>NC_136503.1:118974368-119381868 GCF_053919585.1 Euprymna scolopes | reverse complement strand
ATTTAGAAATAAAGACTTGTATCTTATCATAACTGTTGAGATTAAAGCAAACTACACTTGTGGATTCAGTAAAAAGTTTCGTTAGAAATTTGGTGAAGATTTTCAAGTTTGATAGAAAAATTCCTGAGTTTGATAAGATAAATCAAAAGAAGTTACATCGGCAGAAACGTTGTTAGAAAAAAACTAACAGTTTATTGAAATACCAAACAGCAAGCTCCAAAGATTTATTTTAAAAAGAAAACTATAGAGTCTTATGCACTTTACATTCTTCATTGACACGATTAGTAATAGGTCGAATCCAACAACTTTACCGATTCCGGTGCGATTACTAACTCTGTTCTGAATTTCCAATTCCTATAAAATAACCTATAACTGATTACGATTGTAAGCTCACATTATATTCTAAAAGTAGAAATTATTTTGGGAGGAGGGAGTGTTCATTTAGTTCTCCTCTACTTTTTAATGTAAATGTAACTTTAAATAAGTTTTCCCTTTTTATATTGTTTCCAAGAGTTTCAAAAATCTCATTCGAATTTGTGCCTTTATATGTTTTACATGTGCCAAGTTACGTTTTTATATGTGCCAATCTTTTGACATTTTTACTGGACTAATTTTTCTGGTTTATTTTTACTGAAATTCAGTATTATGACTTATATATTTACGGGTAGTTAAAGACCAAAAGAATGTTTATTTTATTTTATGACTGTTACAGACAATAAATATTTAAGTTAAAAAAAAAAAACTAAATAAAAATAATCGATTTCAGAATCAGAAATTCAGGTAAAATTTTTATTATTTTCGATTTCGATTCCAATTAATCATCCTAACCCGACTAGTCTCGCCACTTTACATCATTGGATTATGAACCGTTCATGATCAGCAGCTTCATCATTACAGAGTTTTAATGGGCGTGCTACATTCATAACTGGTCCCTGTGATGTTCTATTTAGAGAATACGGAATGAATAAATCTATTTAGATAATACGGGATAAGAAATGAGGATGTAACGGACTGCAATGTACGATCTCGTTACTCGTCTAAAAAGACGAATGTCGAGATCGTTTACGTGATGACTTGTTCTTGCATTTTCCCCTTGCTTACAATAAACTAATATTACGGTTATATACACATTCTTTTTTTACTTTAAAGTCTCAAGTGTCAAAATACTCTCCCTGTGACTAACGTTCAATCTCTCTACAAGATACACGCATATCCGAGTGTTCTACTAAAGTCCTTTCAAACTTTGCGCTAGTAAAGATATAAAGAAAACTATATTTTCTGTTTAATTACGTTCTTTCGTGTTTTTCTTGGTCTTAGCGGATTCAAGAACAGATATTAAAAGAGTATTATTCTGTTACTTGAGGTCTCATTACTAAGAGAAATTAAACTATCACCGTCTCGAGGCAATATTATTTCAATTTCGGATATTATGCCAATTTGAATATTAGCTCATGGAGTAAATGTATGGTGAAATATACCTAAATCTTTGTACAGGGAGACCGAAGACACTCGCAAATAGTGTCAAGTAGGTAATTAAAACTCTCCATATGCACCAAAGATGCCAACATATATGATGAAAAACTGTACTTTTACCCATGGCTCAACATATTTGCAAGAAAATTTCGTAAATAATGCACTTCCACTTGTACGTCAACATTAATACTCGCAGAACACCTAAGTAAAAGGAAACTTCTAACCTTTCTCAGCTGCTGAGAACGTTACTACAACAATAACCTTTTTTTCATGGACCGCTTGGATTTGGAATTTTTGTCAGGTTTTTTGTTTTCCCGGATCATACCAATATGCAGAAATTTAAATGTTATGTAAATAAAATCTTAATTGATACCTAATTCTCAACTTTTGTCACGCCTTATAAATCTCGGTCCTATCATTGTAGCTCATTGGGAATCTGCGGTATTTGCCTTTTGTTTAGGTCGAACCAAATAAAACAAAGATAACAAAACTAGATCTGATTTAATACTTTAATACAAACATAAAACAATGCCAATCATGAATATTTGTATCTTGAGGATTGTTACCAGAAGAACTTTTGCGATTAGCATATTCACCCAAAACTGGAATCTTTTGAGAGAATCAATAGAAAAAGGAGATAATTCACTCATTTAACCTGTTCATAAGATCGTTTTTTATGGAGCAGATACTTGAATCTTAATATGAATAATAAATTCTTTTTTATCGGCATAGTATATTTTTGCTCTGCAATATACTGTTGTTGAGATTGGTTTGCACGATTCCATTTTATATAAACATGTATTTACAAGCGCGATTATGTAAAGGTTGGAAACAGACATACTACACATTCAACCAACAATTAACATTTAAATTTGTGGCTTAAATCCAAACTTTTGTATACAATACAATAGTTATTTTACTTTGTGTTTCACTGATTTCAATTTGTTTATGAAACTTACACGAAGGAAATAATATTTGTTAAAGCATTATTACACTAGAGGTGTGTGGATTCGTTAAAATTAAAAATTTTACTTAAAAATTAAGTTATGTAAAAGTTAAGTTATTTTATTTAAAAATTAAGTTATGTAAAAATTAAATCCTCGCAATAAAATACAGCTAAAGTGACTAGGTTAACGTGTTATAGAAAGTGACGTAAGAAGCAGTAAATTAAAAGGGAACGCATGACGAAAATAAAAAATAAGACGAACGTGTTTCAGAGATATTCTACCCGCAATAGGAATAGAAGGATTAATATTGTGCAATATACTAAGATAAAAGAAAAAAATAAACCCGAAGCGAATGCATATTTTTGTTATTAAGAAATAAAGAAGAAAAAAAGAAAACTTTACACTCACCACCATGGCAATATCTTCTACAAAGAACAACGAGAGAGAAAGAGAGATGGTGAGAGAGAGAGAGAGAGAGAGAGAGAGAGAGAGTTTTGCAGTGTGTGCTGAGATTAAAAAAAAGGAGAGGTATGCAACTCAGTGTGATCTGTGTCATCTTCGCCACTTTTACGACTAATGCATCAACAATACAACTGTTTACACTTGCAGCCATATTGGTTATGGTCCACAGAAGACGTTATCGCATTATTACACAAAAGTGATTGATGTAACAGATTTTAAAATCAGTTCAATAAACCCCATTGATAACTTGACTTTAATGTCTATAAACTTGTTTGCAAAGCATCGTAGACCGCCAATGTCAGCTAGTTTTATTTTTTGTTTCAAGTTTGCGTTTTTTATGAAACAGAAAGAAGATTATTGGATTTTGATTAGGTATCTGATGAAAAAATCCATAATTAAATTTCTTTCTTTAATTACTTTAATGATTTGCTGATTGACTATATTTTCACTTTAGTTTTTCGCAACATTCGACAAAATTGTGTGAAATTCTTTGATCAGAATAAATTCGATAATGGCGGATTTAATTGAAAAAATCGTAATGATTCGAATCTTTCTGGGTTTTTTTTTCTTCTTTTTGCTTTTGGTGGCTTTGTTTCTTCACTTATTTATATCTGATGGGTTTGTTAGCAAAGGAGAGCAGTTAATGATTGTATCAGTAATTTCTGGAGCACTGGACACACACATTCAAAATAGTGCAAAATCTATGACTGAAAAAAAGTTAGAAACATATCGTAGCAAACGAATTGGAAATATTATTTACGAATGTGATGACTGTGTGTATTAATTATTAATTGACTAAACTTTACAAACATTTAATCTGATATATCTATTGCATTATTCTATGAAATGTTACAGCTTTCACCATTCTTTTAACAAGATTCACGCGAAAACAAATGTTAATTGTGATTTTTAAATTCTTCACCTGAGGTGGAATGATGTAAAATAATATTTAAAAAACGTAGATTCTGTGTTTGTCGTTGATAGCCTTAAATTATTTGGTGAATTCGAGTTAGTATTTTATTAAAATAAGATTTATACACGCACACACACACACGCACACACACACACACACAAACACACACACACATATATATATAATGCAATTTTTTTATACTTTGCATATGTATATCTTTGTTTCATTAAAATGGATAGACTTTTTTATTTGTTCACGTTATAAAAACAGTTCGAAAGAAGTGAATTCAACAATCACCAGTGAATTTTCTTAAGTGTCCCGTTAAAGAAAAAGTGCTGATTAACAAGGGATCTCTATATTAGTACATGCAGTTGAGTCGTAACTTAGTATTATTTAGCAATTATTTAATAGTGGATTACAGATGCCGTATATTTGTTTCTTTATACGGCATATTGATATTTAGGGTTAATGGTGTGAAGTAAAATTTATTGATTGATGCAAGGGTTAAATTTTGATATTGCCGACTTTTATTAATTTATTATTATTAAAATATTATATATATATATATATATATATATATATATATATATATATATATATATATATATATATATATATAACTCTAGTCTTGGACTTCCGGTTCTTTGACTGTCATGGCTCTTGTGGGCTGCGACGTTGTTTGGCTGTGGAATTTATTATATATAATCTCTCACATTATGAAAATCCTATCATAAGTTACTCGCTTGGTTAGAATTGCTGGATGGCATCGTCCTTTCGAGTTAAACTCCTACTTGTGAGACATCGGCTTGGGGTTATTGGCTGGTTGGATGACCGCATCCCTTGTTGAGACGAAGTAGGTTCATTTCACAGTCGGATTTCGGCGCCGTTTGCTTGATCTGTGTTGGTTAATAGAAACTCTTGTGTGCAGGGCTTTTGCTCAGTTGGTAGAGTGCTTGCCTTGCATGCAAGAGGCTCGGGTTTCGAATCCTGAGTTCGGATGTGTCTAACTGATGAGCCCAAATGAAGGCGAAACTCGAGTCTTGGACTTCCGGTTCTTTGACTGTCATGGCTCTTGTGGGCTGCGACGTTGTTTGGCTGTGGAATTTATTATATATATAAATATATATAAATATTTATATATATAAATAAATATATATATATATATATATATATATATATAAGAGATAGGGAGGAAATAGATATATATAAATAAACGTACAAACACACACGATATCCGGCTAAAAGAACTACTCTCTCACCCCTACAATATGGGCAAATCTTAAGTTGAAGAACTGACATTGAAACCGAGACCTTTTCGGCCACCACCATCCTTAATGAAGGCACGGAAAGTCGTCGCCTACCGCTTGACAAGTTTTTGTTATATTTTCTAAAATTCATTTAATTTTTAAGCATTGCGAACATGCTGTTTTGTTTATTTTTTTCTTATTTTTGTCTTGTTTTTCTGTTTTAGTTTGTCTGCAATTGACTTTCGTCACCTCTTTTTCCCAAGAAAAAAAACGGAAAAATCATAGAATAATTTTCTATTTCTAATTTGACTACAGTTCACTGCCAATGTTTCAATACTCAAGACCATCTTTTAAACCCTAATATACAATTAAACTATATTTTAACATTATTACGAGCTATTTCTTCTAACTCAAATTCTATAAGAAAAAGAGCTGCTTGTAATGATTACGAAAAATACATTCCTGAATTTAATGAAACGAGAGTTTATCTTTAAACGTTAGAGGACAGAAATAATATACTTAATATCTACAATTTCTCTATCTTTCTATCTACTATAAATATGTCAATATTGCTATTTATATCGACTTACTTCTACTGGATCTTCGATAGCTTATACATTACTTTCAGTTTAACCTGAACTGAAATACACTTTAATCATAGTTATATCGCTACTTAACTCTATATTACATAGATGCATTATGCACCCCGTATCGACTCTAATATTCGTACATCTAATTTAATCTTAAATCCTTATATCATTTTGAATCGTACTTTAACATTTTATCCGATTCTTAAACTAATATATGAACAATATTTGAATTATATAACGCCATTCACAAATAAACCAGCAGAACATCTAGATGCTCCCATCGCATGCGTTTTTAACTACTCCCCTTTTCATTAGCAACAGAATGGAAATCATTGTAAAATTCTTTGAGGAGCGTAACTTCCCAGTTGCACAGCCATTACTGAACGCGCGGAGATTTTTCTTTTAAGTATGATACCTAATATCTGAATTATGTATTGGTAGAAGACGTGGAACTTTATTTAATAATGTTATTATTTGTCTTACCAACCCTGCGTGGACGTTCATAAACCCAGTATAAAGTTATTGATTATTCCTCTAAACTTGTTTTCTGCTCTTAATTACTGATATTTATTCATTCTTTTGAAAATCATACATTGTCATTCCTTGACTAAGTGTATGTCTATATAAAAGGCCTGTGCTGGCCGTATATATATAGTTAGTTATAAAATATATATGGCGATTAAGCTACACTTAATATTCCGCGTTTCATCCATTCTAGGACTCTTCAGGCTTATTCAGTAGAAGGTGCGAATATAAAAACGACAGACAACCACAAAATTCGCGCATAAGCCTGAAGAGTCCTAGAGTGGATGAAACGCGGAATATTCAGTGTAGCTTAATCGCCATATATATTTTTTAAGTTTACGCATATATTTATACTTTCGTATATTAATTTTATGTGAGTAAATGATGTAGTTATATATATATATATATATATATATATATATATATATATACACAATTTAGAAAAGCATTTCATCCAAGGCATGAAAATTGTTAAACAAAATCTTTTTACTATAGGCTTTAAAAATAAAGGTACAAGATTTAATTTGAAATTTATTTATCTTCAAAGTGCACTTTTATACATTTTACAAAGTAAGGTATAAAAATTTAATACCTTACTTTGTCAAATGTATAAAAGTGCACTTTGAAGATAAATAAATTTCAAATTGAATCTTGTACCTTTATTTTTAAAGCCTATAGTAAAAAGATTTTGTTTAACAATTTTCATGCCTTGGATGAAATGCTTTTCTAACTTGTATTGTATCTTTTTAAGATTACATTTAATTTAATTTATTAATTTGGATTTTTAAAAAATGAATGTGGTTTTGAATGTATTTATAAAAACTCTCCTACTCTCTTTTTCAGTTTGTATTTTTCCTCACACTACAACTCGTTTTTGCAACCCCCTCTTTGCATTATTACAGGTCTGAATATTCTCTGTTTCAGTTTGTATTTCTCCTCACACCACATCTCTTTTTTGCAACTCCCTCTTTGTCATACATGTCTGAATAATGAGAAAATATTAATTTTTTAACAAAAACTTTAAAATAACTTTTTTAGATTAAATTTTTAAAAACTTCTTTCAGAATAGAAAATCTTTACAATTTAATAAGGAAGATATTTCATATAGGTTTTATTAAAAATATTCAGTAGATAACGAGAAAAATAAAGATGAAAATTTCAAAAGGAGTGTATTACTGGTTACGTTCAATAGTAGTCCTCGCCAGTCTTTGCTATTGTTATTCTATTATTATTTAAAACATTTTGTGCCCTGCTCTTTCCCGCGAGGATTAATATATATATATATATATATATATATATATATATATATATAATTACTAAGGTATGAGACTAAAATAAACTGGCACATTCTTTTTCTAAATGTCGAGTTTAAACAACTGCCTGCATCTGTTTTGCATGATGAATATTATTCTAAAATTGTTTATGCTCCTAAACTTTACTCCAAACTCTATATATCCTAATGCATATTAATACTGTATCCTTGTAAGTTTATGTTCCAACTGGACAACTAACCAATTGCTCTTCTCCCCAAGTTGCTATAAAAATCACATAATTTGCACGTATCTTGGGAAAGGGGTTTAGCTTCTGGTACTAAACATTAGAAACCTGACCTTTTAAAAATCGATAAATACCAAACATCTAAACAAAAATTATTGTTAAGGCATGCATTAACTTAACTTATATTTATATTCTATAAATTATCTATAAAATAGCTACCTATTAGCCATATTTTGTACTTAAATTTAAATTGATCTATATTAAGTAGCAACTCTATATTATTCTTTCCCTTAGTACTGGTAATTGTCTTTACGTGAAAACTAACCCCTAAAACACATTTTAGATCGTAAACTAACTCTTTATTCTATAATTTTTCCATGTATTTATTAATCCACAAAGCATAGTTAATGTTTGCTGAACCCTAATAGATATTAACATTAAATTTACGCCCTATAATCATACATACCTCCACGCAAACCGTGCGAATAATCCTAATCTTTCAATCTAAATCTTATTTTGAGGAGTGTAACTTCAAAACCAGATACTAATTATCCTTGATACTAACTCTATTAATCCTAACTACCCTTGCGGGGGCGTAGAAATACCTGGTTTTGAAACCAAACAAGGATAACCCTCTCCGTGCTGATTGACTCATAGATCTGGTTAGGTCATCTATCTAGAAGGAAAACTGCGATAGATAAACCCGTGTCATACGTCTTGACAGTAAACGGGGAAGGGCGGCCTCCTCAGTCCTATCGTCAAACTCTCTAGGGCTAGCGAGTCCATCAAATCACTGGTTTGCAAACATAAACTGCTTAACCTATCTATCGGCTCCCATATTCTTTCTTTGCTTATAAACCAGGAGCAGAGGATCGATCACAGGAACTCATTAGAGACGTCCACCGTTCCCAACTCTGCATCATTCTCTTTCCCTAAACCTAAGATTTTGAGGTTGCTTGTTTATCTATGTATGCTAACATGATTGGACTGGGTCACTCTTGTTCGACAGGTTTGAGAGTACCGTTTGACGGTTGCTGGTTGCTGTTTCCGTACCTAGTTCTCTAACCCAGTCACCTAATGCGATCGTGTTCCTCTTCTTATTTATAATTAGTTTGGTTTATCATTATAAATATTTTCTTTTGTTTCCTTTTTATAATTTTTTATTTAGTTCACTCAAAATGAGAATAGTATACGTTTCAAAGTTCATACTGTATATGTTCATTGTCTTATCCACATGTAAGGATTGTAAATTACTTTTTGAAAACCTTACGTATACTTTTTATTTTAGGATTCAAGTATTTTCTTTCTTTTTGCCTTTAAACACTTCAGAAAGTTTAACACATCAAATTCTAAGTTGTATAATCACTAGCTGTGGTGAGCATATCCTTGTTTGTACATTTTGCAGTGATTTTTCGTTTTCTTCTGTAGAATTCCCATCTGTATACTTATTCTGTGTAATAAGACTCTACTTCTCCTTTTCATTTCTAGTGCTGTAGTGGTAGAGCCTCCATCTGTGATCGAATCACATACAGGACCGGCAAAAAGAAAGTCCGCACTTGTAATTTTTGTCAAAAACTGCAAATTTAATCTAAATTTAATGTAATTGTTTAAACAACCTATACCTCGTTTGATTCGCCTTTTTATTCTTTTATAATTTTACCTGTTCATATTTGACTTTTAATTGAAATATTCTAGTTCACGCCAATTAAAAAACCCTTAAAACTGAGACAAAAAGAAAGTCCGCAGCAACAAATTCGCTTAAAACCAGCTTAAATTATCGGCCCTAAATCAGTTTATAATATCCACCAACAGGCAACAAAACATCTCTAATCGTAATTGTTGTTTTTCCAGGTTATACAACGTAACATTTAGTCCATATGCCACGATTTTCTCTTAGTGGTCATCAGGAGCTCATTAATCTCCACATTTCAGGTTTATCCAATTGAGAAATCGGCTGCAGATTGAAACATGATGGTACGAAAGACTGTGCAAAAGCACCAAAACAGCAGCAGTGTTCGTGATGCCCCTTAATCTAGTCGTACTAGAGTTACTTATAACAGGGAAGACAATGCTATCAAGATCCGCAGCCTAAGAAACACATTTGAAACGGCTCCCCAAATCCAACAACAGTTAAAAAGTGCTATCTTTCTACTGTCTATAACAGATTAAATGAATTTAATTTGCGAAGATACGTTGCAAAATGCAAACCAATAATTTCTGTAAAGTACAGAAAGCGCTGTCTGGACTTTGTCAGATGCAATGAAGATCGTGACTCTGCATATTGCTTAAAATTGCTTTTTTTGCGACGAAAGCAAGTTCAATAGGTTAGGCAGTGATGGTAGGCAGTATGTCCGTTGGAGGAAAGACGAAGAATTTAATCGTAGGTGCTCAATTTCAACGCAGCAAGGTGGTGGAGGTTCAGTTTTGGTGTGGGGCATTATTATTACCAATGGTCCAGGGCCTATAGCTCGCTTGCAAGGTCGAATTAATTCGACCAAGTACATTAATATGTTGGCTGAGCATTTTCTACCCTACTTTGGTCAGAATTTGGATAATAACCCCACCTTCATGTAGGATAATGCCCCCATTGACACAGCTGGAAATGTCAAGATTCCTGGAAGAGCATGATATTTCGTGTTTGCATTGGCCTGCACAATCTCCAGACCCCAATCCTATCGAGAACGTATGGCATTACATCAAGCAACATCTACGTGATGATAAAATTTCAAATTTGGAAGAACTTGGGACAAAAATTAAAGAAAAGTGGGATGCCCTTTCCTCGGAATATTGCTGCAGTCTAATTCAAGGAATTCCCAGAAGATTGCAGACTGTTAAATTTCAGAAGAGCTATGCTACTAAATATTAACAAGTTCATTGTGTTTCTGTTGTATTTGTGTTGCATTAATGTCCTAAAGTTACATTTAAATAACAATTTTCCATTGTGCGGACTTTCTTTTTGCCTCCTCAGTTTGATTTTTTTTTAATTGACATGAACACTAGAATATTTCACTTAAAAGTCAAATATGAACAGGTAAAATTATAGAAGAAAAAAAGGTCAATCAAATGAGGTATAGTTTGTTTAAACAGTTACATTAAATAAAGCTTAAATTTTCAGTTTTGGAAAAGATTACAAGTGCGGACATTCTTTTTGCCGACTTTGTATATCATGCATACCTTATTCTGTTTGTATTGCAATGTTCTTCGGTAAAAATGTGGTTTCCTCCTTTTGAGCACATTTTGCGTTTATTAATATTATATCTATTATTATTCCTTAAGAAATATCGTATGACAAAAAAACTGATTAGTAGATCGTAACATGTAAACAATAATATATACGAAACCATATTGGATTGAGAGAAGAATAGTTATAAGAATTTTAAGGTGTAGAAAATCAATAAAATAAATAATATAGAAAAATAATTATAAAAAATGTTTAAAACTTTAAAGATTCATTGATTATAAAATAGGGAATTGTTGAAGTTTCCTATAAAACTGCATATACGCGAGTGGGTTTAAGAATTGTGAGAATTTTCAATTGGTTGACTTACCGAGGGTAGGGTAGGTTAGTGGGGAAGAAAAGAGTGCTGGTAGCTGTGACCAACACGGCCGGTGGTCCGTTAATCAAAGAACCTGAGTGCCTATTTCTTACAAGTGAAATAAACATTTCAGTCACGCGTTAATCTCGTTGACTGAGAGTTGGAGTAAATAAAAAGGGGTGGCCGCTCTACTGTTGTTGTAGTTGTCTTTTAGACAAATTACACTTCGACCATCGTTACCCATTTGTTACTTTTACAAGGAAAGACTGCTTGTAAGCAACATCGAAATTTCGTTGCAAGACTTAAACCGTCTTTTCTCTTCCCCCCCCTACTCGTCGGTATGCTAACTTCGACAGAATCAATTTGCTAGCAACCAGAAAAATAAAACATAAATAAAATATAAAAGCTGGTATAGAGATGAGTAAAACTGCTTAATCACTTAAAATAGGGATTATGAATGTATTCATATATATATATATATATATATATATATATATATATATATATATATATATATATATATACCAGGGAAGTTGTATTTTCCATTGGAGAGCCATGTATTTTACAGCTATCCTGTTTTTAAATCTCTGATATAGCTACCTGCTGATTATCCTCGGTTTCTATTCAACAAGTGCAGTTTAGATTTTTTTCATCCATTCCGTTTTGTAAAAGTGACTTTTAAGGAGTCACTTCATGCAAAGTGCTAAGTCTGCAATAGGTTAAGTCTTTTTTTTTCTCCGGGAATTTAAAACTGCATACTTTATTTTTTATATATAATTTTTTTTTTACTCAAAACTTCTTTAGAATATATATTGGGTTTTTAGATTTGTATGGCTAGGTTTCCTTGCTCCTATATATTTGCATGTCTGGTACCAAAGGTACTTAACCCTTTATGCATTTTTATTTCCATTTATACGCGAATTAACATGTCGCAGAATAGATATTAGAATCTTATTATTATTAAATTTACTTATATATATTATTATTATTTCATTTACATATATATTAGTATAAATAGAAACTGCTTGGAGAGCAATGTATTTTACAAATGTCCTATTTTTAAATATCTGAAACAGCTACATGGTGAGCAGCTGATGATCCCCGGTTTCTGTTTAACAATTGTAGTTATGTTTTTCATGTTTCTTTTTACATCCTTATACAATTTTGTTTTGTAATTACACTTTTTAGAAGACAACTTATGCAATGCTAAGTTTGCGATAGGTTAATTTTTTTTTTCGGGAATTTAAATTGTACTCCTGATTTTTATTTTTTACATTTTTATAAACTTATAGCTTTTTAAGAATATATAGTAAGTTTTTAGATTTGTATAACTGTTTCCTTCCTCTTATCTATTTGTATATCTGGTACAAATGTTACTTAAACTTATACGCATTTTTATTCTCGTAAAATATATATGCTAATTTACATATCATAGAATAGATTAATCTTATTATAGATGATTAAATTTACTTCATATATATTATCAATATTTCATTTTTTTAATATCTTAGTATAAATAGTAACTGCACTTGAATTATTCTTATTGAGGAAGTGGGGAGCCATGTATTTTACAGCTGTCCTGTTTTTAAAACTCCAAAACAACTAGATGCTAAGCAGCTGATGGTCCCCGGTTTTGATTTAACAAGCGTAATTCAGTTTTTTTTTCACCCGTATGTAGTTTAATTCTGTTTGATAATTGTATACATTTTAGAAGTCGGCTTATGCAAGTGCTAAATTGTTTAATAAAAACAAAAGGATGACAAATGCGGGTTTTTTTTAAAAAGTTAATTTGGTTAGATTAAACGACCCAATAAATGACTCGATAAGAAGATAAGACTTTTATTTATTTATTTTTTTGCAAACATGCTTCTATTTCATTTGCTGAAGAGCGGAACTTATAAATTCTGCAGAGTAGCACAAATCCTGACAAGGTAAAGATGATGGACGACAGCATAACAGGTCGGAGGTTGCTGTCCGAACGTATCTGATGAGTAAGAACCAATTGCCAATGAAGACAACAATGATCACTGCGAACCACCGGAACACATTCGAATCTATTTTTCGATGAATGTGTATTTATATAAACCAAGTTAAATATCTTTAATAATGATAGGAGTACATCTACTAATAGGACTTCATATCTTTGTTTGTGTCAGGGCGGAGTTTGTTTCTTGGCGAATATCATTGTCTCTATTTGGAGCAATCATGGAATTCGTCCGGCTTAAGGATGTGATTCTTTAGCTGCTAGTTTAAAATAAATGAAAAGAAACCAATAATAATGACTGAATTAAAAATAATAATAAAAAAGATGGAGTATAAATAAATAAGACAACAAAGTAAAAAAGGAAAACAATTAAAGAAAAACATAAAAATATTAAAAATATAAACGCAAAGATAGAATAAGAAATTACTCTGCACTGAATTTCACAACAAAAAACCTTTTTCTAAAATAATGAACGGATCATAATTAATTATAGAATACATACTCTAGACAACTCAGTGGACAATATAGGCACATTATTATTATTATTATTATTATTATTATTATTATGTTTCTCAGCAAATTATTCTGGTCTAAATAGTGCTTTTATTTAAACAAAAACAACTATTTGATACCTATTAACAAATAATTGAATTCAGTCATTTTTTAACATATATAGTAAAAGTGATAAAAAAAACAAATATTACAGCTGACATTTTTCTTTCACTTAAAACATAGAAATATTGTATTTGTGTGAAGATTACGTTTTATATAATAAAACTTAAGAATGACGGAAAAAATTCAACTTCCTTCATATTAAAAAATAAACAATATATAAATAAAAATTCATAATCAATTTTTATGAATATTTTAATCTTTTATGTAAAACAAAACGGGCGTTACAATATATAATGAGTCACCGTTTATCTCCGCCTAAATCCACACAAGATTAAGGGTTAATAAGTTTATTATGCTAAACATTTGTGACCTATTTGCGGTTTACTTAAATTACTTTTACAATATAAACACAAAAAATGCTTCGTCTTTAAAAAGAAAAAATATTAGAAAATTATATTGAAGTTTATAGCCTTAATTAAACCTGTTTGTTATGGTGGTACGCTTTAGTTGTTTATAAACAAATTATCAAATTGTGTTCGGTTCAGCTTCTGTAGGAGCCTTATTTTCATTGAAATAAAGAAAATCTTAACTATAAATCAAATATGGAAAATCTTTAAAAAAACGTTACAACATCAAATGAATCACCGCTTATTTAGGCCAAATGCCACACAAGATTTAGGATTAATTAGGTCATTTTGCTAAATATTTGTAAATGCTAAACTTTTGCTTTCTTTACTATAGAAAGCAGACACTAATTGCATTGTGTAAGAGAAATAGTTTATATGAAACCATATTAAGTAAAATGCGGGTGCAAGTAATCACACACATACGCTGGAATATATTAAATCTAATGCTAAAACTACCAGGAATAGTGTATCTATATTTTTAACTTTTAATATACTTTCGCCAAAATGTTCTGCTTGTGTAAAAAGACTGCTTGATCAATTTACGTTATTAAAAAAAGTGGTTTTATTCGATCACAAATATCACGCTTATACATTAATTCCGGATACTAACTACTCCATAGCTAGATATTACATATGCCGACACAAGGAGTCGCGGGTAGTCTAGTAAGTACATAAAAATATGTTCTTTACCCAATTTCAGCCACTACAGATTGGTTTGGATGAATTTGAAAGTGGTAGGGATCATAACATAGAAAAAATATCCAAACATATATTTACTGTTATATTTAACGAAATATGTCTAAAAGAAAAATGTCGCCTCTCTCTTTCTCTCTCTTTATCTCTCTCCTTTTCTTTCTCTATTAGATATTTTGACGTGTAAAACGGGCAAAGGTTATAGCCCGTTTCGTAACATTAAATCTTCATGCCAAAATTGATGGTTTGATATAGTTACATTTTCATTTATTTTTCATCAAATATTAATCCCCATTAATCCTTTACTGTACATTGAAAACACATTAAAATGATTCACTGGCCTTCATCATACAAAAGGTCCATACAAAGTTCAGCTGGACCGAGTTTCCCGGAAAACTTATGGAGCTAATTTGATTCATTGGTGAATAATCCCTATTATTCCCTATTAAGAAATAACTATATATATATATTTAATTTGCTACAAACGTTCATACAATATTTCAGTTCGATCGGCACAATATTTTCTAAGAAAACTAGAGTAAATGCATTGGTGCGATTTATCTCTAATAACAACTATTAATCTTTAATTTTGTATCGAATGAATACAATAATACTTAGTACGCTGCACTTAATCATAATAAAAGATCATACAAAATTTCAGCCACGTAGTGTAAGATAAGATAAGTGGAAAGAAACTGACATGCAGACAGATTAAGAAAATAATATATATATATATATATATATATATATATACATATATATATGTGTATATATATATATATGTATTTGTAAGTTAATTCATATTCTTCCATCAGCCTTTTTCAATTCGATTTCAGCAGATGATGATTTTTCTTTCATCAATACTTTTAGTAAGAATAAACAAAAATGAAATATTCAATTTGTTCATATGTTTCTAACACAAAATAACCGCAGCTGGATCTAAAACACTGATCGAATATGATTCATGCATAATCAAAGCAAAACTTGGCTTTCGAAAATGCGCGCGCACACACACACACACACACACACACACACACACACACACACACACACACACACACGCACAAAACTTGAACAAATATCAAACAAAGCGCTTTCATGTTTAAATCACACTTTTCTTTGCTTCGCGTTCGTTTTGGTTTGAATTATGGATTTCATTTTGTTTGAATGGGAAAACTGAAAATCGGAATTTCGCGCGAAAATATCGACCATCACCTTGTGTGGCAACGCATAGTGACATGTGCACGCGAATACATGCCTAGTTCTTTTTTCACACATACGCGCAATCAGAGAGACCAACGTCATTACGAATACCTCCCCAAAAGAGGCGGAAATGTTCTACCAAGGAAAAGGAAACTATAAAGAGGAAATTGGTATTGAATATGCTTGAACAAAACGTGTCCAATAAAAGTAAAGGACACCTGGAGGGAAGTATTCTTCCACTTCTGCCTAGGTTAAAATAAACATTCCACCTCATAAAATAACATCGCAGAGACACAACAGACTGAAGGTTTTCAATAACACTGAGATAGTATCAATAAGAACAGAAGTATCAGCTCCCATGAGCAAAAGTAACAGAATCAACTTGAAAATTCCGATCATTGACCAATACATCACCTGAAATGCACACGCAGAACCATACCGTAATTCACTTTTTCATCCGGCAGGATCATCTGTAGCAATGATGCTTCAACATTGATCTAATTTAACAAAATCGATTCTGTTGAACTACCTCTTAAATTAGATCTCCCACCCAGCAGGTAACAAAGCCATAATAACCCCTCACTTGACCTCATCACTATCGAGAAGTACAATACTACAACACCTCTACCGACACCCCAAGAATTGCCGAATCTGGATGATGAGCTGTTAGTATTGGACGACGAATTATGTAAGACTATTAAGGGGGTCCAGAGAATGCGGTGGATGAAAGACCTAAGCTGCGAAAAGTAGAACTAAGAAGAGCTACCAGGGGAAATAATGGAAATAATGAATGTTGCTCTCTAAAGGCTTGCGCCATATAGCTCATCACTGACTGAGTTGCATTTCTATCATGAAAAACGACGGGACGAAAAAAAAAAACAAAACAAAACACCACGCTGGAAACGAAAGCTAAAAAATGAGATGAACCATTTCAGAAAGGAATTGTCCCAGATAAAACAATTCAGTGCTGAAACGACTTGAAAACACCATGTGTAGGATCAGTGGAAAATAAAGCAAAATGCGGAGAAAGGAATAACATAGCCAAGGAGCTCATGGGCAAAATGCCAAAAGAAAAAAAACAAGAATGTGGCGAAAACTGAAAATAAACAGTTTAAGCAAAATGCTCGACGATTCGACAGTAGCTTTATAAGGTGTACAGTAACGGTAAATAAGTCACCCAAAACATAAGAGCTGGAGGGTTATTGGAGACCCATGTCTAAAAACGACGTCACTTACAAAGAAGAGTCTCAATCTATAAATAAACTGAAATTACAGAGCAAATGATAACAGCAGGCATGATAAAACAAAAGCTAAAATGGTTCCAGAACTACAGAAAAACTAGTACAGAATACCTACGAAATTAGGATAGACAACCTACCTAATTTTTCGTTTAAATGAGTAACAGCACTACATTGTCATTATAGCAGTTGCTTCAACATACTATTGAGGGATGAAGAGGCCAAGCCAGCATGGGTTTTTAAAGGTAATAAAATTCTAAAACCTAAAATTTTAAATACAACGCCCGAATAAGTACAGATATATCTGCTGTCTCACTACAATCCACAGACTCTTCACTGGTCCGGTCGAGGCAACATCTATTAATACCTTTCATCTGGAGCATACATGGAAAAAGAACTAACAGGGTGCAGGAGGAAGTATTTAGATATATTTAGATATATTTAAATATATTTAGATATATTTTCATATTTTTACATATATTTAGATATATTTACATATATTTAGATATATTTAAATATATTTACATATATTTAGATATATTTACATATATTTAGATATATTTACATATATTTACATATATTTAGATATATTTAGATATATTTACATATATTTAGATATATTTACATATATTTAGATATATTTAAATATATTTACATATATTTAGATATATTTAGATATATTTACATATATTTACATACATATTTGATATATTTAGATATATTCAGATATATTTAGATACATTTACATATATTTAGATATATTTAGATATATTTACATATATTTACATATATTTAGATATATTTACATATATTTACATATATTAAGAGATATTTAGATATATTTCCATATATTTAGATACATTTCCATATATTTAGATATATTTCCATATACTTAGATATATTTACATATATTTCCATATATTTAGATATATTTCCATATATTTAGATATATTTAGATATATTTAGATATATTTAGATATATTTCCATATATTTCCATATATTTCCATATATTTAGATATATTTCCATATATTTAGATATATTTCCATATATTTAGATATATTTACATATATTTCCATATATTTAGATATATTTAGATATATTTCCATATATTTAGATATATTTACATATATTTCCATATATTTAGATATATTTTGATATATTTCCATATATTTAGTTATATTTCCATATATTTCCATATATTTAGAGATATTTCCATATATTTAGAAATATTTAGATATATTTAGATATATTTAGATATATTTCCATATATTTAGATATATTTAGATATATTTACATATATATTCATATATTTAGATATATTTCCATATATTTAGATATATTTAGATATATTTAGATATATTTATATATATTTAGATGTATTTCCATATATTTAGATATATTTAGATATATTTAGATATATTTCCATATATTTAGATATATTTCCGTATATTTAGATATATTTCCATATATTTAGATATATTTAGATATATTTAGATATATTTACATATATTTAGATATATTTAGATATATTTAGATATATTAACATATATTTAGATATATTTAGATATATTTAGATATATTTCCATATATTTAGATATATTTACATATATTTAGATATATTTAGATATATTTAGATATGTTTAGATATATTTACATATATTTAGATATATTTAGATATATTTAGATATATTTAGATATATTTCCATATATTTAGATATATTTAGATATATTTACATATATTTAGATATATTAAGATATATTTAAATAGGAAAAATACTGACACTGTACAGAATAACATACAGAATGCATGATTTTTTCAGAGATTGTGATCATCATGTGATGATCCCAATCTCACTAGTCATACGACTATCTTGAGCACTGGACAATATCTGATAAACTCTCAACATCCAATCCTCAAAATAGTGGACCAACACTATGAAAAAAGAAGGAACAGAATAACCTTCAGCATGAAATTGGCCAAACTATTTGGACATAACTGTCTTACAAATAAGACAGAATCAGAAAAGAATCGCTCAAAATACACCAAACACCTCCATTGCAAAAAAAAAAACCCCAAAAAACGAGAGAATCGGCGGGTGAATTTATTCAGGAATATATGGATAAGAGAGGCTCTATAGGTTGGCTATAAAGAGGATCGCTCCACTATAATCAGTAGAGGGTTATAATGGCTTCCTAAGATCAAAGCTTGATAACCAATGCTTAAAAAATGAGTGGTCTAAGCAATGCCATATTCTCCCACACAAAAGTAGAATGTGTGATTCACCTGGCATCATGCTGTAAGGTTCTACTGGGGGATGGCTATTAAAAGACAATGGAGTGCGCAAATATCTCAACTGGATGATCTGTAAAAAGTCGGGTATCGGATGTAGAAGCATGTCCTGAGAACATCTATCAATAAGCACAATTCGAAATAAATCATACACTATCCGCTATAACTGTGTGATCCCTACAGCTATGTATATAGGAAAGAAAGACAAAAAATCTGACAAAGTGATATGAAACAATTGGAGAAAAAAGCAGATTTTGTAGAAATTAGTTATGATTAAATGATGATTAATGATGATTAAACAATTAGTTATGATTAAATGATGATTAATGATGATTAAACAGAGCTGAGAAGAAAAGAAAATAACGAAATACCAATGTTTGCCATAAAAGAATGGAATCATAGGATTCTTATCATCCCAGTAATTATAGACGCAATTAGACGCATGAAAAATAATTTGAAAATCTACCTGGCAAATATACCTTACACACGAAGTGCAAGAGGGGTTCAAATAATTGCACTTAAAGAAACTGCCAGAATCTTAAAACGATCTCTCGGTTGGAATAGCTTAGCTGGTAAATTGTTGGCCTTCAGTACAATGCCAGATCCCCAAATTAAACAAACTGATAAGACAATTAAAAGAGACGAACAATCCTTTCAGAAATGTTGTCAACATGAGACTTTTTACAAAGTTATTATTAGACTTTAGTATGACAAGCATTTGGAAGCATCATCTCATCTAAACATGTGACTCATCACCTTCGTGGATATGAAATAACGGTTCAACCCTTAAAAACATCCCGAGAAAATTATCAGAATGCAGACGGTTAGGAAATGTGCCCGTTCTTCTTATTACGCATGAATAACCCCCCATCTTTTTATGAAAACCCACATCCTGACGCAAAATCACTGTCAGTCTAGTATATGTATTTCAAAACAGCATCCACATAGAGTCGGTGGAGTCGGCTTCATGAAATTACACCACTGAGTACCTCACGAAGGCATGCTGGTCTGCACTGAGTGACTGAGTGATTACTAGTTCGCCCTGTTCAAACGGCGAACTTTGTAGATTAGGGCCCAAGTTATTTTTCGAAGGGATTAATAACGTTATCATGATATCATGCCCCCAAGCATTGCTTCCCCTTTTGGGAGAATGGATTGCCGAATGTAGCAGTGTAGTGTGTGTTCTGATGTCATAATACTATTCTACTAGGATTTAGCCTCTTTTAAATCACTTATGTACTCTCTTCTAATGACCATAGTGTATTAGTTATGTAAGAAAAATGATAATTTCGGCTTCACACTAACAAGTACCTTTATTAATAATTACATAAACGTTTAGGTCAACAATTTAGATGAGAACAGTAATGTGTATACTCCTAATCATGCAAATTATAAGAGCATCTCTTTAAGTGAGGAATGTGTTAGGACCCCGATAATATTCAAATAACTATATTTGATTTTATTGAGTTTTCAACCATATTTAAAAAGACGCTAATTCAACGAGCATTTTTAATATTTCATCTTCTTTTAACTATATTAAAGGAATGTAAATTTATTCTGATGAAAAATTGACAAAGAAATTTTCTTTAAGTGTAAACCCCTAAATATTGACAATGGCAGCCAATCTAATGCAGAGTGGATTACACAGGTAAAGAGTGACAGAAAGAACAAAAATATAAATGTGATACAGATTCTTTAGTGAACTGCGAGCCAAAAAACCTTCCACCGCGTAAAAAGACGCGAAACATTTACTATTTTAGATTAGCATCACATTCGATAAATTGAACAAAAACTTCGTACGTATTTATTTCTGCTGAAGATCTGTTAGACCTTTATAATTTAGACATTCTGATTATGTGAATTTGTATTGAAAAATTTGAACAAAGGTTCCAGAGATATGCGGTTAGTTTTATAATATCTTTTAATTTTGTTAATGTTAATAAATGTAATTTAAACGGTTCACTTCGTGAAATTTCATTTTATTTGTACTTGTACGGGTATTCTCTCTCTATATATATATCTTTCTCTCTGTCTCTCTCACTCTCTATTTCTCTTTATATATATATATATATATATATATATATATATATATCAAGACAAATAGAGAGACATATGTATATATATATACATATATATATATATATATATATATATATATATATATATATATAGTAATGTGATTGATAATTTAAAAATCAAATTATAATTAAATTAAAAATCCGTTTCATAAGAATTTGATTTTTAAATTATCAATCACATTACTATATATATATATATATATATATATATATATATATATATATATATATATATATATATATATATATATATACGCGAAGAGAGATAGAAAAAGAGAGAGAATAAAATGATAGATCTTTAGGTTATATGTATATATATATATATAATTATAATTAAACAAAAATTATTCTTTACTAGACTACCCGTGACCCGTTGGGTCAGTATGTTATATTAGCTATGGAATTAATGTATGAGCGTTACAATTGTGACGTAAAAAAATAGGTTTTTTTCATAACAGAAACATTTCTATGAAAGTATATTAAAATGAAAAAAGAATATAGATATATTTCTGTGAGTTGTTGTGTTTATTATAATTGATTGTTTTTTAATAAAAAAAAATACAGTAACTGAATTATAATTGGTTGGCCATACTTATAGGTAAATGTGCGCTGAACAGCTACCATAATACTTATTATAGTTAAATTCAAATTTTGATATATATGCTTTTCTTTTATTTTTACATTGTTAATTTCTGTATTACGTTTAAGTTACTTTAAACCCCACTTTTCCCATGTTAAATAATAATTTCGAAATAATAAAGTTAATATTTCAATGTGCAGGTCATGCGCGCATGCGCAACCGGATGTCGTAAACCGGAAAGTGGATTACATACATCGTTACAAGATCATTTGAGTTTTATAATAATATAGATAACTACAGATACTGTTTCATACTTACACAATCATCGGTGTAGGAAGTGACAATTCCTGCTTTATGAGATTCGAACCAAATGCGTATATATATATATATATATATATACATATATATATATGTATATGTGTGCGTGCGCGTGCGTGTATTTATATGTCTCTGTATGATTGCAATTGCCACTGTATATATTAATTGGATCTTCTATGGATATCTGAAACCGATAGTTTATTCCATAAAAATAAAGAGTATTGCTATGAAGTCTTAATTAGATCGACATATCATGGGAAAATCGCATACACAGAGAACAGGAATAATAGAAATAGCAGAACAAACTGCACAATATAATGCAACATGGCAATGGAAGAAAGATGTAATGCGAAGAATGAAAATAGGTATAAAAATAGCAGAAGAAAATGAAGAAAGCGAAAAATAACAAGGAAGCAAATAATAGTTACAATATTATTCGCAATAAAAGAAATATACAAATACAATATTATTCGCAATAAAAGAAATATACAAATACAATATTATTCGCAATAAAAGAAATATACAAATACAATATTATTCGGAATAAGAGAAAAATACGCAAAATACAAGTTTGATTTAATCTACCGTCTAGTAAACATTTTCAAAACAATATCCTTGAAGAATTTTACAAAATAATTGATAAAAACTTTCCACCAGAGAATAGATTAAGTAAAATGATTAATAAAAACACAGTGAAAATTTCATTCTCAATCACTGAAAATTGGGGGGGCAACTGTTTAATTGATGAAATTTTCTACAAATGTAAAGTTCAGGTGAATAATATTTAGGGATGGAATTTTTTAAAGGACATTAGGTGATTGGATGAGGGAACTACGTAAAAATAAAAAGGAGAGTTAGATTTCAAATGGTCAGTAGTAGATAAATATCGAAAGTATAAACGAAGTAAATCAAAAAGACGTGCATACCACATAGTGATTTCTAAAGAAGAAACCTTAAACAATAAGCGTAGATGCTATACAATAGGAAGAAATTACTGCTACCCTGACTGAAATAAATTTAAAGAAGAAAATGACTATATTGAGAGTGAAATGTAAATGTGTAAGGAAAATTCATAAATTGAATATAAAAATTCCGAATAGTGCAACAAATAAGTAGATCTGCAACTTTACAGACAGGAAATAAAATGAATGAGTGAAATAGAAGTAGTTTTGGTTTGAAAGATTACATCCACATAATTTCAACAGCAAAAGAAAGGTAAAAATAAAAAATTAAAAGAAGTATAACTTATTGTGACTGGCAGGCTAAGATGGCGTAAAATAAATGTAATAAAAATATTAAATTTTGAAAACAAATAAGAAGCTTAACATTGTGAATTTAATTTTTATTTCTTGATACGTATTTTTATTTTTCATATATATATATATATTTATTTTATATATATATATTTATTTTTTATATATATATTTATTTTTCAGATATATATTTATTTTTCATATATATATTTATTTTTCTTATATATATTTATTATTTATATACATATTTATTTTTCTTATATATATTTATTTTATATATATATATATTTTTTTTTATATATATATATTTTATTTTTCATACATATATTTATTTTTATATATATATATTTATTTTTATATATATATTTATTCTTCAGATATATATTTATTTTTCATATATATATTTATTTTTCTTATATATATTTATTTTATATATATATATTTATTTTTCGTATATATATTAATTTTTCGTATATATATTTATTTTTATATATATATTTATTTTCATATATATATTAATTTTTCATATATATATATATATTTATATATATATATATATATTTTTATATATATTTATTTTTCATATATATATATATTTATTTTTCGTATATATATTTATTTTTTATATATATATTTATGTTTGGTATATATATTTATTTTTCATATATATATATTTATTTTTCGTATATATTTATCTTGCATATATATATTTATTTTTATATATATATATTTATTTTTCATACATATACTTATTTTTCGTATATATATTTATTTTGTGATATATATATATTTATATTTCACATATCTATTTATTTTTCATATATATATTATATACATATATATATGTTCGTATATATATTTATTTTTCGTATATATATTAATTTTATATATATATATATATATATACACACATTTTTCATATATATATTATTCTTCGTATATATATATGCATATATATGTATTCTTCGTATATATATATATTTTTCATATATATATTTATGTTTCGTACATATATATATATATATATATAGATATTTCATATATATATTTATTATTCATATATATATTTTTTATTCATATATACATTTATTTTTCATATATGTATTTATTTTGCACATATATATATATATATATATATTTATTTATTTTTCATATATATATACATTTATTTTTCATATATATATATTTATTTTTCATATATAAATTTATTTTTCATATATAAATTTATTTTTCATATATATATATATTTATTTTTCGTATATATATTTATTTTCCAATTTTGATTTATTTTTCATGTATGTATATTAACTTTTCCTATATATATATTTATTTTTCGTATATATATTTATTCTTCGTACATATTTATTTTTCGTATATATATTTATTTTTCGTATATATATATACATATATATATATTTCGTATATATATTTACTTTTCGTATATATATATATATTTGTTTTTCGTATATATATTTATTCATCGTATATACATATATACATATTTTTCGTATATATATATATATATATTTATTTTTCGTATATATATGTATTTTTCGTATATATATATTTATTTTTCGTATATATATATATATATTTACTTTTTCTATCTATATTTATTTTTCGTATATATTTTTATTTTTCATATATATATATTTATTTTTCGTATATATATATTTATTTTTCGTATATATATTTTTAGTTTCCGTATATATATATTTATTTTTCGTATATATATATATATATATATATATATATATTCCAAATCATTACAATCCCTACTCAGTACTCAGTAAATATGTGTTATTTAAGTTTGCTTTAAATAAAATGTGAATGGTCACTAAATATTTGAGACAAAATATTGAAATATAACTACATAAGACTTAAAGAAATGGGCAAATTGATTAAAAGTTAAAAATCAAAATTATCTACCTTATTACGTGAAGGATTTAATTAGACCACTGAAAATATAAACAAATAGAACTTTAATAGAATATTTATATAACGATAACAATTTAGAAAAATTAAATCACCGATATAACTTGTATAATATTAAAATTAATGTTAACTGTTAATTTCTTAGATAAACCTTAAGTAAAAAATCATTTAAAAAAAACAACTAATTAATTAGAAACAACTATGTAATCTTAAATGTAAACATATGATACGAAACGTTCATAAATGGAAGATAAGACACTTGTGATGTATAAATTTAAACTCGAATTTAACGGTGGAGTCCAGTGTTTAGAAAATAAAATAAATAAATAAATAATAATAATAATAATAATAATAATAATAATAATAATAATAATAATAATAATAACTTGAATAAAAAAAAACATACCGAGTATTAGTATAACATAAAGATAGATAATTGGTTGAAACATAATTTAAAATATAGAAACACAAAAATAGGCGATTTATAAATTTCATGAAAAACGGGAAATAATTAAATTTTAAAAATATTGGAAAAAAGGAGGTAGACTTTTACTGCATGATCTCTTTAATAGTGGCTCGAAATGTGTTCTTTTATGTATATTAAATAGTGTATTTCAACGTCTGAAGAGAGGCTTTTTTGAATATTTTTAAATGACATAATGTTGGAAATTGTCTGAATAGTCGTGGGACAATTGTAACGAATATGGAAATAGACAACATGATAGTCTCATTTTGATCTTTATTTTCTTGATTTTATGAAAATATTACATTTTATATATTGTGAAAATCTTTATATATATATATATATATATATATATATATATATATATATATACATATATGGATATACGATATACATAAGATGTTTGTACGAATACACAACATTTCTTCCAAAACGATATGCCTCTATATTTTCTCACGACAGTTGACAGAGTGACAGAAACTGCGCACCATTTGCAATTGGAAGCGTCGATCGACATTTCAGACAAGATAAATTACTATTTTTACACTTTAATACTGAATTAATGAGAATCCATGCCACAATTAGAATTAACGCCCAAAAGCAATCGAATTTCATTTCCAGGACAATTTTTCTCTAGAGATAATTTTCATTTATCTTATGTCTGAATCAATTAAATGAAATGAAAGAATAACAGACAATATGGACGTAAAAAGAATTTGTTTATATAAGGATATATTATACGGCCAAATAGCATAAGAGATAATTTGATGTACGGATCTGATTCTCCTTAATAACGGTAACCAGCATGCAACATTTCCGTCGGATCATAAAAATACTTTTTTAAAATATCAGATTTTTCCATGGAAAAACATTTGAAATACTTCATATAAATTGACGAGGAAAGGCATTGGTAAGTCTTTTGTTTTATCATCTTTATTCTTTTTATTACTACGTCCCGCCTGCTCAACTCTCAGCCTTCCACAGGTATCTTGTCCCCATGGGACACAGTCGAGATTCTTAGGAAAATTGTTTAATTGAGCTTCTACGTTCAATCTTGATCAATTGTAAATGATTTAACAATTTATCTGACAGAAAGGCTAACATAACCGACGGGACCTGGAATCGGCAAGACGAGAAATATTCGCTTATTGTCCAAATAAAGAAATAAGAGCAACATACAATGCAAGTTACTGAGGTCAATACCAAGCATTTGGAAAAAAGTTCTGGGAGCAAAACAACCGAAACGTTGTTTGATCAATACTCGATATGAACAAAATGATCCCCAAATTTCAAAGCAAAATGATGAATAAAAAAAGGAAATTGGAAACGACGAATTACGAAAATTTTTTGAACTCATATCGAAACTAAACAAATGTTGATGCAATTCAGCAATTGCTTTGGCGACAGAAGTTTGATTTTTCTTATCACAAATCACTTTACTTCCTGTCGATCTATGTCGGTAAGGTTAGGAGTTAGAACGATACTACTTCGATTGTTAGAGGGCTTTACTTGTTTTTTTTTGTTATTGATATAGCTTTAAAAACAAGCAGTTATCTATTTTTGCGATTGAAGCCGATGTCACATGAGCATGAACGATGTACCATTTTATAAACTGATGGCATACATGTTTACAATAATTTCATCAAATCTCACAAAGTATTTCACATATAAAATCTAGGCTTTAAAAATGAACGTGCAATGTATCTGTACGTCTATAGAGACATTTAGAAAGAAAATAATTTTTAAATACGCCAGTTGTTCAGAAGTGTGTTACTTGGGTCACTGGGACACCAGGAAGAGCTGATGTTTGGCTAAAAGAATTAAGAATACGTGGTGAAAGTTCAACGAGCTTCTAGCATCAAACAGCAAAGCATTAAAACTCAATCCCAAGAGAATAGATTATGTATAGAAATGAATCCTTGCACATGGTAGTTAAGGATGGCATGAAGACAAATATGAGAATGATATGGTAGGCTTAGATCTGATGACCTCGCAGAAAGATTAAATTGGAACCGTATAGGGAGATATGTGCAGAAGAGTCTCCATTATTATCGCCATATTGAAATAATAGATGGGAGTTCCTTGGGTTATTAGATATAGAAGAAGCGAAGTAGAATAGTACGTTTACGGGAGAAGATCAAAAGTAGCCATGTGTTGAAATGATAAGCATTGATCAGATACATGTTAGTTTGTAAGTCAACTTTCACAAACCGATCAACATTGTACAGTTTTAATTTTCTTCCATCACTTGTCACACAAAAGACAACAAAAGAAAAGGTTTTGTACTTGTTTATAAAAATGTGAAACTAAATTGTATCTTTCCTGGCATTACTTATCAACCGAAATATACCTGACATGCTGTGAGATGTATAATTGTCAACTATTACCTGATTTTTCACATCACTTGTGTTCTTCATCAGGACTATGCACCATGTGCAAGACTCCGAGTGACTTTTTCTCTCAAGCTCAAAAAGAAGCGTATAGGTGGATCGTTAAAGTATTAATAGTTCGAGATGGCTGCAACAATAGAACTTATGAATATCCCAGTAAAACCGTTCGTGCAGTCCGGCAGAAAAGTTATGAGAAATTGCAATAAACCTTATTTTAAACAGGAAACTATGCAGTGTCTTGTTTGGACATGAAATAACTGACTTTTTCTCAACGAAACAAAGAATATTGCACTTAAGCGCTAGAAACTACTATGATAAAACCAGTGTTACAGTTAACAAAATAGATGCTTCTTTATATTATATTTAAATATGTATGTGGGAACTGTCGGGAAAACAGGTAATCGGGATGGAATTCCAAAGTTAATCGGTCTGAGGGAAGAAGCTAGAAAGTCTTCCACTATCTAGTGCGGTCACAGTGAGAGGATAAAGCTTAACTGGGAAATCCAGAGTATTTTTGTTTTGTTTGCAGTTAGATGATTTGAGCACCCACTATGAAACTAATAAAATAGTACAGGAATACAACAACTATTTGGCGAGACAATGTGGGATTATAATGTTAGAATTTCTTTTTTTTTTTCACTGAGACATTTAGATCTTTTAAAGAAACAAAAACAATATAAAAAAGAGACAAACGGGATCACGAGAAGCACTGACAAGAGATTACAAGAGATAAACCCAAATGTCAACGTGACGTATAGGGAGAAAAACAGCAGAAATTTCCTCTGACTATATTACGCGAATTCCGTTAGTTATCGCCTGGCTAAATGTCTTATCTGCATAGCCAGCAACACGACTTATCTGTAGCTGGCGATGCGACTTATTTGACAATCCTCACTGGTTAAATCTAAACGTTTTTGCCTTAATGCAATTAAACCATTACATAAACCATCTTTTTCATATACACATAACACGCAATGCTTCGACGTTTTACCTGATGCCGACATTTGGTAGTGAGTAATTCATTTTGGGTATCAATTTCACTACAGCTATTTCTTTTGCTATTTCACACTAGACAAGGAATCACAAGTAGTACGGGCAGCCATAGATCTATCAAATACTATGGAACTACCATTTAGTTATTTTTCGCTTTCTTTGCATATTCATGTTTAATTTGTATCACATTCATTAGAGAACGTTGATAATCCTCAGCAAAAATTCATGTTTTTTTAAGAAATCCAAAAAAAAAAGTGGTAAAATGATCTCTATGGAAGGAAACGTCATGCTTGTTTCTATAACTTTTTTGGTCGGTATATTTTTTATCTAATAACACTGTTTTTATGCTAACTTCGGGAAAATGAATTTGCCATCGGACATTCTATAAATGGTATATTTTTCTCCCCGAATATTTTTTTAATATTAAACTCGTGAACAATGGGCTTTTGCGTCTTTTCATCTTTCTGTCAGCGGACATCTATGACAGTTAGCATTTTTGATAACACTTAAGAAGGAACTTCATCCTGGTTTCTATCTACTTTGGCTCGGCATGATCACGTAGTACTCAATTGAATGTTGATATTTATAGGGAAGCCAGATAACTTTTCATACAAGAAGCACTCTATTAATCTATTTCTCACGATCCACAAATCAGAGTTCGAAACATTTTTGACAGACAAAAATATTAAAGAATCGTTAGATTCTAGAATGAAAAACGGAAGTTAATTCATGGAATAATATCGAAAATTCTTTGCTAAATTTAATTTTTTGTTTGTTTCTAAGGATACTAACCTTAAGGCAAGTTTTGTAATAACTAAGTGTTTTCTCTCTATGTCCATATTTTGCTCTGCATATTGCTTATTTATATGTTCAAAAACTATGGAAACAAATCGCAACGAAGAAACGTTGAAATAAATATGTAATCCCGGTAAATATTTAAATTCGATGCCGAAAAAGTGCACGTGACACATAATTCATAAACGATGTCTTGATTTTTATTTTAAATGCAATTAAAATAATGTAAGGGAAATACTTCATATTTTAAATAAAAGAATGAATTAGAAGTTGTCTATCTTACAATTAAAATATTATTTCATTTACTGTATTTGTTTGAAAATGTGCAAACAAAAATTAAAACGTCTTTACAGAACACCGTAAGGACCCGTAGGGCAGCTAGTAATATATGTATGTATATATATATATATATATATATATATATATATATATATATATTTATATATATATAACTACTTCATTTACTCACATAAAATTAATATACGAAAGTATAGATGTATGCGTAAACTTTAAGTATTTACTTCAGAAGTGCTCAGTACGTAGGTAGAGCTAGTTAGTAATTTATAAAATATATATGGCCATTAAGCTACACTGAATATTCGGCGTTTCATCCACTCTAGGATTCGTCAGGCTTATGCGCCAATTCTGTGGTTGTTTCTTGGTTTTATATGGTCCTCTTCTGTGGAGGATTTTAGTTAGCCAATCAGCTTTCTAGTATCCACCGCGCCCCTTCCTATCAGCCAATGGGCATCGAACAAAGGATCTGTTTTAGAACTAGGTTAGTGGTTTAAGGCAGACGTTTTCCTCAGTTTTTTGTATATATAAATATACATATGTGTACATACATACATGCACACATATATGCATATATATATATATATATATATATATATATATATATATATATATATACCGTCACTGGATTTTTATCTTTCACCAGACTATCCATTCATGTATAATCACCTTTTTCTTTACCATATTCCCTCTGCTTAACTTATTTTGTTTTCAAGTAAGATTTTTGACTTACTTGTTGTTTCATCAAATACTTCTGCATGCAAAATCCGATCCCGCATTTTGCTAATTCCTACCCCCTGATTAGAAGGAGAGTATTTCTTTGAAACTCCGCGGATTAAGGACTATCTATTGATATAGTGTTTCCTTTTCAGATTAAATATGTTTTAACTCATTTCAAAGTGTTTTTTAACATATTTTATTAAGTGTTTGCTCGTATATATATACATATATGTGTGATCGCTTATGTATATTCATGTTTATTTAATTTATTTATTTGTTTATTTTCTATTGTTTTTGTTAGTTTTAAAGCTATTTTCTATCGCTATCCTAGAGTAAGTTATTTTGTGAACACAGTTGTTTGCTATTTCTCTTCTACAGTTTAATAGATTTGGGGGTTCTTAAAAGTACAGGATAGCAACTCTACAAATTAAAACTTACTCTAGGATAGCGACAGTAAATAGCTTTAAAACTAACAAAAACAATAGAAAATAAACAAATAAATAAATTAAATACACATGAATATACATAAGCGATCACACATATATGTATATATATATATATGTATATATATATATGTATGTATATATGTGTGCATGTATGTATGTACACATATGTATATTTATATATACAAAAAAGGGAGGAAAACGTCTGCCGTGAAACCACTAACCTAGTTCTAAAACAGATCCTTTGTTCGATAAAATGCATGCACATTGGCTGATAGGAAGGGGCGCGGTGGATACTAGAAAGCTGATTGGCTAACTAAAATCCTCAACAGAAGAGGACCATATAAAAACGAGAAACAACCACAGAATTCGCGCATAAGCCTGGCGAATCCTAGAGTGGATGAAACGCCGAATATTCAGTGTAGCTTAATCACCATATATATTTTATAAATTACTATATATATATATATATATATATATATATATATATATATATATATATATATATCAAATTGTAAATCAATGAATTTCAAAAAACCCTCATTGAAATGAAATGAAGTGGTTGAGTTTCATATCAAAGAATTTTTATTATTCTTAGCAAGACAAAAAATGCTTTAGAAAATTAATCTCCTGAACCTATAGGGTTTCTATGTCTACCATCTCATCAGAGGAGGGGAAATATTAGCAAATACTTATAAAGGTATGCACCCTATTTGCTAAAGTCAGTGAAACATGGAAAGTAAAAATAATAAATTTATCAGAAGTCCTGTAGCAGGAGGATTTGCAGAAAAAGGATATAAAAGTTTTTTTTAGATCCAGCTTGTTTGGCAAAATCCATGTTATGCGTTCTTAGAACAATAAAATAAAAATAATAAAAAATCTTTGATATGAAACTCAACCACTTCATTTCATTTCAATGAGAGTTTTTTGAAATTCATTGAATTACAATTTGATTTATTTGCTCTATCTTGTATATCGCGCAATTCTTGTTTATATGGGATAACTTATAGAATATTACTTCCAGTAATATTTTGTAAACCTTATAATCTCACGTTTTCATAACAACTGACTGTTAAATAAAAACTAATCTGAAGTATATATATATATATATATATATATATATATATATATATATATATAATGAACCGGTCAAAATGCAACGAGCAATAATACACTTATTTCATTTTGACGAAAGTATAAGCCAGAAATGCCCCAGCGATATTACTGCCAAAGATCTAGGCCCAAATCATCACTGCTTCATCTCCATGTTGACATTTATAGCGTCCGAAATGCATGTATTAGCTTAGTGCACAATTAAGTCATGATACTTGTTTTTTTTTTCATTTTAAAGTTAAAATTAAACCATTACATAAACATACTTTTATAAAATCAATAGCAGGTTCTCTACAGTGTAAGTTACTAAGTCAATGCAGTGGGGCATGTGAAGTAGTTTACAGATGCATCACGGCGGATCCTCGATTAAATTATGCAATTAATCGATTTTATTGAAAAATAATCAATTTCACCGATTTCGATGCTACAAAAGTATTTGAAATGTGGAAAAAAATTTTATCCTCATTTAATCCCGAGCAACATCGGGTCTCTCCCATAGTATATACATATATATGAAAGAGTATACGAAGCATATAGCAATTCAAGGAACTGGGTATTGATGTGATGTGATGAATGAACAAAAACAAACGAACGAAACGCCTTGTAAAGCTCTATATGCCGAGCAAGTAACTGCTCGACAAACAAAATGTTACTAATGAAGCAATGAAGCAGTAGGTATCACTTAAAAAAATGTTTATTTCCTCACTAAATATTTAATGAATTTTTTTTGAATAGTGATAATAATAACCTCCATGTTCTTTTGTTTCATTTCAGATATTATTTTATATACTTTGATATATTATAGATGTAAAAAAAAGCTTTTTTACAAAATCATTCCTTAAGAGGTTTCCAAACGGGCAACTATTGATACTATCATAACATAACATTTAATAACTGTCCGTTGGAAATATTACTGTTACTACTACTCTTTATTTCTAACAGCATCAAACTGACTGCTTTCTAGAAATGTTGACTTCAAGCGGTTTATGTTTTTGTTATCGTTTGCATATTGATTTTTACAGAGAGAGAGAGAGAGAGAGAGAAAGATATATTGAGAGAGATATGGGGTGAGCGAGAATAAGGAATGAAACCGTAGGTATAGCATAAAAAAGAAATTTTAAAGTTTCATCACCAAATATTTAATGAATTCCTTGGGAACAGTGATAATAATACTCTCATGTTATTCTGCTTTATTTGAGATATTTTTTCTATATTTTGATATAATATCGATTTAAAAAGAAAAATATACTTTGCAGATTTGGATATTACGGGTTTTCCACTGTAACTATTTATACTAACCTGTCTGCCAAACAACGCTAAGCGACTATTAATACTACCTTTACACAATAGCTGCTGGCTGAAACTACGCGTAATCACTGATCGCTTGTTAGGACTATTGATGTTATGTTTGGACTTTTCGTTTTAATCAAAGCTGCTTGTGTTGCCTGGCTGTTTGTAAATAACTATTCTGTACTTCTACCTAACAATTTAGTGAACAAAAAGGTATCCTAATACTTGAAAATACAAGTCGAACAATATAATCCTTAAAAAGGGACTCTTCACGTTCAACATCGGTAATTTGACCAGAAGTTTTTTTACATTTTGAAATGAAAAATAGGTAGCATTTAATTACACTATTATTTCAAATGTAAGGATGTGATTATAATTTAATTTTAATTAACCAAGTATTTAACAAATAAAAAATAAAACAGGATGAAGTTATAAAATGTGATTGGCTGACGTACACGAGTGCTGCCTCACTAGCGAATTACGCATCGGCTCCGGTGTTGTAGGTTGTTCGACTAAGGGAGCCGTTATTATTTTTACAAGAAAAGAATTTTTGCGCGTGTGAACTATTTTTTTTAAGTCGAACTACCTACAACATCGGAGGCGTATTTCGCTATAGGGGTAGCGTTCGTGTACATCTGGCTTTTGGTATCGTGCTAACCATTATATATAAATGGCTAACATAAATGTATTATTGAACTGGCTCTGACAAAAGTACTCTCGATCTGCTAGCCTGATTACGTAGCATCTCATACAAGCGATCACTGTCATGTATGCATGTATGTAGCTAACTATATATATACTGCACAATCACGTTGACACACCGGCTCTCGCCAGATCACCGAAGTTAAGAAACCTTGAGCCTGGCCAGCACCAGATGGGTAACCATTTGGGATGGCTAGGCACTGTATGTACTTAACAGAGTCGTAAAAATTTCCACTTTCTTTGGGCGCAATAATTCACTGGAAGAGATGCATCCCTAGTCTTCGTTAAGACCTACATCTATGATGTAAAAACCTGCGGTCTACTGTATACTCTGTGCCGTGGAAGTCATCTGCACTGACAAAGGTTAGCAGTAAAGTGTGGATGGTTCTACTCAAAGCCTTCACAGCTGTGTGGATTTTCGAGCAACTTAGTTGTTGCGGCGGAAACTTATTTGTCGAAATCGACGGGAAAGTCCATCATATATATTTACAGTACAGTACACTCTCCATAAAAATAGGTACGTTAGTAATTAGATTTTTAATATATTAGTTATCTTTAATGATTCTACTAATTATAGAAAATATACCATCCATTAAGTTTTATTATAGCTAAAAGGATTTAGTTTCGTTACAGGCAGAGTGTAGGTCTTACTTGCTTTCAATTCATGTTCCCCTATTCTTCAGTCGGAAATGCCTACGATCTGCAGCATTTGTTTTACGTGTTAATATCTGTGGATTGAAAGTGAACATTATTTATATAGAAATACTCATTGATCATAATTATAAAGTGGATTTATATATATATATATATATATGTGTGTGTGTGTGTGTGTGTGTGTGTGCTTTTATGTATGTGTTTTGCACATTGTCTCATTTGCAAGACGAATAACATTGTTTAGTCGACTTTGCTTATGACCTTTTGAAATGATTTTCCACTCATTTTTATTCAATGATGTCGCATAAAGATTTAACTCTTTAGGAAATCCATTGCAACAATATTGCGTTTGAGAACTGGTACCCACTTCCTTCCATCTGTCGACCTCTATTCTGATATATCCAACAACTCGTCTATTGATGTCGCATTGTCCAGTCTAGGCGGGATAATGTTGACAGATCAGCGACAGCTATAGAACACACCGGAAATATCGCTTGACCAAAAGCTGGTCAATGTCTTGTTCGACTTTCGGAATGAAAAAACAAATTTAAACGAAAAGTTGTTTGTTTACGAGGGGATGAAAAGAAGTGGTTGGCGAAGACAACGTTCGCTTCCGAATGTAGTCTTCGAATATAGACAATATCGATGTCTCTTGTAATAGAAAATTGTTGGCATGCACTGTTATGCTTCTGACTACAAGTAGCTTTACCGTTAATTTATATATTTAAACAATTATTCGCCAATATGCCTTCTTCTATTCGTTTTTTACAACATTGCTTGTGCATATGTTGCAAATAAAAGGATCTCATTTATAAAAGCTTTGAAATTAGAAATAAGTTTTATGCTAGCCCCTCATTTGTTTATTGAAAAATAATACAGAAATGTTCAGTCAGATCCAGCTTTTTGAACTCAATAGAAGTACTAGACTGTAGGAATTGATACCAACTGAAATAATTTTACATAACGTAAAGAGAAAGTGAGGGGTAGAAGTCGGTAGTCCATTGATAGTACTATACTTGCTAACGTTTTGATTAAAATGCGCTGACACTTTATGTTATAACAATATAACTGGTCAGCAATCTGTAATGAAGATCAATTCGAATATTTTTGTCTTCCAATAATTTTCTCTTGAATAATTCTTTTTCGACGTATAAAAATCTTATTTGCAAGCAGCGTTTCCCCCGTCACATACAAGCCAAACACGCGGCTACCAACATATTTATGAACTTTCATATGCTTTGCACAGACGATGTTTACTTATTTTGCGAATATATAGCAAAAGGTTGAAATGCTTCACATATATGTTTGTGTTTATCATTTTTGTGTAACTGTAATTATAGACTCAGAAGAAATAAGAAAATTAGCTGCAAAGCGACCCTTAGCATAAATAGTTATACTCATGTACGAACATTATGTGTAGCACGTTGTTATTTCTTCAAGCGACATGTATGTGACAACCAGAAGAACGAGGTAGTTTTCTTATGAAGTTACTAATTATATTAGAACGCGCTGGAATTCTTCACATTAGATAAAACTTCTCGAAAATAGTTATTAAGAGTTAGTTCTATGACTTACCCCGAACAGGAAAATTGACAAAATAAAATTACATGAAATATAATATGATATGAGTCTAAGACGCAAATAATAAGAATAAATTGGATGAAAACGTTCCTGTAGTGATCAACAAATACGATTAGGTAACATGTAATTCAAACTATAAAATGAGGACTTTATTGAGAAACGCGTACATTAAATGTGATTTTCCCAATGTGGCCTGGCTGATTGCAAATGACATAACCCTGCTGTTCCAAACGGAAATTATCTCAAGCAAGACAACAAAAGACAAAGTATCACTTCTTTCCATTGCATAATATTCTTCGGTGGAAATCTTCGAGAAGATTAAATTGACGTTGTGACTTTTTTGTGGTGAAAAATGACAAATTCATCAATACATATCAGAGTCGTTTCTATTTTCGTATCTATTCGGGTTTTTACTAATTTGTTATAATGTTTCGACATTCTCGAGATAATATGTGTTATTGATCCTTATTATTGGGCATCATTACTACAGATAGTAAGGACGCGAATAAATATTAAAATGGAAACGACTCGACGCTATTTCCATTTCATAAATGCATCGCACATTTTTTATTCTAATGACTATGACTCGTTGGAAAAAAGGGAAAAAACATTCCAGCATTCACCGAACAGAGGCATTGTCAAGATACACCTTTAAGATAATCGAAGGCTACATCGGCCGAAACATTGTAAGGATAACACTCCAGATGAGAAGAATAGGCATGGCAGTCTAGATAATCTACACTATTAAGTATTTTAACCAATAAACATCAAACATGCTTCTGTTGTTATTGTTGGAATAATTATCCCACACTTCAAGAAACTCTTCAACTAATTACAAATTAATTTTAAGATGGCTACGTAGTCACTCATGACAGCAAAAAACATTGGATATTTGCAAAGAAACCTCTAACATAGTTAGCTTTCCTGTTGTTTGCGTTAACTCTTATTTAATAACTAGCCTTATCCGGTCACGCGTTGCTGTGGTTCAGTTTGTATAAATGAACCCCCTCATCGACCCCCCAAAAAAGACAAAATTCAAGTTTTTACGAAGAAATCAGTTTGGCAAACTGTTTTTTTTTTTTCATTATAGAAAAATATCCGTAAGTTTTGTAAGTGAATATCCCTAAGTAAAAATGTTTGTAAAAATATCTGGAAATTCTTTGCGATATTTAAAGCCGTCGTCGTCCATTTCTATGGCAAATAAAATCGTTTTCTTGTTTGTTTTTCAACAATGACTTTTGATTCAAACTAATCAGCATAAAAAACCGTTTTATGTTGAATAAAAACGTGTGGCGTGACAAGTTTTTCACACTAAATAATCTTTAACTGCTGCTGCGCGTCATTGTAAATTCTTTTTCTCTCGTTAGAAAGGCATCATATGACGTCGAGAAACAAACAAAAGAGCTCAACAACAAATGTGAGATAAACAAGTTACAAAAGCAAAAACAAATGAAGGCGAGAAACTCTCATTGTATCCAGGGAAGTTTTTTAATGGAATCAATTCCTTACGATTGTCGTCGGTCATTTCGTTATCTCGATCAATTCTACAATTTCCGGAAAAAATGGCATATGGCTACTAAACTAAAGCTGAGCTAATAAACGTATATTTTCTCGAGGCGTTTTGCTACCACTTTTTTAACCACATAAATACATGTTAAATTATTTCTTGGTTTGAGGATTAAGTAATATTTGGAAAATTTTGGTGTGTTCTAATTAGCTGTAATTTGCAATTTACTAAAGTGATCTTTAATTTATTCAAATTTTGTCGAATACTCTTGACGCTTCTTTTTTACATAGCATATTCTTTTGTCAGCCGTAACTTAGTATCAGATTGTTGAATAAGTTCCCGCCGTTTCATAAAAATGTTTGTTTTAAAACATGTTTTGATATGTGGCAAAGTGTTATATATCATTAGAAAGCAGGTATTCTGTTCAACAAGATAATTGTCATCGTTGTTTTGCTAATTTAATTCATGATCTTTTTTCAGAACCGACAAACCGAGTGAAGTGACCAAAGGTATTTATGCCGTATAATGAGAAAACGCTATAGCTGAGAGAACTGTTCGATATTGGTTTACCGGATTCAAGCACGGTAATTTTTTACCTTAATAATGTTCCTCGTTCCTGAAGACCAATCAAGATAGACAAATACCAACTCAGGTCTTCTGAATGAAGATGACCAGCAGACATGTAGAGAATTGAGTGAAAAGATGAAGTGTGATTTTAGGACAATTTCACGCCACTTTTAGTCAATGGGATTCACACAAAAGCTTGGAGCTTGGGTCCCATACGAACTTATTTTTGCTGTAAAAATTCTTTGATTTTCTTAAAAAAAAAACGGTGGGAACTTATGCAACAACCTAATAATATTTTGTTTTTGATCTTTTACGCATAAGTTTCAAATATCATTTATATATTTTTATAATTTATGGTTAAGGTTTTTTGGGGGGGATTTTTGTAAGTCTGTCACACCTAAATTTTAAATAGTTTCTGATCTTTCAAGTTTAAGTTGCAAATAATATTTTTATAAGATTGGAACACCTAAGTGTTTGTATGCAATTTCTGACAATTTGTAACATTTTTCTAGGATAATTAATTAAAAATATTTACTTGTTATATATCGAGATAGAATTTGGCTTAACCTACTTTTGATGCGTCTAATCATCTCCGAAAGAAGCTATGTCCGTCACTCCTTTATCCTTTATAATATAATTTGCGTTTCCTATAGCTGGCCTTATTTTGAAATGACATTTTCACCAGTCTATGGCGCAGGAGTTTCTAATATCATGTTCAATTGGACTTTAAAGTTCAAATACCATTATCATCTGAAAATGCGCAAAATTTATATCCACATCGCATGTTATTTTTCTTTCTTCTAGTACTGTTTGTTGTTGTTTGGATACTTAAGTCTCTGAATATGCGCTCAAAGTTACAAGCCTGAGTAAATATTTTGTTTACTTCCTCTCTAGACAGAAAGGCAAGTGTTGTTTAGAATAGCCAGTGCACTAGGATTAGCATGCTCTAGCCTACAGAAATGCTCTCGCATCCTCCGGCAAGGAATACTTCACGCGATTAGGAATAATCTAACTCTTCCTCAAGTAGCAAAGAAACCTGGGAAGCTGGGCTTTGAGAGTCTAAACAAAACAGTAATCCAGCGCTACATCAACATAGAAACCATTATACTGACGTATCTCGACCAGTAAGAACATGGGGACAGCTGGCCTTCCATTCCTCACTGTCCACTACTCTAATGGTTTATTGAAAAAGTAAGGGACGATATACAGGGTTCCAGTTCTATCGTAAACGCTGCCAGTGGGATACAGCCTCAAACTTCCCAGATTTTCCATTAGTGTTTATCCCCGAAGCCATTTAAATTAGCGTGTATGACCACAAGGCAGCGGGGATTTTTGAGATGAGATTTTTTCATCTTTACTCGTCGTTAAATTGTAAATTATTTATTTTAAGACTTGAAAATATTTACATCTATATTCATCTCTGTATATTTCTCTCTTTCTCTCATCCATTTTACCGTCTTCTTCTCACCCCTTCTTCTGCACACAGCTTATTCCCATCGCTGGACACACATATGTACACACAAAGCAAACTTTCCTTTAGTGTTTCCTCTATGAATGATTCGGCACAAAGGAAGTAATTCTTTTATAAAAACATAGTTACTTTCGGTTAGTACATAAAGTGGCTGAATAACTAACTTCCTCTGATACATTTTGCGTCAGTTTAAGGTGAAAGGTTAAATAATGTTTTCTAAATGTGAGCTATAATTAATCCAAGGCAACGCTGAATATATCAACTTTTAGTCGCGTATTTTGTAGTTTTTGTCTTTAGCTGAACATATACAGACAACCAATCGCCTTTTATATAATAAATCTTTTCCCAAACCCCTGAAGCTCATCAGCCAATGCACCAGTTTTGTGCGTCAGGTATATCGCTTCCATCACTTTCTCCTACCAATGATAGCAGTTCTATCTGGTTTGTATCTAAACCAGCACAGTAGGTGAGAAGCTGGAATAACTGGAATAAAAAGTAGACGAAATGTTTCCTACTTTTCGAAAGACCAAATGACTAAACCCGAGTATCCTCAGCGGAGAGTGCAGCCTTTTGATCAGAGTATTCCTTTCTCTTCATGAATTTTCCTTCTAGACGGATAATCTCAATCTACATAAGAACTAGTTTACATGCGTCTGCTAACCGCCTCTCACCCATCTCATATCTACGGGAGGTGTTATATCGATCTTATATATAAACCACACCAGACAAGGAACTGGATTTAATTATCAATGCTGCCGGAGGCGTGTACTGTGAGACGCATAGTATTGCTAATTGAAACTTTTTCCCCATTAAAATTGCTCGGAACTGATAACCTTGAAATTGATTACGCTCTTCGTTTCTCTTGTAACTGTTTTACCTTGTTTCTTATGTTTAGGATATGTTTTCTTATACAACATATTCGTATTGTGCATTAATTGTTTATAGATTTGATAACACGGAAAGTGCAAACATGTATTTTGAACTCGACAACAACTTCTAACTGCGTCTGGCAGGTAAATATCACCTGATGCGAGAGTTTGGTAGAATTGTGTGATTCTGATTGCATGATAAACAGTGATAAATGTTCGATGGACTTCAGCTGAAAATACAGAGAACTAAATCGAAGATGGAACTAAACAACAAGCAATGAACAATGTATCGCAGACACACACACATACACACACACACACACAGACAGAGGAAAGGAACGTTACCAACAACTCTGTCATCATTTCAAGCAAACTACGCATAACATTTATTAATATGATGTTTCTTTTACAGTCAAAACATACTAGACGTTGATCACTTTGTTCAGTATTTGTTACAAATATTCTTTAACTAGCAGACGGCGTTGTTCAGTCATAAAATACGCATAAATATCAAATTTTAATTGATGCAATATTTTTTACTTATTATGAACGAAAATACCGTAGTTATTACACAACATTACATTTCTGTTAAAAACAGGAACAAACTGAGACTTCTTGTAAGTGAGCAAAATACTCGGGCTGAGATCGAAACCAAATCCTAAAGACAGTGAGTCAAGCACGATAACCATAAGGCCACGTTGACACGATCTTTAAAAATGTTTTCAAAATACTTATTCTTAACGTAATGAATTTGTCATGTGAACGATTTACGCATGCGTATTCGTGAAAAGTTGACAAATAGATAAAAATCCGATGCCCTCGCGTACAAATTTTCAAAATTTTAACTTATTAGAAGCTTTTTTCCAGATAAAAACCAATTAAAATTCTTTCCAAATGTCTGAATACCCTATATACTAAATGTCAAGCCTGTAGATCAAAAATTCGTTGAGTATATAGGTTCAAAATTATCTTCACACATATTCTCACTTTTATAGATATGTAGATAAAAAATAACTGGTCTTACTTGCCCGATAAACTTGTGAAAAGATTACCCTTCTGAGTTTATCTTTGGACAAATCACATTTTTTTGGACAAATCACATTTTTTTGGACAAATCACATTTTTTGGACAAATCACATTTTTTGGACAAATCACATTTTTTTGGACAAATCACATTTTTTTGACAAATCACTTTTTTGGACAAATCATATTTTTTTGACAAATCACATTTTTTGGACAAATCACATTTTTTTGGACAAATCACATTTTTTTGGACAAATCATATTTTTTTGACAAATCACATTTTTTGGACAAATCACATTTTTTTGGACAAATCACATTTTTTGGACAAATCACATTTTTTGGACAAATCACATTTTTTGGACAAATCACATTTTTTGGAAGACATGGTAAATTTACGAGAGGCTTTCCGAAAGTAATGCATTCTATTTTTTTTATTTCGCCAAAATGGATCAGAGGAGATTGCAAATTGCATTTTTTTTATGATGATTGCACTTAGGCATTTGTGACCTGAAAGTCTCATCTGTCTGTTGCAGATATTGACCGTCTGGGGCTGTAACAAAGCAAGGCGTGTTATGGAGTGGATCAAAAGCACCGATACGCCATTGAATTTCTAGGACAAGCACATTGAGAATAATGGTGAATATATAGAAAACATTTGGCCACAAATAGACGCTCGGTTTTTAGGTACTACTTTTATCTTCATAGCCCTTAAAGTTTTGGAGTTAACAAAAATAAGTTTCTTTACCTTTGAAACGAATCTCGTATAACAAAGTGCACTCCGTACGTCTACATCCAGTCATTGTTCATCGCTGACAAATTTGTTTTGAAGATTGCTGGTGACTACGTAGATAATAAACTCTGCAACACAAAAAGTTGGCTATTTTAATTATACTACTCCCGTTTTCGTAGCTTTTCACCTTTTTGAGTTATAAATAGAAGAGGTTATTTATAGTTGAATTATGACTTTATACTCTTCTTTACTCCATTTTCCGTTTGTTGTGGGGAACCACCCTCCAAATGGACTAATCCATCGTCCATATAAACTTTACGCATGAGGCGGGGATTTAATTCCAGAGTGACTCTCGCCTGCTCGGTGAATTATATACACTGTTCGTTTGTAACCTTTCCCTTGTAACCTTTCCGTTTTTCATGCAATGCATGTTTAAACTGTTCTCCGTTGTTTTGTTCTTCTTTGTGGCAACTTGCGAGCCATAACACTGACGACATGGGATTCGAGATAAACACACGTCTAAAACAATGTTCCAATAACAGTGACGACATTAGATTCAAGAAACATAGTCACGTCTAAAATAATGTTCTGAAAACATTAACGATGTTGAACTCAAATGTTTATCACGCTTAAGAAAGTGTAGCATAACACTTGCGATTGAAGGACTCGCGGAAATTTAAAAAGCTACGATTAACAACTGTTAATTGACTTTAAAAAAACAGACAATTACGGAATGAAAAGGAGTTGGGAAAAACGTTCGTCGCTACTTAAAAGGTAAATGTTTACTCTGTAAAAAAAAAAAAGAAAAAAATGTCCGTCGCTACTAAAAAGGTACTTTGCAAAGAAAAAAAGGTTCGTCGCTATATTTCTCTACTAAAAAGTAAATCGTTGCTTTATCTTTTTTCACTTGATTTTTGGGGGGTTTGAATGAGTAACTGTTTCCCTAGATTGATATATATATATATATATATATAGTTTTTCCCTTTGTTTTATTGCCCTGAGCGGAAAAATCAAAACGTTTTCTCAAGTCCAACCAGACAAACGTTTTTTCTAACCAGACAACGAACGTTTTAAACTTGCTAAATCCAACAAAACACAATGGACGAACTAAAATTAACGTTAGCAGGTTTGACTAAGTTGCAAATTGAAGCAGCTGTGCGTCAACAATGAACAGACAACCATGGAAAGGAATTACAAAAACAAGCAGCCGATGTTCAAAAACAGTCAGCCGAGTTACACAAACAATTGGGAGGACGTCAACAGCGTATAGAGGAACTATTTGCAGAACGTCAATTACGAACAGAAGAATTACTTGCAGATATCGCAAAGAATAACGCGCATTCTGAAAGCGATTCAGCTTTTTCTTAAAATACAATATTGTCCGCAATAGATAATTTTAAGTGCAAGGAAGAGGAAAAACCATTTGCAGCTTATTTCAGGAGATATGAAGACTTCAATATCGACTGCGGTAACTGGTCTAACCAAAAAAAGACCAGATTGCTGCTGCGAAAGCTTGAAACGGCTGAACATGACAAATTCGTGGATTACATATTGCCACGGAAAACTGCGGATTTATCATTCAATGAGTTGGTAAATCTGTTAACAGAACTGTTCTCCCCGAAAACGTCTCTTTTTCATAAGCTATGGAGAGGTTTGAATGTGACCAAAGACGATAATGACGACTTTGCCACGTACGAAGCAGTAGTGAACAAGTATTGTGATGACTTTAAGTTGTCTGAATTAACAGCAGACAGATTTAAATGCCTTGTTTTTGCACAGGGTTGAACATCGGGAAAAGATGCGGAAATCAGGCGCAGAGTTCTTACGTACTTAGAAAATGAACCGAGCTTAACACTGCAAAAATTGACTGAGGATTGTCAAAAAGTTAAAATAATTAAAAAAAAAACATGGGAAAAATATCGAAGCAGGCATCACAAATATTAAAAAAAATAACGAAGAAAATACCGTCGAGACGGTACACAGAATTACTCTCGAAAGTCGGAAAAATCAAAAGCACCAAGCCCTTGCTGCAGATGCAGGAATAATCAAAACAAAAGCCGGGTACGTCAAATAATAATTAGAGACGTCGTAGATGAAACCCTACGCAAATACTTAAGAGTCAACATTCTCGGCAAGGATATAAAATTTCAGTTAGACAATGGGTCGGACCTTTCAATTATAAATTTCAAAACATGGAAAGATATAACGAAAACCGGCTATGCTAAGAATCAACAGAACGGCGACGGCCGTCAATAATACCAAAATTAATTTTGAGTGTTTTACTTACCAACGTCACCTTGCTGGGGAAAAACGAAAAAACTGAAAATGTGTGTCTTAAAAAATAGTGAGAACCTGTTTGGTTCCGATAGCATGGATGAATTTCATTTGTGAGATCTTTCTATATCAACATTTTGCAAAAAAATAGAAACACATCCAGCTGAAACTGAGAAACTTATAACCAGTTTTAAAAAAGAAATCCCAAATGCATTTTCTCCTGGCCTTTGGAGATGCACAAAAATGGCCGCTGATTTTAAGCTAAAACCGGGCACACAACCGGTGTCTAAAAACAAAACAAAACGTAATGTCCTGTTCGCATCCCTGAACAAGATAAATCCGGAACTGGACAGATTAGAAAACATTGGTATACTGGCTAAAATTGAATATAGTGAGTGGGCTGCTCCAGCAGTCTGCGTAAAAAAAAATGGTCCGAAGAAATCCGCGTTTGCGCTGACTTCTTCACCGGATTCAACGGGTCATTAGAAGACTTTCACTATCTATTACCTAGCTCAGAGGAAATTAAATGGCGGCAATTTTTTTCTAAGATCAACCTGAGCGACGCTTACTTACAAATTCCTGTAAATAACAAAGGCGCTAACATCCTCTGTATTAATACTCATCGGCGTTTGTAAAGATACGAAAGGTTGGCGTTTGGAGTTAAAGGCTGGCGAAAGGCTAGCGTTTGGAGTTTAGCACACGCGATATTCCTGCAAGTCATGGATACCATGCTGGGCGACCTGGAAAATGCCATCGCATATTTGGACGACATAATTATAGAGAGCAAAAGCAGGGTGGAACACACAAACGATATCAGGCAAGTATTCAGTCGAATACAAAATTATGGGTTTAAGATCAAAGACAAGTGTGAAGTCTTTTTACAAAAAATCAAGTACCTATCATTAATAAAAATGGCAGACGCCCAGATCCGGACAGGGCGGCCGCCATTAGAGAAATGCCGGCTCCAGAACAGAGAAAAATATGTTTGATCTCAGTATAAAACAAAGGGTTATTTCTATAAAAAGAAAAATGGCAAACTAATTTCAAAACTGTTCCAAACTTGGCCGAAAATTAAAAATATTTACCGAAAAGACTGACGAGAATTTATGAAAAGATAAAAAAAATCTGTAACGTTAGCACGTACAGTAACTGGAAATAATATTTTTGTCAGTAAGATTTAAACGGGATTATTTAAAAATTAAGGGTGTATGTTATAAACTCTTCAAATCTATTTTGTTGTAATTGAATAAACTGCTGCCCCCCCCCAAAAAAAAGATACTGATTTCACACCCGGAGAAATCGGCTTGGAAGGCGGTGTTGTGGGGAACCATCCTCCAAATGGACTAATCTATCGTCCATATAAACTTTACGCATGACAGTCCCAGGCGGGGATTTACTTTCAGAACGACTCTCGCTGCTCGCTGAAGTACCTACACTGTTCGTTTGCAACCTTCCCGTTTTTTCATGTAATACATATTTTAATTGTTCTCCGTCGTTTTGTTCTTCTTTGTGGCTACTTGCGAGCCATAACACTGTTTAAATTAATTTTTGTGATATGTGTAGTTCTTTCTGCTTTCAGTATGTTTCGAGTTTTGTGGTTTCTTTTGTCTTTCTATTTTTGTTTTTAGTTAATTGTGACACTTCATACTTAATGCATGGTAGACAAATTTATATTATATCGCATTTTACTTGCTGTTATTTTATACTGACTATTTCCATCCTATTAATGTTCTTCTAAGGTAATTATTTGGATATTAATGGAATATTATTATCCTTATTTACTTCTTTAATAGTAAATTTGGGGTAATACTCCATTATTTGTTTTTATCATTTATTTCATTATTAGTAGTAGTAGTACTAGTAATTGTTGGTAGTGGTAGTAGGAAGAGGAGATGAAGGATGAGAAGCATTATAAGTTTATGTCCATATGTTTCTTTTACTTCTAATCAATACATAATTAGTTAGTTAAATAAAAGATTACTGATTTTTAGCCCGAGCCTTTTTTTCTGATCTTTTGTAAAAGGCGTTGAAGACGTGACAAATATTATCCTTGATCTCGAATTCTTGAACTTGAAATGTTATAAATGTATTTTTCGTTGCGATTCTTATCAGACGGTGTAAGATGTATATAACTTTAAGAGTGAAAACGATATTTTGATCTTTTTCTACTGAAACATATATTGCGTATATGTTATGTTTCTATCCTTCTTTAAATATGCTCACCGGCATAATAGGATCGATGCAAAACAGTTTCTTATTATCATGGGAAATATTGTTCCACTCTGAGTGTTTACATTATACACCGTTTGTGTATTACATACTTTCTTACCATCCGTTAATGTTTACCTCAGAAAAACTGTTAATAAAATAAATGTCGTTGTTATTCTACTAGTAATCATTTTTGCTATATCGTTCGGCATATTCAACTAAGATTGTTATATGTTCTTACACCGTACGTGTAAATGTCTTTTATCGCAGGATACCATGGCGACAAGCGAAGCACTTGAACGAAGAGCCGTAGAATTGACTGGTTTACGTTTTCCGGTTATTTTTCATCATGATCGCACTTTTAACTCTTTTTATCATGTGCATTCTATGATCGTCGCTAACCTGCTAATAATTGGAAACTAGGTCTAGTTATTTACTCCACTAGGGTTTGCCGCCTGTATTTCACGTTTTAGGGTGAATTAAGTAAATATTCTAAAGTTCAATAACCTGGGATTGACCTAACAACCTCGACGTAAAATAGAATCTGCAATTTATCTTAACCAACGTTTACACTCACTTGTATTTTCCTACACTCCCATATCTTTCGTTTTACCTTTACTAATATTGCATATGCAACATTATATATATATATATATATATATATATATATATATATATATATATAATGATTACTTCATTTTATCACATAAATCAAAATACGAGGATAAAATTTATGTGTAAATTTTCAGTATGTACTTCAACAGTGCTCAATAATAGGTAGAGCTAGGTATTAAGTTATGCAAGTACATATGGCAATTAAGCTGCACAAATTATTCCGCGCTTCATTCTCGTAAGAATTCGTCAGGCTTATGCGAAAAGTTATTATCGCGCGCTTATATATACGCACATGCTATTGGCTTTTCTAGTTAGCCAATCAGCTTCCTAGTTGCCACAGCGCTTATCCTAATTAATCAATGTGCGGGCACTAACAGAAAAAAGACACAGTTGACCTCCAGTTCACCCCTTCTCTTTGTGTTTTTATGAGAAGTGTAGATATCCTATTGTTGTAGTAAGCTGACCTATTTTCAGCCTATGTGTAGTTAGATATGTTATTTTAGTGCATCTGAGCTTGTCACAACATTCGCAAGATACGAATAATAAAATCTTTTTTAACGTTGCATCATATTAATCATTTAATAAAATAAAGTCGATTTTCTTATTTCTCTATAATTTTAATAGAAAAAATATTCAAACACTTGTCAAACAAATCACACGCAACCCTTACGTTAAAAAGCGTGTATTTTTTTCTGAACAAACAACCTACAAATATCATATATATATATAGTCTCACAAAAGATAAAACCGGTTTAACACTCTCCTAACTACTTCCGTAATAAGAATAATTATTTTTAAGCCACCGTTTGTTTCATATATAAATATTACGAATATACACGAAAGATTTTATGTTTTCGATATATATTTTTATTTTAATGTTATTCAAATTGTTATTTGACATTTTAATATTATTTGTATTTAATTTAATGGCATTGCTCCGACCGAAGGCAAGATGAAGGACTAACTAGTGGCTCCAATGGGATGGAGCATGTATTAGTATATTTATGAATATGTATGTTGATATCTCTCTCTCTCTCTTATATATATATATATATATATATATATATATATATATATATATATATATATATATATATATATATATAAGCACAAAAGAAAAATACGTGTCAAGTTGGGAACAAGAGTCTACAAATCGGCATCAACGCATACGAAAAAGAAGAAAAAAAAAGTTTTGAATGCAAATGTTAAAATAAACTAAACAAACATGTGGCAAAATTCATAAACAATTGCGTGTTTCAATAATTCACGTTTGACAAAAGATTTATACAATCGTGGTAGGTTAGCCCTTAGAGTCCTAGTATCGCGGAGATATTGTAAAATATTGATATTTTTATTAAAATGTAAAACTAATACTGTTCTGAATATATAATGCATCGAAAATAGTTTGATAAATAATAATCTCATATGATGACTAAGTAATGAATACCGAAAGTAGGTTCAATGAAATCGGAAATTGTGGCTGTGATGTTGGAAAACGAAATCTATGAATTTTATCAGAAAAACAAAGACAAATGTTATCTGCAATATCCAAATTTTAATAACTAGATTCTAAACAAAACCTCCAGATCTATCGAGAAAACTGCTAGAATCATAACACAGGCAGGGCTTCCAAGAGAAAAGCCGATAAAACCTGTGAACGGTATAACTCGCACAAATGCGCATAAATCTTATACCGGTATACGAATAATCGCCACATTTAAAAAAAATGATCGAAATTTGTTTCTTAGTTCGAAATACGTTCCAAGAGTAATTAATGTTTCCTATCTTTTTATTCCGCCCGAATAGATCACGAGGGGATTTTAAATTGCACTATTTTCATGACTGAATTTATCATTTGTGACCTGAAAGTTTCATCTCTCTGTTGCAGATATTGTTGGCGTAAGTCTCTAAGAAAGCAACCCCTACCATGGACATGCGTTATAATCAGAGATGCGTCATTGAATTTTCCCATGCAGAAAAATACTGAACTGATCAACATTTACCGTCGTTTACGAAGCTGATGTTGTTGATCAGCTCTGTAAGATATAACAAAGCTCGCTTAAGACATTTACGACCGAGGCATCATGGGAGGCTGGCAAAAGTGAATTTACTATGGAAGTAACTATGTAGAAAAATAAATTCTGACGCACAAACGGTCCATCGTTTTAACGGTACTACTCCTGCCTTCGTAGTTCTTCAACGTTTTAGTTTTAGTTAGAAAATAAGAGGCTTTTATTTTGGAACAACTTTCGTAAAACTTATTACATAAACCTTAAAAAACACTCCGGCGTGCACCTATTGTCAACTATCCTCCGACATAAACCCCTAGATATTTTACAAGCGATATTCCACACAAAATATCCCGAACTAGGGGAAACCATTGGCAACAAAGCAAGTCTGTTCGGAAAGGAAAACATAAGCCGTCATCAGCATATCGACTCAAGTTGGAATGACGTCAAGCTACAAATAATCTCCTCGGACAACAAGAAGCGTGGAAGCGTGGAAACTTGTTCACTAATTAATCTAATTACCTTTTTTCGATGATGATTCGAGTGGAGATGCACCAACGGTGACGGTGCAGGGGAGCGTGAGACAAATGAGAATCAATTAAGATGTAAATAACTAGAGACGAAAAGAGGAACAAGACGAATTGAACTATTTTAATTTGATGATTAATTAGAATGAAGGTATACAATCAATAATATATAGATTTCAAATTGAAAAAAATCATATTTTTCTAATGATTATCTGTTCAAGTCAGTTCAGATATATCTAGCTTAGTGTATTTAGTATGATGATATATCTCTCTTCCTTTCTATCTTTCTACATACATACATACACACCCCTCATATATATATATATATATATATATATATATATATATATATATATATATATATATAAGACTAGCAGGGAGACCTGACGTTGCCCCGGATTGAATGATAACCAACGGATATATTTTTATTGTCATCAATATCCGTGAAATCTCCCGGGAGGGAACTTTACACGCTTTGCATGGAGATGCAGTAACTTAATCCAAAATATATGCTATTTTACATTGTATACGAGAGAACCTATTATTTATCTCAGAAAATTATTTTATATAAACTTCTTTCCAGTTAACAAAAAAACATTAAGCAATTTACTTGCGGGGTTCGAAGCTGCAGACAACGTCATGCAAAAAAAGAAAAACACATGTAAGTTCTTTGCAGTTAATGAAAAAAAATGAAGAAATTCAGATGCAGAGTTCTCGCCAGATATATACGGCACAATAACATTGACACACCGGTTCTCGCCAGATATATACGGCACAATAACATTGACACACCGGTTCTCGCCAGATATATACGGCACAATAACATTGACACACTGGTACTCGCCAGATCACCGAAGTTAAGCAATGTTTGAGCACTCCTTAAATATACACTCGTGAGGAAAAAAATGAGTCAAGAGTTAAAGAATGAAGAAATCGAATTTTCAATATTTTCCATGAACTCTTGTTAATTTTAACTGAAAGTTTCCATTTTGAAGATCATTATTAGTATAGCATCTAATAATAAGTGGAAAAATTAATCCTAAAAATTGTAAGACCATATTGCTGAAGTCACAAGGATGATTTTATGATAATTCAATTGAAAGCTCCGATTTAGACCCAATCGACAATATTTGGTCCATAATATCTCATGCATTGGCCGGAAGAACATTTTCGAACTTAGAAGCTGTGCAAAGCGAATGGAATAGCATCTCATCTTTACAGTGTTTCACTTTGGTTGAGAGCATGTCTAAAAGAATTGATCTTTTAAAGAAATCAAAACGGAATGCGATCCCATACTACGCATTTATTAAACTAAATGTCTTGTCCTGTGTTATTAGTCTCATTTAAGTTTTCTTATTCACTTGTTCTTTGTTCAATATAGCTTTTAGTGCAATAAAATGTATAAAATTTGTTCGGTCCATTTTTTTTGCTCACAAGTGTATACGAACATTCCTCAAATATATAAGAAAGTAGTCGGAGTGATTCGATTACTCATGTATAAAGACAAAGTGAAAGATAATCTTAAGCATGCTGAAACCCCTTTAAAAATGATGCCTTATATAAAAATTTATGCAGGGCAAAATATAATGCAGACAATTACACTTTTGTAGACATCGAATTATGAAATCAAGTCAATCTACATGTAAAGCGCGAATAGGAATTGCGCTTGCTATACACGTAACTTGTGAATCAATTTGAACTTGTATGTGGAGGAGAACTGGCATTGTGTCACACATACAACACAAACAGTGAAATCATATAAAAACAATGTGGATCTATGGATAAGGATTTAATCGAGGGTAACATTTTCGACAAATTACATTAAATATCATGGATGTCTGTACATTTTTGCTTTAATTCGTTCCATGTTTCTTATTAGATTTCGAGTTTCAAGCTCTAATTAGGCAAGGTATTTGCGTTATCCGTTTTAAGGATTGCCATCTGCTGTTACTATAGTTTCTATTTTTGTTATATATTAAACTAGCGAAGGTCCCGGTGTTGCCCGGTTGTTTGGAGGTGTGTGCATAAGGGGGTGGTAAAGTAAAGAATACGTGTAGTAATAACCTGTTTAAAAAAAAAAAAACGATGGTAAACTTTTCTACAAAGTCGGCGAAACCAAAACAAAAAAAACCAAAAACAGCTAACAAACGCCAAACTTATTTAAAAAAGAAATCGGAAAAACAAAAAGGAAAAATCAGGGGAAAAAATGATGAACGTGTTCAAAAAACTAAAACCAAAAACACAGCGAAATGCGAAATAAAATGTCATAAACAACTGTTTTTTTTCTATTAGTTTCGTTTCAAAAATTTAAGCAGTGAATACAAATTAAATTGCGAAGAAATGTCGAGCTTTGCATCTTAGTTTCATATGTTTTCAAAGTTTTGTTTTTACCTTTTTTCTATCATTTATTTCAAATTACATTACAAATGAGATGGATAATTGTGAATACGAGGTCATATTTGTAGGATCAATATAAATAAGGTTAAGGCAGATTATTGTTCGTTTTACATTTACATTCATTCCTTCTAGTAGTATCAGAGCAAGTGGCAATATGACGGCAATTTCAGCAATTCCAGGTTGAAAAAATAAAGCAGAATCTTTCCGGCAACAGAAGACCTCTGAAAAGAAAGTGTCGATTTTTTTTGATTTTCGGTTGCATTGACACTGATGAAGGCTGAAAATCAGAATGAAGCACAATTTCTATTTTCGTAAGATTGTAAGAAATCTACGTTGTCACTGAATCGGCCAACGGTTTCCCCATACACAAACATTAGCAAAAAAAATGATAATGAACACACGTTCATCGTTATTCATAGGTGCTGGGCAATCAATCATTTAAAAATACTGGCGACCATTTTGTAAAAATAGTCATTGATCAAAGCTGTATAAATAGAAAAATATATTTTTGTTTCGACAGTAAAGCCTACTTATTACGTAGACATGGGGTAAAGTTTATTGATGGTAACATCATGGTCTGTGGCTGTTTTTCGGTAAAAAGTGCTGAGAAAATATCAATAATAGACAGACTGAAAAATCTCAGTTAATACTGCAAGAGAATTATTGTCTTATGCTGAGAAACTCCGGCTAACTCCTGATTATAGTTTTAAACGGAATAATGATCCTAAGCATATGGCAAACCTACACGGAAATGGTTTGATGAAAATAACGTTCATGCATTGCGATGGACAAGTCGATCTTCAAATTTGAATCCTATGGAGAATTTATGACTATATATAACAATTCTAATCTAGAAAAAAGCACCAACAAATATCAAATTTGAAAACAGTATGCTAAATAATGAGCCAGAATTCCTGTGAATGTATGCAAATCATTAGTTCTGACATAAAAGATATTCGACTAATTGACGGATATTCCATAAAGTATTAAATCAAGATAATATACATTTTTAGTTTGTATGAAGACTTTCTTCTCACGTAAATTAAAAAGAAAACAAACTTAATTTCTATCTTTATAAAAAATAATTAAATTTATTATTATTTTTAACAGTACGTAACTTTATAAATAAAATGCTTTTACATTTATCTTCGCTAAGGTTTTTACATTCATAAAAAAACAATTTTTCAAGTATACCCAGATTTGTTTCCACGCGTTGTTGATTATTTACCATTTTTGCTTATCAAAACAAAACCCGTTTTATCATCCTATATGATCGAAACAGTTTTTCTCTATAGAAACAGACAATACCATAACTATGTTACCATTTAAATCGTTTGAATAGCGGCCAATATTGACTGCTTTGAGATATTTATTTTGTATGCCTGACACTATATATTATTATAGTTTTTACCGTCGACGTGATGTTATATATATATATGTTATATATATATATATATATATATATATATATATATATATATATATATATATATAAAGAAAGTTTTTAGGACTATCACTATATTTTCTCTAAGTATAAACGGATTCTTTAGTCTCTGTTACTGCTATATTCTGTACAAATTCTGCCTGGCAAAAGCATCGTCACCCCGACAAACATGATTCGATGAATGGAAACCTTCAACGCGTTGGAGACGTCTCTGATAAGTAGAGAATGTTAAATATCTTTTTAGACGGCAAATTATTGTAACATATCCTATTTTTTACTGTATTTTGTTTTATTTTCTCACTGACAAGGAAACCAAACCCAACGCCGCTTTCTGTAAGGTCTTTTGAATCGACGTGTTTGGGGGAAATATCCCCACAAGTGATTATTTTCCCACCGGGGTTTTTTTTGGTACTAAACTCTTTTTATTAAAATTCTTAATTTTGACCCACTCTCTGCCTAATATAATATTTATTCCAGTCAGTGGTTAAATGCAAATGTATCTAAAATACCCCCCAAGAAAAAAAAATCGGTAACTATAACTGACGGTATTACGTCGAATCCACAATATAAATACATTTGTAAATAAGTGAGGGGAATTTATCTTCACATATGTCTAATTTCGAATTACAACTAAGTAAATATTAATAAGTCCTTTGAACCTTTTTTTATATTATTATTATTCATTAATTTTTAATGGAGAGTAGACAACGCATTGTGGATGCGTTTTCGGCAGCTCTAGTTACTCTTGCTTCTCCTTATTTGCCCCTCAGTCTTCATTTTTCAAATGAGTGATTTTTCTGACAAAAGGAGAAGAAAAAGCTGTTAGTTGGCAGTACTTTGTGTGAACAGTTGCCAGAGATGTTGGAAGCTCTGTTCTTTTGTCTATCCTTGTGGCCATGCCACTAATAAGGGTGCTGGAGGTAAACGTGTCAACTGGGCTGACGTTATCTGCCTGATAGTCAAGGACCCAAACCTTGGTTTAACCCCTAAGGAGGCTGTTCCATCAGCAGGTGCAAAGTACCGGGGCTGCTGCATTGCTATTTGGTGAATGGATTCTGGACCATGCAGTTGCTTCTGGTGGGGCCTCGCCATGCCATATTAGTAGATAATTGTTACGACTTTACCTTATCATGTGCTACAAAAAAAATTCATTCCTTTTTCTCTTACTTTCCCTCTTTGCCCTGCTCTAAGCAAGTCTGTCAACCTACTCCACAAATCCCAAATCTCAATCATGAAAGGTTTTCAGAAAAATGCTCGATCAAACCCGGATCTCTAACTTCCAACGCAGACCCCCACATCATGTCTCCTTCTTCAACATAAGGGGTCTACGTTCCAACCTTCCAGAGGCTCAAAATCTATTACACGAGACTAAGCCAAACCTATTATTTCTAAGAGAAACTAGCATTAGACCGACTTCTTCCCAAGATGAGTTCATAATTAAAGGATACTCTAACTTAACCTCTAAATCTGACCCCCAAAATCGCCATGGGCATGGAGTATCTCCCTACATTAAAGACGACTTTCCATGTGGTAGGGATATTTCTAGAGAAGATCCTAATTTACCTTACATGTGGTTCCGGGTTGCACTTGCTCACACTACTGCGTTTATATTTGCACTCTATCGTCCTCACAACAGTGGAATTATATCTTCAATATCATAACTGAGAAAATTGACCATGTCCTATCTGAGTACCCCTCGGCTAACATCCACGTCTGTGCGGACTTCAATTAACCCACTCTAATAAGGCCGATGACGGGAGAGATTCTGCCACGATTTCTCCATTGCTTACGACCTCACTCAGATTGTCCAAGAACCCACCCGCGTTTCCGATACTGACGGTCAGTATGCAAGTCTCCTAAACCTCTTTCTCACAACTTGCCCTGAGCTGTGCCCATCTTCAGTTCCGTCTCCGCCTTGATCTTCTGACCACTCTGTTGTGTCAGTCAAGATAAAAACAAAATGTAATAGGTCCTCAGACATAAGTCTCCATCGTACAGTGTATCGATATTCTATGGCTGACTGGGATAGATTCCGTACATTTATATCAGGCCTACCTCTACGTGCCCTGTTTAAAAAGGATGTGTCCTCTATAGTATCAGACCTGACGGAATGGTAAACTATAAGCATAGACAGTTTTATACCCTCGAAAAAGTTCCAGCAAAACCTAACAGCCAGTCGTGGTTCTCCCCAGAATATGCTGCTGTCTTTGCGCACAGAAATCCCTTTTTCCATTGCTTACAACGTAATAGATGTACTAAGACTAAAGCTGCCTTTAGGACTGTCAGCAACCACTGTAAAAAAAGTAATAAAGAAGGTGAGAGAGTTATATGCTCAGTCTGTCAAGTCCAAGGTAGCTGAGCAGCGGCTTGGTTCCCATCAGTTCTGGCAAATAGCAAACAGAATCCTCAACAGAAGTGTGAGCTCTATCCCAACTATCATCAATGGACCTGAAGTAATATCGTCAGCATCAGACAAAGCCAATCCCTTTGCCAAGAACTTTGCAGCTAATTCTACCCTTTACGACCAAGGCAGTCAACCCTCAGTATTCCCTTGTATATCAGAAAACATGCTAAGTGACATACAAATATCTGTACGCGACGTTGTCAAGCTAATCAAAAACCTTGATCCCAGTAAAACAATTGGTTCTGACGGCATTCCAGTCATAGTTCTCAAAGGCTTCAACCGGAACTAGCGCCCATACTTACCGAGTTATTTAAACGTTGTCTTAAGGAGAAATGCTTCACAACACCTTGGAAAATCTCATCAGTATACCCTGTATTTAAGAACTCAACTCCCTCTCAGCAGATCAATAAGTCTCCTATACATCATGAGTAAGCTGCTGGAATCTGTGCTAAACAAGGAAGTAGTCAACCATCTCAGCAAAAATAACCTTTTTAGTGACATGCAATATGGTTTCCATTCTGCTAGATCTACAACAGACATGCTTACAGTTATATCACATAGGATTAGCGGATCTCTCGATGGAGGCTTCCTCTCTAGGGCAATTGCTCTTGCCATATCAAAAGATAAGGTATGGCATAAAGGCCTACCTCACAAGATCTCTAGTCATGGTATAGCTGGAAATGTCTTCTCAACTATTAAATCATTTCTCTCTGATAGGTTCTTAACAGTAGTGGTTGATGTGCAGAAATCAGAGGCTCTCAGTATTAATGCTGGAGTCCCTCAGGGGTCCATCCTGGGTCCAACCCTCTTCCTGCTCTACATCAATGATCTTCCAGACCACATCCTTAGATCATTCGTAGACATTTATGCTGACGACACTACCATCTATGGAAGCACTGCGAAGACCGTAAATGACCAAGTTCTCTCTGACTCTCTTTTCTCTAAGCTTGAGCACGTGGTACAATGGGGAAAAAGTGGCTGGTTTCTTTTAATGTATCTACAACCAAGCTTCTATCTTTACATCATCAACGCTCTGCTGCCCAGCTGCCATCAATCGAAATGAATGGCTCTCGTCTTGGGGATACTTCATGTTTTGACAAGCTTCTGGGCTTGATCATTACTCCCGATCTTAAATGGAACACGCATATCAAATCAATTGCCAAAGTCGCTGGAAAGATGGTGGGACCCTTCTATCACTCCAGTAGATATCTCACTCCTGATTCAATTCTCTACCTATATAAAAGCCAGGTTCGACCAACGATGAAGTACTGTTGCCACATCTGGGCAGGAGCTGCTAGAAGCAGCCTATCCTCTCTTGACAGAGTTCAAAATAGACTTCGTAGCTTAGTGGGGGATGCCCTTTTCTCTTTCCTGCAACCCCTTTCCCACAGAAGAGACGTAGCGAGCCTGTCCCTGCTTTATCGTTATTTTCATGGCAGGTGCTCATCTGAACTTCAATCTTTCGTCCCCACCCGCCAGACTTTCACGAAAAACACTCGTCTTGCCAGAACCACTATCAACAATTACCCACACCCTTTATCCGTGCCTACACCTAAACGTAGATTCCATGAACAAGGCTTCTTTCTTAGAACTGCTCGCCTGTGCAACTCTATTCCGTTTTCCTGCTTTCCAGCTGACTACAATCTGATTGTCTTCAAGTCCAACGTAAACAAGTTCTTATTGAACCGTCCCCCTAACTAATCCAAGTTACAAAATTTCCACTAATGTTTACTACGCTAAAATCACAATGACTAATGTATACCTATGAACCCTTATCCTCGAGTGGCCTCTGGACCTTGATAAGTGGTGACCCCCATGTAATATATATATATATATATATATATATATATGTAAGTACTTGTAAATTGTATTTACAAGTACTTCAGTGGCATGTCTTTCGGAAGGCTTTCTGTTCTGATGCCCCCATCGGCATAAATACACCGTACCAACTCGACAATCTGCTAAATCCCTTTGCTGTGGATTTCCCAAGATGGCGGAAGACTTAATACTCTAATAATTTCTTTCTTAAAACGGCTGGTATTTAGAATTCTATACTTGGTTCTTGTTCCATCGACTGTTACAACATGTACAAATTAAATGTAATGAAAACAAACATCCCGTTGCATAACGCCCCGCTTAGTATGAACCTATAGATATGATCACTAATTTAAACCCCTTTACGTCTTAGTTGAAAGTTGAATAAAAGTAAAAACAGTATTAGGTGAATAAAACAAACCAAACTCATGAAATGTCAGTTTTATTAGTGTGTTTGTCCACCGCGAGATTTATTTAATACTGATTACTTCCGTTCAGCCGAAAATCAAGAAAAGTACAAGAATATGCTGTCTGATGGACTTAGAAATTTAAACAATTGAATGTGAGAATTGAAAAAAAAAGTTAAAACGGATGAAGTAGGTTATCAGAGTTGAGAGAAGCGATTGTTAAAGTCATAGTTAGCGATGACAATAGTGCTTCGGACAGCAAAATTCACCCAATCTTCCTCTCTCGCTGCATCTCGTGTGTGTTACCTCCGAAAGTTTGTACCAGTTATTTAACTTTTAAATGCACTGGAGGTGATTAAATTGTTTTCAGTCCCAATGGAATTTTGTTCAATTAGAAAAGCTCATCGTAATGAGTACACGTTCAGCTTATTCATCATTTCGATCCACTGTCATCAGTGACAATCAACACAAGCAACCACAACAAATAAAATGAGAATAAATCAAGGTCCGCACTGATAATAACTATCTTATAGGACACCAACTACATCAATGCAAATTTTTCACAGCTTTGTGTTGTTAAATTATATTACTTCCATATTTTGTGTTGTTAAATTATATTACTTCCATATTTTGTGTTAAATTATATTATTTCCATATTTTGTGTTGTTAAATTATATTACTTCCATATTTTGTGTTGTTAAATTATATTACTTCCATATTTTGTGTTGTTAAATTATATTACTTCCATATTTTGTGTTGTTAAATTATATTACTTCCATATTTTGTGTTAAATTATATTACTTCCATATTTTGTGTTGTTAAATTATATTACTTCCATATTTTGTGTTAAATTATATTATTTCCATATTTTGTGTTGTTAAATTATATTACTTCCATATTTTGTGTTGTTAAATTATATTACTTCCATATTTTGTGTTGTTAAATTATATTACTTCCATATTTTATGTTGTTAAATTATATTACTTCCATATTTCATTCTGGTGGAAAAGAAGATGCGCTTTATCCTTATAATGATTAACAAAAATTAAGAAGGAAATAATAATCGCAAATGCAAAGTTAAATTTATGAATAAATGTGGCTTAATCTAAACAGTATCTAATAATATGAGAAAAGAGAAAAAATGAATGGTTTTACTCTTCATATAGACAATAAATGTCCTACATTTTCATTATTAACATAAAATGAAGAAACAAATAAGTTTTGCTTTTATTTTTTATTGATTAATTTAGTAATTTTTTTCGTTAAGTTTTACCATATTATGATATGTATATTGATTATTTTTCTTTTTATCGATTGGATTTGTCTATGATTCTTATCGAGCGCGAGAAGAAATGTATTCACTTTGTTTTCAATTTGTTTCGTTTCAATGATTTCAAGTAATGACTAGGACTTAAGTTGCAAAGCAATAGTCATCCGGCTTAGAAATTTAGTTTATGTAATGTTTCCCGCAATAGGTTTTATATATTTTTTTCTTTTTTTTATCAACCCAAACGACGAACATTACGTAAAAACCTACTGTGCTTTGGATGGTATTTTGTAAGGGTCATCCTAGATGAGGAGTTATATTGCGATGGGTTTGCTCATATTATATTTTAATTCATGCATTGTATTACATACAATGGTACTCGTTGCATTTCATATAATAGCAATTAGTTGGAAAACGTCGTAAATGTAGAAAATGTTTCGGTATCTGAGAATATCTATAGTGAAATAATTGGGATTTTGCTGATGGTCGAATTGGTCAACACTGGTGTAGGTTGAAAATCAGAATGAAATACCGTTTCTATTTTTGTAAGATTATGTAAGCAATCTATGTTTCCACTGAATCGGCCAACGGTTTACACCTACGCAAACACTAGCAATGCGCCAGAAATGATAATAAACACACGGTCATCGTTATTCATATCCGTTGGTCAATCAATCATTTAAAAATACTGGCGGCCATTGTGTAAAAATAGTCAATTGCCAACTACGTATAAATAGAAAAATATATTTTTGTTTGGACTTGCTGAAGGTGACTCAAAAGGCATATTCTAGTGTTGGGACGTGAAAGTTATTTGTATTATGAATAAAAATAATTTATTACAAACTAGCTGGTATCCGACGTTGCTCGGAGCCATATTAACAATGAGGAAATTGACGTTGATCTTGAATATAATTGTTATTATTTGGAGAGAGGAATTTTTAATGTGTATGTATCATTTGATATTTCGAGCAAAAGAATATTTTACCTACCCTAGGACGGCTATTACACATGTATAAAATAATTGTACCTTCTCTAGGACAGGTAATTTACAGAATGTATATGAAATAACTGTACCTTTTTGGGACGGGTAATTTACAACACATATTTAAAATATGTTTACCTACCTTCGGACCGGTAATTTATATACATATATGAAATAATTTAGCTTACTCTCAACAGATATTGTACAACATATATGAAATAATTTCTCTTTCCACCAAGGCTACCATCATTTTAAGAAAATTGAAATAATGTTTAGAAAATGGATCATTAGGATTTCCAAATTAATACATAAATACATTGTGTTGGTTAATGAGTTCGCAACCCTTGCTTCATCATAAATTTCAACATTACTGCGTTTCTTTCCTCCCTCACTATCGGCACTATTATTGTAAGAAAAATTATCATTTTTGGAAGATGTCTTAGCAGGATTTTTAAATTAATGCATAAATACATTGACAAAGTTAAGTGATTAGACAACCCTTGCTTCATTATCAAATTCTACATTACTCTGTTTCATTTTTCCCCACCATCGACAAACAAAATTGTTTGGAAAAAAACACGTAATTTTCAGAAGATTACTCAGCCGACTTTATAAACAAATAAACAATTATGTTGAGACGATTAGTGATTAGGCAACCCTTGCTTCACTACAAAATTCCACATTACTGTGCTCTTCCCCTCCCTAATCGCGACAGCATCATTTTAAGTGAAATGATATCATTTCTTGCCCATAACTCAGCAGGTTTTCCAAATAATTACATAAATGCATTGATGCGAATTATCATTAGGCAACTTTTATTTTACCACAATTTTCAATATAAAAAAGTTCTCCCCCCTTACTACCACAACCACCAACAACACATTAGTAAGAGAAACGATGTCATTTCCGGAATATGATTTGGCAGTTATTCCATATGTTTGGAATATAAAATTGTGGAAGATTACCCCATCCCAAAATGGTCATTACTCTTTCCAACCCCACCCCAAAAGTGAAGGTTTGTTAGTTCATAGAGAAGTCCAAAGTACGTTGAAAAGCGACATAATCATGTGTCTTTCTACTCACGACTACAACTGTGACGTCATTCCCAGAAGTTAACATTGAAAATTCAGAAAAAAATATTGTTGATCACATACAGAAACTGATAAATTGTCTGGGCTTATTATTTCATTACAAACAGACCAATCAATTAACTCACAGTGCATTACTTTTATAAATACTTGGATATGTTACTAATTTCGACAATCATTTTTCATAATTTTAACCCACATTATCGTTCCTCTTACGAAAAATAATAACATTGATGTATAGTCTGGGCCGATTAATTCATTACAAACGCACCAATCAATCAACTTACATTTCATCATTTTTCATAATTCTTAGATATGTTACTAATTTCGACAATCATTTTTTATAATTTTAACTCATATTTTGCCCCCATTACGAAAATAATAACTTTGATATATTATCCGGGTTGATTATTTCATTACAAACACACCAATCGATGTATTCTTTATAATTCTTGAATATGTTACTAATTTCGACAATCATTTTTGATATTTGTAATCCACATTAACGCCTACTCCTTATTAAAATAATAACTTCGATATATTGTCTGGGCCGATTATTTCATTACAAACAGACCAATCAATTAACTCACATTTCATCATTTTTCATAATTCTTGGATGTGTTACTAATTTCAACAATCATTTTTTATAACTTTAACCCACATTATTGCCCTCCTTTATGTAAATAATAATTTGATAAATTGTCTGACCTTGTCACCTACTAATTTCGGCAATGATTTTTCGTAATTTTCACCCACAGTCTAACCATCCCTTACGAAAATCACATCTTTGATATATTGTCTAGGCCGATTAGCTCATTACAAACACACAAATCAATTAAGTCACATTTCATCATTTTTCATAATTCTTGGATATGTTACTAATTTCGGTAATTATTTTTTATAATTGTAACATGCATTAACGCTTTACCCTTTACGAAAAAATAGTTTTTATATATTGTCTGGGCCGATTATTTTATTACAAACGCACCAATCAATAAATTAACATTAACATTTTATGATTTTTCATAATTCCTGGATATGTTACTGATTTTTACAATCATTTTTCCATAATTTTAACCTACATTATCACCCCCCCTTACTGTCTGAGTTATTTATTTCATTACAAACACACCAATCGATTAATTCACATTTCATCATTATTCATAATTCTTGGATATGTTACTAATTTCGACAATCGTTTTTTTATTTTAACCCACATTTAGCCCCCCCCCATTACGAAAATAATAACTTTGATATATTGTCTGGGCCGATTATTTCACTAAAAAATGCCAATCAATTAACTCACATTTCGTCATTTTTCATAATTTAGATTTCAATGATCTCAATGTCTCAGTAATCCTCGCAGTCATCCAGCGCAATTCTGATTAGTGCTCATCATCCTCGTTTTTTTCCATCCACTTTGAGCCTTCACGACTATTGTGTGTGGCTGAGATGCAATCATTTTTTTTTTTCTTTTGATGCGAGATAGTTTATTACAATTCTTTCAGTTTGTCTTCTTATGGGTCATGTGGTAGTTTTCGTTCAATGTTTTTGCTTCTTCTTTTTCTTCTTCTTCTTCTTCTTCTTCTTCTCTCTTTCCTCTGATTCCGCTTCCGTTTTATTGCAGATTTAATGTGACTGGCTAGTAATTTTTGCAGTTTATGCGTGTTTGTTTCTGCACACAAGGATATTATTTAATTTTTCAGCTGTTTACAATGTTGGTGTCTGCTGTACACGCAGCCTTTCCATTCAAGATAAGTGCTAATCCATTTTCTATCAGATTTTTTTGCTTTTACAATTATTACTATTATATTTCATAGTTCGATCTCTGTATAACATGTTATGATTCCTACTTTTCCCTTTCTACGCACTCTTTCAGTTTCGCAGAAAATATTCTACAATTATTAAAGAAGTCGTCGATTTTTTCTTCTAACAATGCTGTTAGATTTTTCCACTTGATTGTAAACAATCTGAAGTTGTTGGAGACCGTTTCCTCTTTTTTTTTCGCGAATGTACTTATCCCTTGTACGACTTCTCCTTCTCCTTCTTCTTCTTCTTCTTCTTCTTCTTCCTCTTCTTCTACTTCTTTATCTTTTTCTATTTCTTCTTCGTCTTCTTTGTCTTCTGCTTTTTTACCTTCTTTCTTCCTTTTCTGCTTTTATTTATTCTTCTGCTTATTGTTCTTGTTCTTCTTGTTCTTCTTGTTCTTATTATTATTAATAATATTAGTAGTAGTATTAGTAGTATTAGTAGTAGTAGTAGTGATACTATCTTGTTAATATGAGGAGAAAACATTCTTTCTTAGTCATTATTCGTACTAATAACCAAAGAAAATCACCGCAAGTAACAAAGAACTAGTGTGAAAATTGCACATCTATATTGTTGTTGTATTAAAAAATATTTAAATTCGATGAAACTTTTGAATGCAGACATTAAGATATTCTTGTTAAAAGTGTATCAGACTTAACTAAATATTCTAATAATTTAATCAAAGAATATATCTGTTTATGAGGTCTGCCTCGAAAAAACACTTTTAAAGGTTCATGACATTCTATGAATGTTCTGTGCGAACACAGACCACCGATACATTTTACCACCGTTGGACAGACCAGTATTTTACGCAAGCTGGCTTTTCAGTTTGAAGAAATGATTGTGACAGCTATGTTCAGCATCAAAACAAATAAAATGGAAGCTTGATACGTTGGAGCTTATATAAGTTAGCTAAGAGAAGATTGATATTTTTTAGTCTATACGCCCGTTTAAACGTAAATAGAAGATAACAACGCGGACATATGAGTTTCTTATTAATAAAAATTACATACAGATTCCTTAATTCGATACATAGTTTACTAAGTACAACTATTAAGTTTCAAAATGGATCTAAAGAAAGTCGTAGGTTACATCAATCGAGAATATAACAATTAAAACGAGAATTGTAATCTGAGTAAGGAAATAATAAGTATGGTATTAAGTTATCTTAAAATTAAACAACTTCTTACTCAGACCATTACCAATATTTTGATCAGATCAGTCACGATTGATCGATACGGATACAGAAAGAAAACATAGTGACGAACACGACGGAAACACAACCTCCTTAGCAGAAGTAGCATTCTTGTGCGTGAATTTGTTTGTGTGTGTTTTATTTTGACTTGCATTTTCTTAGTAATAATTAAATAAAAAAAAACTTATTCACATTTTTTGTATTCTTTATCAATTTTAGTTATTAATCTTTTCGATTTTTTATTTGACTTTTTTTCTTTCCTTTTAATTCATGTTCACGTAATTTTGACTCAATTTCCATCAACAAATTAATTCTTTCTTTTACAATCACAAGATTCAAATTACTCTTGGAAAACAGCTTTAATTCAAATAGAAAAATGTTTTGTTCTCAAATAATTTGACGATTTATTTAAGTTCACCTCATCACTAACAGAACGAAAACAATATTCATGAGATGCGCCAATTCCTAAGATACGTCTTTTCTTAAAATTCGTTTATCCAATAACTATTTGCTCATACTAAAGACGTGCAATGCTTAAATTATCTCCAGTATTACAATGTGTCCATTCTTAGGATTTGCCATTTCAAAGGACGTGTCAATTATGTATGTGTTCTTAAGATAGCTATCTCCTTTATATGTTTCTATACTTAATTACATCTTTAATATTATTTCATTGTTAAGAGACGGCAATTCTTGCTATAGGTCAATACATAGTGTTACTCTATTTAAAAACGACAATTCCTTAAGATGAGTTCATCCTTAAGATGCGTTGATCTTCGAGATAATCCCAGTCACTTGAGAATGGTCTTCGATTCTTAAGACGAATCCATTATTAAAATACATCGATTCTTCAAATGCCTTTCTATATAAGGTGCATATTCTTGAGGTGTATTTAAGATATATAAATCCTTAAGACACCTTCATCTTTAAAATGAGTTTATTATTAAGATTAGTCAATGCCTCAGACGAGAGAATACTTAAGATATGTCAAGTCGTGTTCATCGATAAAATGCTATATACATAATTAAGGCGTTTCCCGTATACATTTTTATCACTGTACATGATAAAATATTTCTTAGTTTTGATATACTTGACAATAAATCTTCGTGTTAATTCTTTTAATTATCTGTAATTTACAACTATCTAAATAATGCATTTCTTACTGCATATATATATATATATATATATATATATATATATATGCATACCAATCTCACCCTAATTTACTGTATGCTCTTTTATTCCCCGATTTTATGTTTTTACTGCATTTATGATTCATTTTTTCGTATCTTGTTCGTTTATAAGCGATCGACAGTAACAAATATATTAAAGAATACACAATTAAAAAAGGTCTCATAAATAAAAGAGAATTTCATTACTAGTAATAATATTATCTAACTGGTTGAAGCGAGGTAGAGAGAAATAGATAAAGAAAAGAAGACACAGATAGTAAAAAAGAGAGTCATTTTGGATGCAGCTTTTTATTCTTTTACAGTGAATTGAAATTTAAAAGCCATTTAATGGCTTTTAAATGTCGCTTTTATTATGATTCAAACAACATAATCTGTGCTCAGTTGGTCACTCATCGGCACAAAGTTTTATCTAATGTCAAAATATAGCATGAAAAACCGTGGAAAAGAATACTTTGAACTAAATTTGACAGACAAATGTAACTGTTATCTCATACTTACGTGTAACAGACAAAAAAAATGCTGTTTAAAGTTTTAGTGAGACAGACAGTCTATCGGCGAAAATATTACTGAAAATTAAGTGTGACAAACTAACAGAAATATTATTTCAAACTTTAGCGTAATTGACTAATAAAATACAATTTAAAACTTAAGGCAGACAAAACAAACAAACAAACAAAAAACAGTTTCAAATGGCAACGAGGTATATCGCCGAAAGAATGTATAAAAAAACTTTAGAGTGACTTAAAAACGAAAACAAACTTTTAAACTTAAGCGTAACCGAACAATAACAATATTGTTCGATTTCTGTGTATATCTAGACATGTGATTTTGAAGGTTGATCCTGCAATGCAACCGAGAAAGGTAGGTGTGGCAGATAATTGAAAATCCTGTTTACAACTAAACAGTGGCAGGTAAATCAAATGAAAGAAATAGTTTAAATACGCTTGAAAGGGAAAATTCAAATCATACAAAGATCAGGTGATTGGAAACTATAAAAAAGCTGATGACTAAAAAATGATTGAAAAATAATTGAAAACAAAAACAAAACAAATCTTGGCTCTTTGTAACTGACGAACAGTCTATTTAAAATGTAATCATGACGATTGAATTCTTATTTGGAACAAATGTTTGGAAACATCTATGAGTTGCGTCCATTTCTTCACTTTGACAACGAAAATCTGATGAATCAGCCCACAAAAAAGTTCTCAAAATAATTCTGCTTTGTCAAAAAGAAAGAGACAAATTTAGAACCGGAATCTGAAAATTTACCGAGATATATTCGCGTCAAGTATTTTGAGTTCTTTCGATTTCTGGTCGCGAACAATGCTTATGGAAAAATAAACAAGATGCAAGAATAAAAAGAAAGAAAACTCAATCTCCAGTAGTTTTCTGCAAAGTTGATTTGAAAACGAAAAAGATATAGTCATCATTTTCCTTTATCCCTCTCATTTTATATATATACAAAAATAAAAAAGCATTGGAAATGCAAAAGGATATAGGGATGGTATGCCAAAAAGTATACAAACAAGATAGCTATGAATGGCTAGGCACATGGAAATAGAATTGCATCCAAAGTATAACCCTATAGCTTTTCTCCAATCTTCATTCCGTGCCATCATTACGGTTGTAAAAAGCTATAGGGCTATACTTTGGATGCAATTTTATTTCCATGTGCCTAGCCATTCATAGCTATCTTGTTTGTATACATTTTGGCATACCATCCCCATATCCTTTTGCATTTCCAATGCTTTTTTATTCTTGTTAATTAGTATTTTAACTTACAGTCTTATTTTTAAACTTACATTCATGATAGTATTGCCTTTTTTAGGAGGCGGCTCATTGCCGCCTCCATTAGTAGCAGGTCGCTTCCTGCTGGGTTTTAGGTCTTTGGGTTTTGGGCCTTAGGAGTTGCCTCTTGGTCCTCTATCGGTTCTATATTACATAGAGAGTGATACCGCCTCTCTGATAAAACAGTTAGAGTATTATAAAGTTCTAAAATGTTCATACCTTCACTATTAAATTTTTCTTGGTTCATTCTTTGGCGTTTTGGCAAAGATTTGGCAGTTTTTGATATTTATATTTATAATAGTTTGTGCATGAGGCAGCTTTTTCCCCCTTGGGATCCCTGTTATACCGTGCTTTTGAGTCAGCACGTGAGGCAGCCTTCTTTTTTCTGGTTCTTTGTTATAAAGAGTACGTGAGGCAGCTTTTTCCCTCGGAATCCCTGTTATACCGTGCTTTTGAGTCAGCACGTGAGGCAGCCTTCTTTTTTCTGGTTCTTTGTTATAAAGAGCACGTGAGGCAGCCTTCTATTTTCTGCTTCTTTGTTATAAAGAGCACGTGAGGCAGCCTTCTTTTTTCTGCTTCTTTGTTATAAAGAGCACGCGAGGCAGCTTTTTTCTCCTCAGAATCCCTGTTATACCGTGCTTTTGAGTCAGCACGTGAGGCAGCCTTCTTTTTTTCTGGTTCTTTGTTATAAAGAGCACGTGAGGCAGTTTTTTCCCCTCGGGATCCCTGTTATACCGTGCTTTTGAGTCAGCACGTGAGGCAGCCTTCTTTGCCTCAGGATTTGCATGATACTTAATTTTTATTATTTCAGCATTTTTCTGATAGTATTCTTTTTGCTCAGATAATACCTTGACTTTGTTTATTTCATAGTCTATATTTCTCTGAGCTTTTTTACTACGTGCTGACTTTGGCATTTTTTATTAAATGTAAACATATAACACTTATGTGTATCTTACTATAATATCACTTATCTTATAGTAAGACAACTCTCGTAGAATTGAGATACTGCCCCGTCATCAATAGTTAAAGTGTGGAACGGTATATACACCAATAGTGTAGTTATCTTTATATGAAGTCCTAATCAGTGACAGTGTGAGGTTACTTGGTTAATTTATTGTAGTTTATTTTAGAAAACTTACTTGTTTTTATTAGTAGATTGTGTATAGTAGCCACAATATCTAGTTATTTTTGTGGCTAGGGCTTGGATTTTGATTCTTTTTGGTCAGCTTCCAGTGAGTTCTTAGAAGATGACTTTCTTGCAGTTTCTTTTGCGGTTAATTTAACTTATTTCCTTTGGCGTTTGGTGAGTTCTTAGAAGAACTGGTCTGATCTACTTTTCTTAGCGAGCGAAGAGATTCAGCTGCATTTAACAATGGTTGCTATAGTGTATTTTTGCGCATGCGTGAGAATTTCAAGTTTCCTCCTTATTTTTCAATAGTTTGACAGTAGTCATGTGTCTTTCTGCCAAGAGCGACAGACGTCAGTGTTAGCCGTGATCGTCTAGAGGTTAGGACCCCACGTTGTGGCCGTGCTAACCTAGGTTCGAATCCTGGTCACAGCATTGACATTTTGTACATATTTTACAGTCCAAAATCTGAAGAATTATTTGTTTTTATAACATTGTTTTTTGACGTCGTACTTGCTGATAGGTTACTCTTATAACACTTTTGATCAACTGAGATAAAGATTTCGTGGTTTCATTAACGCTGGTGGGTTACTGTTTAAAGAAAAAAACCTTAACGTTCACCTCAAATATTCAGCCTCCAAGAAATATAGGCCACTGGCAAACTGGAACGTCTGTGAGCATCCGGTGTATTATTTGGAGCTGTCCCTTTTGAGAGAAGTTCCGTGTTCAAAGTGGTCTGTCTACATTGGGTATATAGTGTTTAAAACTTGTTATTACACGTAATCTTATTTAATTATGGAGTTAGCTAAAAAGCGATGGGTCACTGCACTTCTCCGTGTAAAGAGCAGTCGATTGATGCTTGAACTGTTGTCAGAGACCGTTCGTACACCGAGATACATCGTATCAAAAGAAAGAAGAAAGCAGAAGAAGAAAGAAGAAAGAAGAACAATTGGCCATTTTTGTACCCTTTTTTTGCTCTCTTTATACATTTTAACCGACGTTCTGACAATCGCTGGATTCGTAAGACGCTTCTCTGTAAGAATATGTGCTTTTTGAAACTTATAAGTTTATTTTAGTTGAGATTTGGATAGTTTTGTTTTGTAGACGTATATAGGCGTGTACGGGCCATCCCTATATAGAGAGTGCTACCGCCTCTCTGATATATCTTGTTTTCGATTTACACCCAAATTAAATAGAGATATTATAATAGTAAGTATCAAACTGTCTTTTTAATTTCTCGATCGCTCTCTATCTCTCTCACACTGCGTCTCTCGCATTTTGAGTTTCATAAGCTTTCACTCGCGTATACAGGCCGTGCACTTTCTTCGTGTATTTCTACAAATATTCGCGTATACTATATAAGATTCAATGCTATTTTTATCCGTTGTTTCTCTACTGCTATCGACCTTTGTCTTTTATGTCACATCGATTATTTTATCTATATTAAACCCAAACAAGGCAGATTTCGAGCGTGACATAACTGAGAATCAGGGTCCAGATTCCTAGTCGCATACTAAGTTGAAAGAAGTGCAGCGAAATATTTGTTCGTATTACATTTAAATTTCTGCATATTAGAAAGGTCTGAGAATCAAGGAGAAGAGTGGAAATGGCAAAAGTAATCAGTTCGAGGAACGCTCTATTAGAGTAGAAAACATTCTGTCATTTAACGGCTATCACATGAAGGAGTGCGACTTTCTAATAATTGTTAAAGGTAAGATGCATCTCCTAATAGGATTACATGTATTTATTTATTTTGGATGACATTTACCAACAGACTAAGGGTTATTTTCTAAGGATTCAGCCATTGACTTGGATATATGAGATATCATCATTTACCACTTTTCTCTGACTTTAATCTATCATTTTTCTTCTGTTTTTCATCGACTATAATTATCGTATCTATATTCTAGTTAACAATTTGAAACAAGGCAAGCAATACAAATACTTATACCAATACAGAGAAATATGAATTTGATCAAATAGTTTGTCGAGTCACACTTTTGCATATCTGTTCAAAAGTAATTATTAATTTATTGGAGTGTGATTTAAAATAGAACGATTGTTGTAGAGTATTGTAATTGGTTAGTTAAAAAATTATTTATACAGATACCAATGTGTTGCTCGAGAGTCGGGTCTCAATATCTTCTGTAAGTACGATTATGTCATCTGCCTTATAGTTGGTTTATTCCCTGCTTCTTTTGCTTAAGCTTTTTTAACTCTTTTGTCTAGTAGTCTTCATAAACCAGCTGTTCTGATATTCTTTATAATACAGCTTATTCATGTAGCCTTTTCCCAAACTGCAGGTTTATGACTCTCTCTTCCTTCGTACTGTTCCCTACATATCTATAGTATTGATCTTTTCAAGAGTAAGGAATCTCCTGTTTTTGCAATGCTTACCCTTCGTTCTTTTTGACTGCTTTAAACAAGTGGATTCATGTATTGTCTGGAGCTATTTCAATAAAATAAATAACGTCAATACCCAATTTAGAAAGATCCAGTATTTTCTTCACTCTTACGACAGGAATATGTAGCAAAAAAACCGAAAGGTTGAAAGAATAAGTCAACACCTTAGAATTGGGGTGCACTGGCTCATGAAAATTGGCCTGCCCGCCACGTTGGCATTCATCACTAGGTCCACCTAAGAAGTTAGTCATAGACTTTATTCATTTCCAAAGAGGGAAAGTAAAGACTACTTAAAAATAATACCATAGCACAACAGCTAGAAGGACACCGTTCCTATCAGACTGATATGTAATGTCGAAGCAAATAGCATGTAGCAAGTCTCCATGAATATCTTTTCTATGATGATTAGTTTCGTCATCGATTTCCTATATTGAGGTATAGGATGGTGTTTTTAATGATCATCCCCTGCTTGATTCTGACTAGAATACGTGAGATTTCATGCATCAAATGCCCAGATTTTCACTGTACGAGAGCTGTTAGCGGTTCTATATAAGACTAAATTTAGTAGCTGGTGCGTGCTTTGATTTTGTTGTTATGCAAGATCAACAGTATAATAGCTCATCTGTTCCCAATGCTTTCTATTTAAAACCGACCCACCTATACTCATTAATTTCCACAATATCTATTCAGCTCTCACAAACGGTACCTTAGCAGTCTTGTCCACGGTTCTTATGGCGATAATTGTTCTGGAAAACAAATAATCAATACAAGTATACTTCGATGCTTTTAGAGGGTGGTTTATTTATTGGATTTTCTTGTTCGAATTTCTGTAAACTGACCATTCTGAACAGTAGACCCTCCATTCAGAAAAATCATTCAAACAGAACTCACTCCAGCTAACAACAGGCCCAATTATCCATTCAACAAACCATCTACCCATTCGCCCACATATGTACAATGTACACGTTCTCGTCTAGCCACCAACCTGAAATTTGCTCGGATGTTAGTCTTTATAAACGGTAACACTCGATTCTCAAACATCTGAGCCGACCTACTTGCAACTATTAGTTGAAGGCATTATATAGATTTTTAATGAATTGTACTCGCTTGTTTTTTTTTATTTTTCACGATACTGATCACCGAGAAGATAAAGTTCTGTAGAAGTAGAAAAGAATACCCAAGACAATAATCTCGTTACTGATACGTATAATCAGCTTTAATTATATTCTTATGAAACAAAATGTCTTTTGTGAGCCAAAAGTAGATTATTGTTTTGCCCTAATTTCATTAACCTTATTATCTTAATTGGAAGTTCGTCTTACACAAGGATTGCTGTGCGTTGTGGTCAGTGATCTTTGGTTTTGTGTCAACGTCTTATACGCTTAACTTTAGTATCATGTAGCATCGCTTTTCGCATGGGTAGTATATCAACACTTATCTCATTAGAACTGAATGTCATTTTAATGCAATTTCTCAGATGTGGTATTGCATATGTATCAGCTATGTATGAGATTAGTATGATATCTAACATCACCAATAATAATATTTTTATATATAACATGTGTGTGGCAGTTGGAGCATAAAGCAATGTCGTTGTTAATTAGGAGTTTTTATTATTTTTAATTATTTAACATTTTCAAACAGAAATGACTGAAGTAAAGAAAGAATTTTTCTTTCTTTTAGCCTAGTCATTCTCGATGAATAACACAGGGAATTTGACATATATTTAATCATAAATATGATATAAACTTATAAACAAAACAATGGCATCGTTTTATGCTTAAATCGCCATCAACGAAATATTAAAAAACACATCTTTAGGAGCATACGTAATTGTGAGTGCTGAGTAATAATTAGTTTACGTAACAGTCTTCCGGGGATTCAATCTTCAATCTTCAGTGCGATTGTTATTAAAATACAATTACAAATTATGTAAAACTTTTACCATATCATGGCTGACAGAACGAGAACAATCGGTCCTTGTAAAATCTAAAAAAAATATTCCGTTCAAAATTCCGCACGGATCCTCGATTTTAAGAGAAAAATTCACGAGTTCGACAAGAAACGCCTGAAAGAGGTCGGAGGTAAACTTCGCGGAAATATTGCGAGGATAACATTGAGTTGTTCTCTGTTCCATCTGCATCACTCGTGGCAGTGTTAATGCGATACTAATATTATACTTCTATTACAAATATGGTTTGTGTGGTTGAATTCTAGAATTTGTTGATACAGAAAAAAGGAAACGATAAGCGTTTCGAACTATTGAGATAATCTTTATTACTGTCCTCCTCTTGCAAGTCATTCTCACAATGTTTCGGGAATCTCTACGAAATTTTAGAAGCTTGGGTTTAACTTTCTCTCTTTCTGTCAGTTATAATTTTGTAGAATTTGGAAATATTTCATATTTGTATTCTTAGTATCGCCCGCACTGAAAACTGAATCTTGCCCCAGAATGTCCTTTAACTGATTATACTTTGCATTATATATTACTCCTAATTATTATATAATGTAGCGTATTACTATGCATACATACATACACACATCCATGTATATATATATATATATATATATATATATATATATATATATATATATATATATATGGTATTCTAACGACCAAAATTCTGTTGAAATTCTACAGAATGAGAAATATATTTAATAAACAAATGTGTTTTCATAAAGCTTACATTTTTCTGGCTAGCACAGAAAAAATAGTGCTTAGGACAGACAAACTAATAACACGTAGCAAATATGTTTATTAACATTTCTATGAAAACACATTGTATTTTTAATATACAACTTGCCCGAATAAGATAACTTAATAAGTACTAATAAATACGCAGAATGTAATACTTTGCTACAAAGTTCAATACAAATAATAAAATCACATTGTTTAATTCGATCCTTCAGTCCAGCATCTCTTGGAAGACAATATTTTTCTTTTTTAATTTTACAGTTTTTTTAATGTTCTCGTTCGTACACAACACCTCGCCGTCTTTTTTCTCCAGTGAAGAACAGCTGTACTTCGGTATTACTGCGAATTCCTTGTTTACACCCTATAAACCATAATCACATATTCGTCTAATTGTATTAGAAAACAAGGTGATATCAAAAGGATAGCACTCTCATTTCTTGTCCAGATTTATCAGATTAGCCTTTTTGAAGCCAAAGTTCGCGAATGTACACTTTTTCAATTGCATTTCTTTTTTTCAAAGCATAACGAAGGACTAACTATAGAAAAACATGCAGACTATTATATAGATTAATGGCTGTCATATTGTATTAAATTTTATTCTCGTGTTATTTATGAGTTTCATGCAACTCAATATATGTAACTCAATATATGTAACTCAATATATGTAACTCAATATATGTAACTCAAAGTATGTAACTCAATATATGTAACTCAATATATGTAACTCAAAGTATGTAACTCAATATATGTAACTCGATATATGTAACTCAATATATGTAACTCAATATATGTAACTCAAAGTATGTAACTCAATATATGTAACTCAAAGTATGTAACTCAATATATGTAACTCGATATATGTAACTCAATATATGTAACTCAATATATGTAACTCAATATATGTAACTCGATATATGTAACTCAATATATGTAACTCAATATATGTAACTCAATATATGTGATGCTTGATTTTACTCTCCACCAATTTGCTCGGACATATTTTTTTCACATAATACAAATGATCAATCATTATCTAAAACAAGTTCTCAAATATAATGATCGTTGTCTTCACCATTTTCTTCATCTATCATTACATATAGATACATTTTCTCTATTAGTTTATCTTGGTGAACAACAATCCCTAAAATATATATCTATTCACAATTGTGTCCTATACCCTCTTCACAAACAGATGATTTCACTTCCAAATATTTGTATATCATAGAAATAAAATACATATAGAGAAACCTACCCCTATGTGTGTATATTTCTGTAGCAAGATTATTTCTGAATGGAAGTGATTATTAAGTATACGCCAACCATTTACGCAGAGGAGCAGGTACTGGTCTTCGTTTTGCCTTTAGCCTTAAATCTTGCGGAGTTCACATTAATGCAACACACTAATATCCTTAAACAAAAAAGGAAAATACATTGATTATGGAAATATCATGAGATCTTTTGTTTGTACGATGTCTATTGTCTTTATACAGCTGAGATTTAAAATTATATCTTTGTAGCTGTTTCTGATATGTTGATTTATTTGAAAGTGTAATATTATTAAAAAAAAAAAACGGATTGACAGAATACGTACGGAATATTTCATTCCGACGTGTTATCGACGGTGCTAAATAGTCAACTCCTCACAGAGTCGTTCTTTTTAACGCAGCTAATTAATTCATATGCAAATTAAACTATATCACTCTCCCCCCCCCCGATCCTTAAAGATCATTTCACATTCATGCCCAGATTGATACGTACATCTCTACACCGCCAGACAGTTAGCTATCCATACAGGACAAGACACAGCTAACTCTCCTTATACGACTAGATAAAGCTAACTCTCTGCACAATGTTGGGTACAGGCAGCCATCCATGCACGGCTATACACAGCGATCCCTACGTACATAGCTAGATCAAATTAGTCCTCCGTATATTATATTGTCGAGTATGTTCAGTATGACATTACAGCGCTAGAATATGTTAGGCTGTGAGGTGTTATAACGTCTCTCTCCCTCTCTGTCTCTCCCTCCCTCCCTCTCCATATATATGTTTTATTTTTTTATTGCCGTTTTATCTGTTTGGTTACATATGTTTCGGATGTTGGACCGTGTTTACGATCTAACAGCCTCGTCAGACCTTACAGAAATGGTTGGTTAGTATTAGGAAGAATTGTTTTTAGAAGGAATACGAGAGAAAAAAAGAAAAAGAGGGAAAGAAAAAGGAGGGGATTTGGGGGTAGGATATAATAGGGGAGAAAGGCGGGTAATGACAATATTTCAGTTTTTAAGGTTAAAATATATTAGGTTGTATTGTGTGTGGGGGTAGCAGATTGGGGTAGGCTTGGGTGGAGATATGTGGATATAGAGAGGGGGATGTGGAGAGAGGATGGTAAAGAGAAAAGAGAGGGGGTAATGAGAGGAGGGGGAAATAGAGGAGTTTCAATTTTGGGGTTTTAAAATTTGGACTACTTTTTTCCTTGTTCGATAAGGTATATTAATTAAATGATAGGGAGAGAGAGAGAGAGAGAGAGAGAGAGAGAGAGAGAGGAAAGATATAGATGGGAGGAAAGGGAGAGAGAGAGAGGGAAAGGGTTCGTGTAACTGTCATGTTTGGCAGTTACAATGTTTCATTTACGGTTTTCGTGGTCGCTGTTCATTTCATAGTGGGTTGTTTTTAAGCAGTTAAGAGTTAATACAGACGTTGCCGCACGCATAAAAACACATAATACATATACATACATATTACACATCAATATGTAGACATATAGGCACACACATATAAAAACAATGCCCATGCAGACGTATACACACATACACGCAACTCTCGTACACATATATTTACTCGCATATATATACAGATATATATATATATATATATATATATACATGCTCACACATATATAAATATATACATACACACGCCCATCCATATATATATCCATATATATATATATATATATATATATATATATATATATATATATATATACGTGGATATACAGATGCCCAGTAAGAAGTAGATGCACGCATACACATATACATCATATACATACAAGTGCATACACACGCATGGGGTTATGCACACGTATACACAATTACATAAAAATACATATTTATAAAATATAAATATACAGACCTATATAGGCACATATATATACACATATACACAAATATATACATACATATATATATATATATATATATATATATATATATATATATACACACATACGCATACCGGCATGTATACATCTATACCAAGTAAATAAAGTAAAGTTAGGATAAATACATAATAATAATAATAATAAATAAATAAATAAATAGGTGAGTACATGGTTTAATTTAGCTAAGTTAGTTAATACTGCGGGGTTTATATAATATATATAAGCATATTCCTTCTAAAAACAATTCTTCCTAATACTAACCAACAATTTCTGCAAGGTCTGACGAGGCTGTTAGATTGTAAACACGGTCCAACATCCGAAACATATGTAACCAAACAGATAAAACGGGAATAAAAAATAAAACACATATTTGCTCTGCAATAATATTGAGCACTCTCTTCAGGTTTTTACGAATTTTCAGTTTTACCATATATATATATATAGTATTTATATATATACACATATACATATATATTTATATATATATATATATACATATATATATATATATATAGTCGTAATATTTACGATAGCTTTTATTTCATTAATATGTTTTCTTTGTTGGAAGATTGAATGTTAATATAGTCTACTCCCCTTGCAGTCAAACAAAAAGCCTAGACTTCTCCCTTTTGGACGCAGTTAACTCTCTTTGTTTCTGTAACTAAGTCGTTAATATATATATATATATATATATATATATATATATATATATGCATATGTATATATATGTATATGTATATATGTATATGTATATATATATGTATATGTATATATATGTGTATATATATGCATATGTATATATATATGTATATTAATATGTATATATATGTATATGTATGCATATGTCTATGTATATATATATGTATATGTATATGCATATATGTATATGTATATATATGTATATATATATATGTATGGTTATATATATATATCCATGTATGTATATATCTTGCATAGGGAACATGTAATACAATTGTGATGAGGGAGAGAAGACATTTATACCATTTCTGGAATGTTTCTTCTTAACACATATATTAGAGAGGAGAGAGGGGCTGATCAGTTCTTATAACACATATATTAGAGAGGAGAGAGGGGTGATCAGTTCTTATAACACATATATTAGAGAGGAGAGAGGGGTGATCAGTTATTATAACACAGCAGGGAAGAATCATTGTTTATGATAGAGAGAGGCACATTACTTAGGATGAATTATACAAAGTTCATTAAATATGAATACACATTACCTTTTATTGTAGAACGACGACATGACACAGTTTTACAAAAACATTATGATCTTTATTATCAGATCAATGTCCTTTTACACGATTAAAAGTTCTTCCTTCGCTTCTAAAGGGGCCCTCCTCTGCGTCATGTCAGCTCTGTCCGGCTGACTGTGCTGACTTCGATCCTGACTCGACTGCCTCCTGTCTCCAACTCCCGATCTGACTAAAACTAGCTCCTATATTGAGAAATCCCCTTTCTGCTATGATGTCATATGTATGGCTCTACACGTGATCGTCTCGCGTTGCTTAAACATGCGTGGCTCGGCATATGTTCTCAACACACTCCTGCAGACAAAGAATTCTCACTAACCTATTTTTCAACCTAACTTATTTTTCAATATGTTTTTAAATTGCTATTGTTCGTTCTTTTCTAGCTGACCTTATTTTAATTCAGTTTTCATAAAAAGAATTGAACAATTAAATTCCTTTTACAAACAAACATATCTAAACTATTTTATGTGAAACTGAACAATGCGAAATTCCATTTCTGAATCTTGCTTACGAGGTTCGAATCTCGGTCTATCCTAATCTCATTTCTACTTATCTAATGTTCTTCTTACTTACAAGAAAAAGGGTCCCCTTTTCTTGTAACATGTGAATGTATGTATATATACGTATGTATTTATATATATGTATATATATATGTATATATATACGTATTTATATGTATTTATTTATATATATATGCATACGCATGATGTTTATGTATATGTATGTATATATATGTATGTATGTGTGTATCCATATGTAAGCATATGTGCATATGTATGTATCTAAAATGAGATTCAAGTATTGTTTTAGGTCCATCTTAAAAATGTGAGATGGATGAGAACACCTGGGGGAGACTTGCTTTGGGTCGTGGAGAGTGGAGAAGGGCCTTGTAGGGAGGTGTATGCAAGTTTAAGGCTGATGGAACCCAGTATGAACGACTGAAGCGTGATAATCAGAAAGAGGAAGTGCAAGAAGTACTTGATGGGCTTGTCTGGAGTGTGAGGTGTGCGGGAGATTATGTCTGAGCAGAGCTGGACTGATGAGCCATCAGATTACTCATCAGCACAATGGGCCACAAAACATTCTTGTGTTCCCAGATCTTACTTGTGTAAAATGTGGACGGACGTGCAAAACAGCAGGCGGTTTGAAATGGTATTTGAATGTTAATAAAAGTGACCATCAAGAACGTGCTAATAGTGGCGCTCATGTCTGCACAACGTGTGACAAAGAAAACTAGAGTTTGGCAAGGCTTAAAAGCCACCTTTGTGCGGCCTTCACTGGTTCGTCTTCATGTTTATATATATATATATATATATATATATATATATATATATATATATATATTCTACATCAAGTAATGGCAATATTTGAAAACGAATTTGCTGCCATCATATGTATATGTATAAATGCATGTATGCATATGTATATATATATGTATGCATATGTATATATATGTATGCATATATTTATGTATGTATGCATATGTATATATATGTATGTGTATATATGTATGTATATGTATATATGTATATATGCATACGTATGTATACATATATGTATATGCATATATATGTATGCATATATACGTATACATATATTAAATATATATAATATTTTGATTGCAGAAATTCCGCTATGGACCAAAGTATTATAGGTTTGCAACAACAGATGCCACATACAAATTCAATATATCTACACTGATAGTCACTATCTTAAGTAGCTTACGATCACAATTTCTGCCACATTCACTCGTAATAATAAAGTGCTACATTACATACGATGAGCAAAATACTTATAATCGCTTACAGAGGAGGAATTCCTATTTTTGACTCTCAATATTTAGTGCTCTCACCGCTACCAGTTGTCACCGGGTCCAATTCAACATTTTTCAATTATATTGTGATTACACCCTTAGTAACTGGCTAAGGTACATAGACATAACATTTTTCGACTTCCAGTTCTTAAAACATAGCGGCTCTCTCGCAATGTTCCGCTCTTTCTGATTGGCCGAGGCCCGCAATTCAGAATAAAACTAATTCCTAAATAAACGAAAACTTTTAGAAGTTTACATAAATGGCGTCGCTCTCCCCATAAGATACCAGCGCTAAAAATGGAATACATTTACTATTCTGGTTAACGGTAAGAATTTTGCACTGAATGCCTTCGCTACAGTTTTAAATGAACGGTAAATGCATACGGAAACACTTATTTGTTGTATACTTGTGTTTTCACCAATTTTGGATTCTGGGGAATATTTGTTTTAATTCTTTTGTCTGGATTGATTTTGGATTTTGCGCACACGTTAATTTTTTGTGTTTAAGGGGTAAATTTTTACATTAGTCTATCTTCACTATTTTCTTTAGAACTATCGACTTTTTGGGTTATCGACTTTTCTTATTAAGAAAATCTCATTCAAATATTGCGGACACAAGTACATATAGAGATATGAAAATATGTATTATGCACTGTAATTCACTGGCTTTCAAGGTTGCTTGCTCGCTCGATAAAACTACTACTTCTCTCCTACGGACACTTTCATCCCATTTTTTTTTGCTGACAACGATTATCACGGTTATTATTTCCCACACAAAAATTGGGCTTGTCTACTGGTTTGAAAGATTAGGGGGTTTTTCACAGAAAAGTATAGATTTGCCATAGATTTTTTTAAAAACTTTGGATGAATAATTAAGTAATGTATGTTTCTTTTTAATGTTTTTATCATTTTAAAATTCTGTCCTGTATTAATGCTCTATTAATAATATTGTGAATCCATCTCTCCAAGAAGACTACTATTATATATATATATATATATATATATATATATATATATATATATATATATATATATACTAACGGCGACGCTCAGAACGGCTTTGCCCGGTTGTAAAATACGCTTAAGTATGATATTTTAATTCGTCTAGATTTCGTATATATTATTATACAGTTTTGATTTCAAAAGTAAAAAAGAAACTATTTGCGTACTATGTGCTTGAATTGGAACAGAAAACCAAACTGTAGCATAAAAGGCTCGTGACGTTACCACTGTACCAACGTGACACGCATATGAACTGATTAAAAATTAAAATAAACTAAGATGAATTAACTGAACGTATATTTTTTCAATTTTGACCCCTTTTTAACACCTTAAAACTATTTAAGCGGCTAAATACCCACAAAAGAATGGTCTAGCAAAAATACAATAATTCGTGGCCTCTAGCGCCGCTTTGAAACTTTTAGTTTCGAAGGAGATAGTTTTAAAATATGGAGGCAGACATATAGCTTTATATATATATATATATACATATATATTTATAAATGTGAGCGCATACGTATATCTATATATGTCTAAATATTTTCACGTGCATCCATGCTTATTCTCGCTTATCTAACGTAAGTTTCTATATATGTTAGTATGTTACTGTTTATATAATTACATTTCTGTATCTATTTTTGCGGTGGTTCTATGCAAACGGATGTGTCCAGTTGACCATTCCCGATTACATTTCTTCGCATTGTTATGAACCAGCCATGAAGAAAATTACAGATATTTTTAATTTGTACGAAAATCGCTCTAGGGGGAAAAACGTCCACTTGTGAGAATCTTATTATTGGAATGGCATAAATATTTAACAATGCGGAAAAATTCGTTGAAGCGTGTTAGATTTGGAATAGTGTCCAGAAAAAGAATTATTCAAAATCCGGCCTGGCTGAAAGGTTCATTTTTCTTTAAAATATCAATAGTTTTTATCGTATTTTTCACTAACAAATAAATGAACAACGACTATCAATTAATTGTTGGTTAAAGTGCACAAATTCAATTGTTAACCTTTAAACTAAAAGCAAACAAAACGAATAACGCATTTAGTTATAAAAAAATCGCCCCAAACAAGACATAGGGCACTTTATGTATGGATCTAGCAAAACAGAAATATGATTATTGCAAATACAATTTCCAAAAGAGAAACACAATTGGTAGAAAGAACCCAGTCAATTGAAAAAGCAGTTTTTGAAAAGAAGCTACTGGGATAGACAGCTGTATTACAATAATATATCGAAATGGCTAAATGATTGAGACCATTAGGCAAACAAGTCAAACTAGCTGGAACAAAGGAAATAAAGAATAGATCAGACAACTGTGACACCACATGCCATAATTGTATATATATATATATATATATATATATATATATATATATATATATATATATATATCGCTTGAGGCAAGCAACATCACGGCTGTATAGAAGAGAACAAGAAGTGAGGCTAATCAAATTACAGATATATTTCTGCACCGTATCAAGCACTCTCAAAGTAGGCACAACTCACGGGCTGAAATATGATAGAATTACTCAATACAGGGTTTGATAGTTAAGAAGTACTCAAAAATATTATTGGAAAATTTGGACTACTTGTCTCATGTTGGCTGCTATTGACTCAACATACAATGCAAGACGGAAGAAGAGCAATAACCGTTGATTAAATAAATGATTGTTTTCGATATTCCACACTGATTCCGGAGTTCAACAGAAATATTCTCGAGATCGACAATATACAAATGCTTAAGGTCGAAAGTTATACCGACACTAATGATGTGGGAACAACATCTAAAATTAGAACATCGATCAAAATACTTCGAAAAATAAAAATTAAATCTCACAAATTCTGAATCAAAATAAAATGCACATATGACTTGTTAGATGATTTTCAACACTAAACATCTGTTTAAGGGACGAGGCGGCTACACCAGTCCTGCGCAGCATAGCTCTACCTGGCGGCAAATTTGCCAGGGTGTCCGCGTACGCTGATGATGTCATGGTGTTCGTTGCACGACGTATCCATATTAAAGCGGTGATCGAGGCGGTCGCTGAGTATGAAGAAGTCACGGGGGCCGAACTCAATTGCAACAAATCTCTTGGCTTGCGGTTGGCGGCTTGGTTGGGCTCGAATGCCCTTCCAGGTGCGTTCGGCTGGACGGATGCCCGGGTAAAGATTCTCGGTATGTGGCTTGGGCCTGGACTCCAGCTGGACAAAAATTGGTCGGAGATACAGACAAAGGTCGAATCGCTGGTTGGGGCTTGGATTCGCAGGAGATTGTCCTTGAAAGGTCGTGCGGAGGCATGCGCAACTGACGTCTTTCCGCTGATCCTTCACCGCTTGTCAGTACTTCCCCTACCTGCGGACCGCTGTAAGGCTTTAGAGCAACTCCTTTTCAAACTTCTTTGGAAAGAGGGAAAGCCGTATGTCCGTAAACAGATCTGTACGCAAACACTTAGCGAGGTAGGCTTGGGGAGGTCTGACCTATTAAGCCACAAGCACGCAGAAAGGGAGGCGTTCCTGAGTCGGACATTGCTTGAAAAATTACACTGGGTACAAGTTGTGGAACAAGCTTTCCCACAGCTCATATCCGCCCCTGCCGCTGAAGGTAGCAGAAGACTGGTGGGGGAATTGCAGTTCCTCTCCGAATGCCGAGCCGCCCTTAGGGCATTGCCGGGTTTCAGTGACCTTGCACGGCTTTGGAGGACACTCTGTCGGGATTTAGTGGTGGGGACCGCAAAGGATCCGCTGGTTGAGCGGCTGCAGATGTCGAGGGAGGAGATCCTCTCTCAGTGGAATTGGACGCCAGCCAGAAGCTATTTAAATAACTCTGAATTTTCATTGACACGGAGGCTTGTCCGGAATGCGCTGGCACTTTTCGGCGTGCTAGCCAGGGAATGCAAGAGGGATGAATACGTTCCCTTTTTCTCCCGCTTCGAGGATAACGAGGATAAAACAAGGGAGCATGCCTTTTTTCTTTGCAGAGGAGTTCGGAGGCTCTGGGAGTACGTCGGCTGGTGCCACTTGATTTGGCGTACATCGTCGACAACATGGATCCGCCATTTACTGGGGAGAAACGGTTAGTGTGTCTCGCGATCCTAGCTGTAGGTAGGCTAGTGACGTGGTTACACATCTTAACATTGTCTATAGGGTTGAATCTATTTCTGATCGGGATCTGGTCGCTTAAAGTAAAGATCAGATGTGATTGGAACCGATTTGATAGGAGATTGGTGCACAACACTAGTTTGTGCATCCGACGAGGCGCTAGGTTTAAGTTTGTTTTCCCGCCCTAGTGATATTGGTGGGGCGGTGCTAAGGTTCTACGGAACTCAGCCCCGAACAAAGTTTATTACAGTAGGGTTAGTTAGGTTTTAACCACTTCGAGTGGAAAATACTTTATAAGGTGGGCAAGTATGATAGTTGATCCTGTCCCTTTGTTTTGTCCCCGATCTGATTCCCCAATACGTACATTTATCTTGGAAGACGCCGCCTATTCCCTATGTTACCCATCTCCATCTTATTTGATTTTTTAAACATCGCCCTAGCGTATGTGACGGCTTTATTTACAGGATCTGGAAAACAATTATATACAATTCAACAAAACAAAAAATATATATACACACAAAAAGGTATATATATATATATATATATATATATATATATATATATTTATAAAATTTTGTAAATAAGGGATGAGATGATGGGGAGAGGGCAAGCTAAAATCCCCCCAAAAAGAAAACAACTAAACAAAATGCCTATGGTGACGTGTTAGAAAGTTAGTTTGCTTTCTCGATTTGAAGTTATTTTTAAATTGACGTGAACACTAAGATACTTCAATTAAAAGTCAAATGTGAACAGGTAAAATTATAGAGGAATGAAATATCTGACCCAATATATAGTAATAAGTTAAAAAAATGACTCGTGCAACACCACCGATAATCGAAACAAAAACCTTTAGCTTATTTTTATCTCTGCAATTAATGTCTGAACTATGAAGGCATATTTGCTGCAAGGCCAATTTCTAGACTTGCAGCAAATATGTCTTCACAGCTCAGGCATTAAAGGCAGAGGACATAATAAGCTGAAGTCAACGCTAAAACACGAGCTAAAGAAAATAAGCTAAATGTAAAACATGAACAAATGGCTACTACGTTATGCATGCATATTCGTAATGCCTTCGTTCGACTTTCACCTGGCATTTTTTTTTAATTTTTACACTGTCGTACCGATTTCCCAGGGCTAAAATCAAATATAAAGTTTCAAATGAGTTCAAATACTTTATATATGAAGTTTTATGTCTGTAAGCCAAAAACTGTAGGAAAAGTTTCGTAGGAAGAAATTTTTAAGCAACAAGCCAAAACTATTATGGTTCACCGACAGATTTTAGCTATTTTTCTCCATTTATACCCTGGAATTGTCAGGGGAAACCAGCCAAAACGACATCGTTTCATGACAAAGGATGCGTTAATTTTAATTTGGTACAATTCTAAACCCCTACTTAGACACAATTATGAATTTTTTGAAAAAAATAAAAATTAGCCCCCCAAAAAACACCCTGAAGCTCAAGCCCCACAATTTTCCCAGGGTAAAATATTACGTTTCCAGATGTATATTCATATTGTCTTTTATATATATGGTGTTGCTTTTGGGTAATTTTCAGCAAAATCCAAGGGTCGGAAAAAGATTAAGTGTGGGAACAACTATGAAGATGAGAATGATAGTCCAAACAATCAAAATTAATACCGATCCTCATATCAAAAAAGTAATAAAAATGATAACTTAAAAAGAGTAAGTTATAACAGGTGTGGCACTTATGTATGACATTGGTTGGCATAATATGTTGCCAGACTATGATTATTTTTTAATGCCAAATGTTAAAAAAAGGCCAAATTCAAAAAAGAAGTCATACTTTTTGCGTAAACAGGGAGTTATATCATTTGAGCGAATGAAATATTGAATTTCACGTAAAACAAATAATACCTACGTAAGTTTCATGACGAAAATACTAACATATCCAAAAATTACGAAAAACGAGGAGATAGAAAATTATTATTAATAACAAAGAAATTTGTGAAATTGGTGTTTACGAGTCAAATGCGACAAAAATAACATGCAATTTTGCATTAAACGAATGAAAACGTAAGGTTAATATTTAGAAGCCTATTATTTAACATGGGGAGAGGAAAGTGTTTTCTAACTATTCTGTACTTTTACCTAACAATTTAATAAAAATGATATCGTAAAACTTGAATTTAACTTGTAAATACTATTTAACAAATAACACGGGTCGTAAAATACGAAAGCACCTAATAACATTTATTTTATCAAAATAAAATTGCAAAAAGATTTATTGTATCAAATATTAGATACTAGCTGGGGTATCCGGCGTTACCTGGGTGTTTGTAGGTGTGTGTGTGTTAAAATAACAGTTTTAGCAGGAAGGTGGGATTGAACCCCGAAGCCTTGATGCGAAGGTAGAAACGAAAGGGGGAAAAACCAACCACCTAACCATCTCGACCACTAGGGCAGATAAATTGGGAAGTTTGTTAAATTAAGGGTTAAAACGTCCAAGATGTTTGATTTGCAGGTAGCCGCTTTTATGATGACGTGGTAGTTTTTTTTTATTTACTCCGGGGCAGTGTTTTTGGCATTGTTTGCACTTTTGCCTTCCCCCATATGATGGGGTGGAAAACAGCTCCCGATTTAAAGTGGATCAAAGCTGCTTTCTTTTTGACGTTCTCTGCGACCCGGCCGCGAATGATGCGTAGATTCGAATCAGTTTTGCTTTTATGAGACGGAAAAGCTGAATCCATAATTTCAACGTTTCAAATACTGAATGAAATGTAGGAGTTTACTACTTTATGAAATGATATAGCCAATATATGATGTGAGTTGTGTAAGTGGTCAATTTTTTGGGGGGAAAATGACATTAATGTGGATGTATCCACTACCCGCGTCCTGGCAAAGAAAAGAAAAGAAAAGAAACTCTATTTATGGTATTTATTGCAAGAACTGTGCAATACAAATAAAAGAAAGGGTAGGGTTGGGGGAATGAAGGTATATCTTCGAAGTATACCTCTCTCTTAAAAATAAACATTCGTTTATTTTATAAAGGTTAAAAAATCGCGTTGTTATTTGGCTTTAAAGCGTTTAATGTAACACGTCTCTTATTTGATTTTCAAATTTCTCTCAACGCCTTTAATGGATAAACCTACCCAGACTTTCAAATCACGCGCGACCAAGCGTAATTATCCGGCTACAGTAAAACCACAGGTAACATCAAGTGGACTTAACTTAAAATTCTCCCATTAACGACGAGGAATAAGAGGAATATATATATATATATATATATATATATATATATATATATATATATATATATATATATATATATATACAGATTGAAAAAGAGGGTATATCTCCGAAACATTCGTTTATTTTATAAAGTTAAAAAATCGCATTGGTTTTTGGCTGTAAAGTGTTCAATGTAACACGTCTCTTATTTGATTTTCATATATATATATATATATATATATATATATATATATATATAATATTTGATGTGAAAAAAATGTGAAAAACCTTTTTCCCTCATCATTTCATCTATAACCATTTCAGACCCCTCCACCAAAAGTTTTCCTTCAGAATATATATATATATATATATATATATATATATATATATATATATATATATATATATAATAGCAAAAGTACCCGTCGTTGACTGCGTTCAAAAACAGCCTACAGAAAATGGACTCTGATTTATTAACGTATGATAGGTTATGAAAAGGAAGAGTCGTAAAGAGATAGCTTCGAATTTGGGGGTATTTAAACCAAAGCAAAATATGATGAAAATAGAAATAAAATGGATAAACCCCATAATTTATTTTACCATACCTGTTCACACTGAAACACTTATCACAGCATTCTGTGGATATATATTAAAAAAAAACCTTGTTAAACTTTGTGACATATTTCCATTCTATGGAGGTCAAGCGCGAACGAAGACCCCATAATTTTTTTATTCCGTATTCCTTCAAACTGAAACATAGTTATCAAAGTATACTTACGCAGATAGATATGAAAAGTCTTTATTAAAGTGTGTGCCTATTTCCATTCTATGGAGGCCAGGCGCGAACGCAGATCCCACAATTTTATTATACCATCCCTATTTAAATTAAAAACTTATCAAAGTATTATTATGTACAAAAACATTTGTAAACGTCTTTTTTTAATTTTTTAATTTTTTATTTCCAAACTTTATGGACCAGGCGCGAATGAAGACCCCACAATTTTAATGAACCACTGTTCTACAGGATCAAACATGCCCATTCCTGTGTCTCGATACATCTTCTATCATTATATGTAATCAGTTTTTTAAAATAGTCAACCATATAGGAGCCTATTGGTTACCAGACACACACACATACATTCAGCTTTATATATATATATATATATATATATATATATATATATATATATATATATATAAATATATGTGTGTGTTTATATATATATATAAAGCTGAATGTATGTGTGTGTGTGTGTGTTCTGAAGGAAAGCCTTTTTGGGGAGGGTTCTGAAAGGGCTATAAATCAAATGACGTGGAATAAACTTTTTTTCACATTTTTTTCTATGAAAACACTGCTCGTAAAAATCTGCTGAAGATTTAAAAAAAATGATCATTAAAATAGTATGACACCTAATATTATTTATTTATGCTCTGATGTTCTACATTCGAAATCGTTGAGACTTTATTTTGTACATATTGGTCTACTGCATCTAAAATTAGAAAATCTAACACTCAATGAAATTATGCTTTGTAAAGCCCAGAAATAATTTTTGTAATTCCAACTCTGAATGGATATGCGTGAAATCAAAGATGTTTTTAGGTTGATGTAAAAATAATGTCGATTTTGACGTTGAACTTATATTAGAAGCGACAGTATTTTTGAAGCAAGTTAATAATTGAAATCAAATAAGTTAATAAATTGAGAAATTAAAAATATCCACGAAGATCGTAAGGAATCAATTTGTGAATTCACATACACCCCTGCAATGACATAGTCCAAAATACAACGTGGTGTATATTTCACTGATGATTTTATAAATGTATTTGTTTTATATAATTGCTTTAATTAAAGTTTAAAATACAATAGGCAAGTATTATGGCTAGTTGTTAAGCTTTACAATGGTTTGAACTTTGTTCCATGTCGAACTGCTCCTTATTTAATTAGATTTTTCGATTATCGATCTTCAGTACTTTTCTAAGACATTCTAATACAACATCTATCTAAGAACACTCCCAGATTCATAACGTAAATTTATGTGAAATAACATATTGCCCAGCCGTTTCGAAATCCATAAGGAACGAACTTGGATAGACATACAAACATGCACACAGACAAAGTGCATTTTATGAATAGACATAGTGAAATATGGATAGTAAGATAGATATGTTTTTACTTGAAAAACAAATTATAGGCATTGCAATGTCCCCCAGGGATTTAAGAAACAGACTGATTGTTTGAATAACCGTACAAGTGGAAAAAATATTGTTTTCAAAAATGGTATATTTCTTGCTTTTTTTCTTAAAAATGAAGTCAACGAAATCCATTATTTATTCGTAATCGATAAAATATTATTCCGAGTCTGAAAAAGTTTACTGAATTAAAACTTTATCGATTACTGCGTTTTGTATTAAAATAAAAATGAAAATATTCGGTCAAAATTTCCTGACTTTTACATTTTTCAACTTCAAAAACAGGATAAAGAAGGTACATTCTTCACAATGCATTACTTAGGGACATTTTGTGTTACTATTTTCCCCGCTGGTATTGAAACGTAAAAAAAAAAAAAGAAAAGCGAACGACTCTGGAGATATTGTCATTCAATTTGCGCGATATCGACTTAAGTCATCCAGCAACTGTCAAATAAACTTAAGTCATCCAGCAACTGTCAAATAAACTTAAGTCATCCAGCAACTGTCAAATAAACTTAAGTCATCCAGCAACTGTTAAATAAACTTAAGTCATCCAGCAACTGTCAAATAAACTTAAGTCATCCAGCAACTGTCAAATAAACTTAAGTCATCCAGCAACTGTCAAATAAACTTAAGTCATCCAGCAACTGTTAAATAAACTTAAGTCATCCAGCAACTGTCAAATAAACTTAAGTCATCCAGCAACTGTCAAATAAACTTAAGTCATCCAGCAACTGTCAAATAAACTTAAGTCATCCAGCAACTGTCAAATAAACTTAAGTCATCCAGCAACTGTCAAATAAACTTAAGTCATCCAGCAACTGTCAAATAAACTTAAGTCATCCAGCAACTGTCAAATAAACTTAAGTCATCCAGCAACTGTCAAATAAACTTAAGTCATCCAGCAACTGTCAAATAAACTTAAGTCATCCAGCAACTGTCAAATAAACTTAAGTCATCCAGCAACTGTCAAATAAACTTAAGTCATCCAGCAACTGTCAAATAAACTTAAGTCATCCAGCAACTGTCAAATAAACTTAAGTCATCCAGCAACTGTCAAATAAACTTAAGTCATCCAGCAACTGTCAAATAAACTTAAGTCATCCAGCAACTGTCAAATAAACTTAAGTCATCCAGCAACTGTCAAATAAACTTAAGTCATCCAGCAACTGTCAAATAAACTTAAATCATCCAGCAACTGTCAAATAAACTTAAGTCATCCAGCAACTGTCAAATAAACTCCGACTTCATTACACTGATATGTGTAAAACTGTATAGCAACTATCATAACCTCTACATTTTATCATATTATTACTTCTTTCTTTGTCTATTCATTATTTGTAGATAGAGAAACGCAATTTTGCCTTTTCTTACAAACGAGTCACCGCACATGAAAGATACGAATAACTTTGGCCATGCTCAAGTGTAAAATCGTTGCAAATGATTAGAAATTAATTATGTAAGAGGAATTCTGACATGTGATACAATGTTCCACACTAGACTGCTTTAGGAAAGAATCTTTACTCAGCGGGACAAAGTAAAATTTGTAGGTAGACGTGTATTTTTTTTTTGTTATTATGAATGGTTGACGGGGCGGCATTAAGTAAAGCTCATCTGTGCACCTGCCATAGACAATAACGATAGAGCAGTGAAAGAGTTTACGGAATTTTCATCACCTGAGATGTAATCACCCAAATATTAATCACGAAATATAATCACTAGAAGTTTAATCACATGGTTTTTTATCACTTGGAAAATGAGACAATTAATCATCTCCCAAGGAAATAACAATTATGTGATAATGTTATTTATGATATTATGTTTTTATTACATTAAGTTTTTAGCCCCTTTGACAATTTTGAAGTTATTTTTACGAGAGATTAAAATATATAAGGTAAAACTTCCCCCTGCCAATCATGGAAGGGTTAGAGGAGGGGCCATCTGTTCGGTTAAAATAAATATAAGCAACTTTTTAAAAAACTTTTTAACAAATAAACAGTAAACATAACATTTGTTTTAATTAATTTATTTTTCATTTAAACATGTAAACAAACTTTTGAAAATAGTTTAATTTTCTTTTTTACTTAGTGTTAAAAACAATACCTTTCAAACTTTTCACAAATAAACAATAAATATAACATTTATTTTAATTAATTTATTTTTCATTTAAAAATAGGCTATCTGGAAAAATAATACCCTTTAAGCCTTTTCGGAAATCCCCAAGTGATTAAATGTCTCGATGTGATAAAGTGTCTATGTGATGAAACCCCCTGTTATAAATGTCTAGTGATTAATAGTCCGTGATTAATAGTCGTGTGATGAAATGTCTGGTCATGAAAAGACAGTACACCAGCGAAAGACTACTGACGTATCTTTTTCGAGAAGGAGGAAGTTGGAAAAAAAGAGAACAGCTCCCTCTAGATCTTGAAATCCATTTCGTACTTTAAGACAGGAAAGGCTGGTCAGAGCCACAGCTTTGCGAGATGTAGAAACAGTACTTCATCTGAAGACATAATAGACTGATCCATTCGCTCATAAACATTTGTGTAGCCAACTTTTATAGACAGATATTTAAATCATTATCACTAGCGGGACCTGTGGAAATTCCACATATGTAATATATTGATGTTTGCATTCTGTGGACGTTTAGCGTAAATGAAAACACCCTGATATTGAAACTCTTTTGTAAAAACTGAAAAAAAAACCATCTATCTAAGCTACTAAATTCATGCAGATTTCGTATATATTACTATAGAGTCAAGTTTCTATCGATTCTTATATATTATGAAGTTGTGATTTAAAAAATAAAAAAATATATCCATATATATGGCAATCGGCTTGAATCGAAACCAAAGCCTATGAAGAAAAAATATATGTAAATATATATAACATAAGTTCCTTAAGCTATAATCGAAACCAAAACCAAAACCTCCGAATAATTCTTGGTATAATTATTAATAAAAAAATAGATTACTCGAATGCTATCAGCTGTAATTGAAACCGAAACAAAAACTTATGAAGAATTCTTGGTAAAATTATTCATAACAAGTAATGGAAAATCATAACAATTAAACGACAGTCACTCGGAAGAAAAAAGACGTAAGCGTAACACAAACATGATCATATTAATTAACAAGTAATGGTCATGAAATTAGTGTTGTTATTATTTTTCTCCAAATTATTAATTGTTGCTATTACGAGCTAGAAAATACGATTTCAACATTTAATTAACGTATGCAATCAATAGTTGGTGTCTAAATAAACGGCCATGCGAGGATTAAGTAAAAACTCTTTTCAACTAATCGAGGCGCAGAAATTAATACGTTATTTTAGATGTAAGCCAAACACAAACGTTATTTACGACTTAATCAATTAACGAACATGGGTTTTTAAATTAAATATAACACACTTACCTATAGGCGAAGCTTCGTTTCTTTGTTAGCAAATATCTTTCGCTTTCTTTATTAATTAATTTATTTTGTTTATTCACATCGGAACTTAAGGCTAGTGATAGAGTTACAGAACTATATCTTATTTTTATGACATAGCAATAATATTTTATAGTAAACTTTGATTAAGATGAACTAATTTAAAATCCGGCGAAGAAATTTGCATTAATTGATACGTGTCCTGTTTTGATATGATGTTTTTCGTGTACCTATTTTTATTTATGGCATAATTATTCCTTTGTTTGTTCAAAACAGCGTAGAGATACTTTCCTAAGTTTTATCACATGACAGGAGTAGATCAATGGACACACACCTGCTTGATTGTCGCAAATAAAATAATCGTTTTTTGATTTAAACGACTTGAATCAGAGAAAAAATATACTCAGTTGTCAAAAGTACATTAATTGTTGGTTAAAATGTTATTAGTATACTAAAATAGGCTATCACGTGGGGGGGGGCTACATTGCAGCGAAATCTCACAGTGGGCGTTTTCAAGGTAAATCAGGAGTGTTATATATATGACTAGCATTTCAGCCCCGCGTTGCCCGGGTGTTTGGAGGTGTATGTTGAGAAAAAAAAAGAAAAAGAAAAAGCGGTCAATTTTTTAAAACTTTGACCCCTATTATGTCCCCTTAACATTTATTGTTTTGGACTCAAATCAAGTTACTAAGTTATATCCATGTCAAAGGAACCTATATCTAAAATTTCAAATGTTTAGACCCACAATTGGCGGAGGAGTTTGGTAGAATTCTCAAAGGTCAAATCGTTGAACTTTGACCACTTGCTCGGGTGTTTGGAGGTGTATGCTGTGCAAAAAAAGCAAAAAAACAAAAAAAAAATGGTTAATCTTTTAAAACTTTGACCCCTATTATGATCCCTTAAAATTTATTGTTTCGGGCTCAAATCACTTTATTAAGTTAGATCCATGTTCAAGAAACCTATATCTAAAATTTCAAGTGTCTAGACCCAAAATTGTCGGAGGAGTTTGGTAGAGTTCTTAAAGGTCAAAGCGTTGAAATTTGACCCCTTAACAGCCAAATTTCTGGCTGACACCCGTCACATCGATTTTCCCAAATCTCAGTACTTGGTATTTCAAATTTCGAGTCTATAGACTAAAAATTGACAGAGTTATTGCGTAGGGAAATGTACACAGACAGACAGACAGACAGACACGTTCACTTTTATAGATATATAGATAACAACATAAAATTGACATTGACAGTCAGCGGCGATTTGGATACGAGAAAAACCAGCCGTCGAATTGATGTGTGGTCTTCATCAGACTGGCAGAAAGCATTCATTCTAAAAATACTTAGATACAGTTACAGGATAATTTATTCTTTTTTAAAATAGGTCATCACTAGGGCTATGACAAGAGAATATTCTTATCATTGTTGTGACTGCCGAATATATATTCGACATAGTTAGACACAGTTAATCGAGAACCACATCACTCTATGTAAAAACATATAAGATAACTAATATATATATACTCGAGAGTCAAAATAATGAAAAAAATATTCTCTTGTCATAACCCTAGTCATCTCTTCTTAGGTTTTACAGTCGCCCTAGCAGAAGAATCCAAGCGACGAATCGATTATCGATTAAACAGTAGAGATTAATATGCTAAACGTGAACATGATGAAGGGAATATGTTCGAGAATGTCCATCCCTAAAAAGGAAAGTGGAATATTCCACCATGTCACCCTTGAAAAGGAAATTGAAATATAAAAAAATGGTGTAGCTGCTGAGGCAAAGCTAATAAAAATGATTTGTCTTTCTTGGCCTTTTTTCTAAGATCAAAGTGTAGCATCTGTTCTTCAGGTGCTACATTTCAATTTCTTCTCTCTCAGTGGAAGAGAAATCCTTTACGACTAAGACATTTTTTTCCACGTTAAAAAACAACCCTGGTATCTAAATCTGTCCTGTGGGGAGGCATTGTGAATAGGTACTATGTTTAATGTAACAAAGTTTTAATATTAAAAAAGTATCTGGAAAAAGTTATTTCTGATTTAATTACAAAATGCCCTGTAAATGTCACTTCTGATTAATTATAAAATGCCCTGGAAAATGTACGTTCTAATTATTTTTTTTTGTTTACTTGCCTCCCCACAAGGGCGGAATTGTACATGAGGTCAGTTTAAAATTTCGGGGAAACCAGTTCCCCAAAAGGGTACTCTGATCAATAACAAAAATAAGAATTTTATCAGTAATGAAGGGTTTCTCCTCCATTAACCAAAACCAAAAAAGGGGGATTTAAGTCACTGGAATGCTGAAACTGATACTACACTCAGAAATTCATGTTGAACAATGGTTACCTAATCCCTAACCGTGTTAATGTTTTTATGTATTACTTTCGAAAAGCTGCTGAAACAGTTTATGATTTAAACATTACTTTACTTCAAGTATATTTTAAGCAGTGGGTTATGGGATATGAAATCAGTGCCGGAAATTACTCAAACCGTTTACGATTTAAACATTACTTTATTTCATCTATATTTTTCATAGTGGGGTGGGGGATATTAAATCAGTCCTGAAAATGGGTGAAACCGTTTACGCATTACGCATTACTTTATTTAATGTATATTTTTAACATTGGGGTGGGAAATATGAAGTTGATTCCGGAAATGGCTGCAACCATTTACGTTTTGGACATTACTTTATTTAATGTATATTTTTAACAGTAGTATGGGAGATAAGGAGTCGGCCCCGGGAATGGCTGAAAAAGCTTACGATTTATACATTACTTTATTTCAATTATATTTCAACAGTGGGGTGAGGATTATAAGTCAGTCCCAGAAATGGCTGAAACAGTTTACTATCTAGACATTATATTATTTCATGTATATTTTTAGCAGTGGGTTTGGGCTATAAAGTCGGTCCCGGAAATGGCTGAAACAGTTTACTATTTAGAAATTACATTATTTCATGTATATTTTTATCAGTGGGTTTGGGATATAAAATTAGTCCCGGAAATGGCTGAAACAGTTTAAGATTAAAACATTACTTTATTTAATGTATATTTTCAACAGTAGGGTGGCGGACATGAAGTCAGTCCCGTGATTGAATGAGATGTGCAAATATATACTTTCAGAAAGCGTCGCTCAGTATTGAATGAGATAGGTGGAAAACATATAGTAGCAAAATACCCAGCGTCGCCCGGGATCGAATGAGATAGGTGAACGATATATATTAGCAGAATATGCAGCGTTGCCCAGGATTGGATAAGATAGGTGAAACATATATACTATGAGAATACCCAGAATTGATTTATTTGTTTGTAATGAAATAATAGCACAGGCAATATATCAAAGTTATTATCTAAGTAAGGAGGAGGGACATAGTGGGTTAAAGTTATGAAAATTATTGTCGAAATTAGTAACATATCCAAGAATTATGAAAAATGATAAAATGTGAGTTACTTGATTCGTGTGTTTGTAAGGATATAATAAGCCCAGACAATATATCAAATATATTATATAAGTAGGAAGGAGAGGCATAATGTGGACTTTTAATTATAAAAATTATCGACGAAATTAGTAACATGTCCAGGATTATGAACAAAGATTAAATGTGAGTTAATCGATTGTGTGTTTAAAATAAAATAATCATCCCAGGAAATATATAAAAATAATTATGTTAGTAACAGAGGGCGATAAGGATGGTTTAAATTATGAAAAATAATTGCCGAAATTAATAACATATTCAAGAATTATGAAAAATGATAATATGTTATTTAATGATTAGTGTGTTTGCAATGAAATAATAAGACCAGACAATATATCCAAGTTATTATTTTAGTAAGTGGGGCGATGATGTGGGTTACAATGATGAAAAATGATTGTCGACATTAGTAACATATCCAAGAATTATGAAAAATGACGAAATGTGAGTTAATTGATAGGTGTGTTTGAAATGAAATAATCATCCCAGATAATATATCAAAGTTATTATGTTAATAGTTGGGGGTTGATAATGTTGGTTAAAAAAAATAAAAATAATTGTCGAAATGAGTAACATATCAAAGAATTAAGAAAATGATTAAGTGTGATTTAATTGATAGTTGTGTTTTTTATGAAATAATTAACCCAGAAAATATATCAAAGTAATTTTTTAGTAAAAGAGCGCGACGAGGATGGTTTAAATTATAAAAATTATTGTCGAAATTAGTAAGATATCTAATAATTACGAAAACTGACAAAATGTGATTTAAATAAAATTAAAATAAATTAAATTATAAAAATAATCATCCTAGACACTACATAAAAGTTATTATATAAGTAAAGGGGAAGAAGATAAGGAGGGCTTAAATTATGAAAAATTATTGTCGAAATTAGTAACATATCCACGAATTACGAAAAAATTATGAAATATTAGTCAATTGATTGGTGTGTTTGTAAGAAAATAACTGCCTAAACAATATAACAAAGTTACTATTTAGTAAAAAGGGAAGGGCGAAAATGTGGGTTAAAATTATGAAAAATGATTGTCGAAATAAGTAACATATCCAAGAATTATGAAAAATGATTAAATGTGATTTCATGCATTAGTGTGTTTGTAATAAAATAATAAGCCCAGACAATATTTCAAAGTTATTATTTTAGTAAGAGGGGGCGATAATGTGGGTACAAATTATGAAAAATTATTGTCGAAATTAGTAACATATCCAAGAATTATGAAAAATGATGAAGTGGAGGTTAATTGATTAGTGTGTTTGTAATGAAATAATCAGCCCAGCAAATGTATCAAAGTTATTATTTTGTAAGGTTGGGCGAAAAACGTTAGTTTTAATTATAAAAAAATATTGTCGAAATTAGTAACATATCCAAGAATTACGAAAAATTATGAAATGTGAGTTGATTGATGTGTGTGTTTGTAATGAAATAATCAGCCTAGACAATATATCAAAGTTATTATTTTAGTAAGGTATGCGATAGGATGAGTTTAAATGATGAAAAATTAATGGCAAAATTAGTACCATATCGAAGAATTATTAAAAATGATGAAATGTGAGTTAATTGATAGTTGTGTTTTTTTATATAAAATAATCAGCCAATAAAATAAATTAAAAAAAATAATAATCAAGTTTAATATTTTAGTAAAGGGGTGGGCAATGATGTAGGTTGAAATTATGAAAAATTGTCGAATATAGTAACATATTCAATAATTATGAAACATGATAAAATGTGAGTTAACTGACCGGTGCGTTTGTAATGAAATAATCAGCCCAGGAAATATACCAAAGTTATTATTTTAGTAAGGGGGCAGTACAGTTTTAATAAAAACACTAGAATAATTTTTTATTGTGCCTTCATTCATACTGAACAGAACGCTCACAGCATGCCCAGCAACAATATATTACATAGGAAAATGCTGCTGTGGAATCTCCACAGGTCCCGCTTGTTATTATTATTATTATTATTATTATTATTATTATTATTATTATTATTATTATTAAGGAATTGTCTTACACATGTTCGGTTGTTTTATGCTTCTGTCTTTGTGTACATTTTTCCGGCCAAAAGCGACATCAGCGTCGGAATTTAAAAAATAGCAAACGGAACAAATAAGCGTTTCTAACCGAAATTTTAATTTGAACTTGAAATTCATGGTTAAACAAGGAATTGTCTTACACATGTTCGGATGTTTTATGTTTCTGTCTTTGTACATTTTTCCGATCGTCAGCAACATCAGCGGCGGAGTTTTAAAATAGCAGAGGGGGAAAAAGAACTGTTTCTAACTGAAATTAGAATTACAAACTCGAATTCACGGTTAAACGAGGAATTGTCTTTCACATGTTTGGATGTTTTATGTTTCTTTTTTGTGTACAATTTTCTGGCCAAAAGCAATATCAGCAGAGGAGTTAAAAAAACGAACAAAGTAAGCTTTTCTAACTGAAATTATTATTATAATTATTATTATTATTATTATTATTATTATTATTATTATTATTATTGTCATTGTTCTTCTTCTACTTATTGTTATTGTTTTTATTTTTATTATTATCGTTGTTTTTGTCATTATTATCATTATCATTATTATTATTATTAAAAAAAACAAAATTTACTTTATTGATTATTACTATTATCACTAATATTATTACCAGTAGTAGTAGTGGTGGTAGTGGTGGTGGTGGTAGTCGTGGTGGTATGTATTTATTATTACTGTAGCTGTAATGGTAAGTGTTGTTTTTTGCTGTAATTGCTATTATTGTTTTTGCTGTTAATATTATTACTACATATATTAGTGTTGCCATTATCATTGTAGATTTTATTTCTATTGTTGTTGGTGGTGGTAATAAGAATAGTGGTGGTAATGGAGGAAAAAGGTCGGGAGGGGATCTTTGACCTTGGTGGGGAACCCTCCTAGAGATAATGTCTCGATAACACTTTCGGTGGTGGTGTAACCTTAAATTCACTTACCTCATTTTTGGGAGAATATCAAATCAAAATATTGAAAATAACGACGTGAATGAGGCTAGGACATCTTCTGATGGTCTCACGTCAGGTAGGTGTACCATAGGTCAACAGGGTGGGTCCTGTCGTCATCATGCAACTATTCGAAATTCTGAGGATGTGGCTGGATATAGGGGGAGTGAGAATTGCCAGAGAGGGTCCCCAGACACGAAGGGAGTTGGAACAGGAAATGTAAAAAAAACGTGGACGCATGAGGAAAGAAGAGTACTGTGGGAATGCTTTGTAAGAAGTTGAAGTATCAAATCTGGTGGATATATCCGAAGGAATAATGGGAATCGAGAGGAGGGGGACCTAGAAGTGTCGCGAGTTTAGTATCCCAGTTAAAACAAATAAAAAACAACCTACTTTCAGTGATTGCAAGAGAAGAAATTGAATGGATGGTTAGGAATGAAATGAATGACGAAAGTAAAATTGATGAAGCTAGCTCTGATGAAAGAACTGAGAGAATGGAAGTGCAGCAGAAGGGAAATGTAAGTGATGATAGGAGGCGGACAACTTAAGAGGTATGGAATGCTATGCTTAGGGAAAGTAATAAGAAAGAGTTTGAAGGATCTAAGGCAGATGGGATCATTGACTGAGGCAAGGGAGCAAGTGAAAGGAGCAGATGTATGGAGAAGTGGCGATGAAGTTCGAAGTTTGACTTCTGTAGAAAAAGAAGTACTTCAGAAGTTAAGAGAGGTTCTTCTTAGAGACGATATCATAGAGATTCCAAGTATGAAGATTAGTGATAGGCAGAAGGTGAAAAACGAGGTAAAAATAATTTAAGGAGTAATTCACAACACCATCAGAAAGAACGTTTCGATTACGGAACTTAACAGGTTTCTGTACGCAGCATCATACATTATTGCGAATCGTCTTGGCTTATTACAGAAGAAAAAGGGAGAAATGAAGGATAAAAGGCCACACTGGCCGAGGCGGTTTGAAGAAAGTATTAAACGGTGGCGGAAACTCATCGAAGAAATAAGAAAAAGGAGTTAAACTAGGACAGAAAGCCAAGGACGAGCTTGAAAGGAGGTATAGATTGCTGGAAAAGGGAACGATGAACGTTCTAACAATATTGAAAGAGAAGGTCCACACTGGTGGTATGAAAATTAGGAACTTTGTTGGAAAAAGTGTTGCATTTCGGCAAGAACAACCTTTTCCAGAACAATCAGTCTCAGCTGTATACAGAATTAAATGGTAGTAAACAGGCGGGAAATAACAACACTCCAAATGCAAAAGATGCAAGGAAGTTCTGGAGTGGGATTTGGTCCGTCGAAGGGCGATATTTGCGAAGGCTAGCTGGTTGGAAGAGGTCAGAGAAAGGCTATCAGAAATGCAGCAGATGAAGAACGTTGAGATAACCATCGATGACGTTAAAGCTGGCATACGAAGGATGACAAACTTGAAGGCACCTGGTCCAGGTGGAGTGATGGGATTCTGGTTTAAAGACTTTCCATACCTTTATCCATCTATAGCTGCTACCCTGCAAAAGGTTGTAGTGTCGGGAGATGTCCCTGATTGGTTTGTGAAGGAAAGAACAACACTGATTAGGAAAGATCCTGCAAAAGGAACATATGCCAATAATTATAGACCAATTACATGTCTGCCATTGATGTGAAAACTGTTGACTGGAATATTTGCGGAGAAAATTTATGAACATCTAGAGAGTAATGGTGTTTTTCCTGACGAACAGAAGGGGTGCCGGAAAGGCTTGAGAGGTATTAAAGAGCAACTACTAATTGATAAAGCAATAATGCAGGATGCGAAGAAGAAGAGGAATCTGAGGGTAGCATGGATCGATTAAAGAAAGGATTATGACATGGTTCCTCATTCATAGATACGTGAAATACTATTGATGATGAAGGTTGCTGAGAATGTGGTAGGGCTTTTGGAGACAAGTATGGCTCAATGGAAAACGGTGCTGACAGCAAACGGAGAGGAGATGGGACAGTTGGCATTAAACGTGGTATATTTCAAAGAGATTCGTTATCGCCACTTCTTTTTGTAATGATAATGATGACACCGAGTATCCTTTTGAAGAGAGAAAAACTGGGGTATAAATTTGGATCTCGTGACAGACGTCTCAACAATCTACTGTTTATGGATGATTTGAAAATATTCGGTAGAAATGAAAAGGAAATGGAGAGACTGGTAGAACTTATGGGGACATACTCAGAAGACATTGGGATGGAGTTTGGGATTAGTAAATGTGCGGTGCTGGTGATGAAAAGAGGAGTAAAGGTTCATTAGAATGGAATAGTGCTGCCAAATGGAGAAATCATGAAAGAAATATAATATGTAGGATATAAGTATTTGGGAGTGCTAGAGGGTGTAGGCATTATGAACAGAGAAGTGAAGGAAACAGTCAGGAAGGAGTATCTTAGAAGAGTGAAACTAATTGCAAAGTCGAAACTGTATGGAGGAAACCTAAGGAAAGCAGTAAATGCAGGACAGTCAATGTTTTAAGATACAGTGCGCGAATTTTAGAATGGTCTGACAAGGATTTGCATGCCATGGATATCAAAACAAGAAAAGTTTTAGCAATGTTTGGTATATTTCACATTCGAAGTAACGTAACAAGGCTGTATCAAAAGAGGAAAGATGGTGGGAGAGGATTGAAAAGTGTTAAAGATTGTGTTAGAACCGAGGAGATGGCAGGGGAGGAGCATATGGTTAGAAGTGAGGAGGGGATGCTTAAGATTGTGGCCAATGAAGTTGAGGTATGTGAGACCAAGGCTGATTATGTGAAACATATGGATAGAGAAAGGGCAGAGGAACTGGCTAGGAAGAAAATGCATGGAAGGTTCTTCCAGGATATAGCAGATATGTCTGATGAAAGATCATAGCAATGGCTAAGAGTACTGAAGCTTTTGTTTGTGCAGCACAAGAGCAGGCATAGGAACACGATTGTTCAAAAAAGTGGTTATAGGAGAGGAAGTTTCTGCAGAATGTTGGATTTGTGGTAAGACCTCAGAGTCAATTGCGCACCTTGCAGCAGGGTGTAGTGGCCTAGCACAGAGAGTACCGCAAAAGACACGATTGCATGGGACTCCGGATATATTGGGAGGTGTGAAGTGTGCTGGAAAATAGTTTGAGGAGGTTCCTGATGAAGTTAGAACAAGTGAGGATGGCAAGGTAAAGGTATGGTGGGACAAAAGTGTCATAACGACCAAGTAATTAGAATATAATCGTCCGGATTTTGTCGTCATTGACAAGGTCTAAAAAAACTGGCAGATTGTAGACTTCTCAGCACCCTAGGACAGGAATGTGAGATAAGGCGTATACACGGGGTTAAAATATAAATAATCTCGGTCGTAGTTGGTACACTAGGAGTAGTATCAAGTTGTCTGGAAGGGCAACTGAAAAAACTACAAATCCCCGATGTTTTACGCGGCATTCAAAACCTCTGCAATTATAGGTACCACGAACATCCTTAGGAAAACCCTTGATCTTTGAAGCTCCTGGTTTGAAAGCGGGATTAAGGGAAATCCTCTGATATGAATCCCATCCCTTTCCAGAGAGACATTCATAAACGAAATCAGAATAATAATAATAATAATAATAATAATAATAATAATAATAATAATAATAATAATAATAATAATAATTATTATTATTATTATTATTATTTTTTTTTTTTTTTTCGAATTGCAAAACAAAGCACATTTATGCATTTATTAGCTTCTGACTAAACAGGATACTAAAAAAAAATAATGTTAAATAAGAGATTTTTTTACGAAAGCTGTTTAAGAAACAAAAAATTATAACTAGCAAGAATACCCGACAATTACTCGGGATTAAATGATGATCAATACTGTGCGTTTTCCTATGCACATAATAATGATATAGTTGGAAAGTCTTAAATAGACAATTATTTGAGTTAGTGCTTTAATTCTATCGAAATTGGATATTTAAGTTTCAAGGTGTATCTGTCACCATGAAAACTTAGACGTGAAGTGGCATGTAGATATTCAGACGATGCAGGCAAGAGATTACTTCTGTATATTTTAGGGCATGACATGCATGTGATATAAATGGAATTAAAATAGGGTGTAATTGAATTTTTAAATGGTTTCTAATAAAGCCTGTTCTATTCTATTCAAATCACGCAGACACACACACACACACACACACACATATATATATATATATATATATATATAATATTTCGTATTTGATTTGAATTAAATAAAAAAGATTTATTGAGGTTTTGAGGAATAATTGAAATCACTAATTTGTACTTTAAAAATTGAAAACTCTTCTATTGTTTTTCCCGGTACATTGGCATAAGAATACATTTAATTATATATAGATTTCCCTGTATATGGAACACACAAACACCACACAAACAGAAAGACATACTTTGCTTTATAAGCACAAGGATCATTTTACGCACAGAAATGTAAATACTTTTAATTACGTTTATGTGTCACGTAATGATGGAAACATGTAGATATTCTGTTGAGGGTAAAATACTATTCTCTACTGCGGAGAGTTTAATACATATGCCACAAATTGCATCCAAAAATTATATATTTGAAGTTTAGTTTATAAAAAATTTTTGAAGCAAGCCGGATACGTTCACTTTTATGAAATAGATCTTCCTATTTCTAAAATAAAAATATTCCTAAATAAAAAAGAACAGTCGACATCATTTCGATGAATTTGTGATTTTCATCGGCCACCCATTTTCATTGATCACACATTTTCATCGGTTGATCATTTACATCGAGCACCATTTTCATCGGTCACCTACAAAAATATTATTAGCAATTGAACAACCTCTATACATAAGAAAATGTTTATCAGCTGGCAATCTCTGTACAATCTAAACTGACTCTAAGCAAATATATATTATCTTATCGATGCCAATACATGCAGACGTTTGTGTATAAAATGTAATAATAAATTGATAAGAACAAAAAACAAACAGAATATCAGTAGAGCCCTATATTTTCTGTTTGTGTTTTTCAGTTCTTACATAGGCATCTATTTCGGCATAAACATGTGTTATTCCAATCGATCTGCCTTCGCTCCTAGTAGGCTTGGGTGGCATGTAGCAAAATGTTATGTGCCCCCCTCTTAACCTTGTTTGATTCTTGAAACAAAATGGACACTGAATATTACACTACACTTATCCGTGATAAAAGAATGGATGGCTTGAAGGTAAACATAGTCCCCTCGACTGATGACGTACAAATAAGACTAAATATGGACTTTATTTCTCCATATGTTATTACATATTGATTGAGTTTCTACTTGTTTATATGCCAAATACGGTACAATGAGACACAATGTCAATTTGTAATATGGATAAGACCTAGCTCCCTAAAAAGAACAACTCAATTGAATTTGGACACATTGGACAAAATAAGAACGGAAAATATAAACGAAGCAGAAAACTAATTAGGATGCACCAGATTTTATATTAGAACGATGATATTGGTTGAATCTATGGAAAACATTAAGGGAGAGAAAGCGACTTTAATTGACACGGCATGAACGAGGTCTACAAAAGACGATTTACAAAATTAACAAAACTTGCTAATTAAAATAATATATAAGAATCGAAAGAAAATTGGCTCTTTATGAATATATATGAACTCTGCATAAATTAAAAAATCATATTTAAGCATATTTTACGACCGGTCTACGGTGGCTGTTCCTGCTAGATTAGATAAATACTTTTGTAATTTTAACAAAAGAGCTACAATAATATTATGACGTCGCCATTTACGCTGAACATCCACACAATGTCTACATCAATATATTACATATGAAAGAGTCCCCTATGGATTTACACAATCCTGCTAGCATACTTTAATTTACGATTTACGAATTTTCTCAACTTCTGTAACTAATTGAGAGTTCCAAGTGCGACACCCAAGGAAGCAAAATCAATATAAACAGCATAGCCTTAAAGGAAATTATAATGCACAAGTCACACAACGATAGAAAACACTGACATAGATACATCCATGCGCTAAAGGTAACATGTTATTATTAACATAAGGATTGTTGTTTGATTATGTAACAAAAAGTCAATTGAAAAGTAAAAAAAATACTGGATGACTCTTCATCGAAACTTTTGTGCCATCGTTAGAAACAAAATCGGCAACAAACCTCTTCAGGCTTCGAACTTGCACAAAAAGTCTTCAATATCCAAGATGGCTGACCTGCTGCACGTGATCTGGAATACAATACCGTTTTAATACACACCCATTTACAAATCGCTTATGAACTCGTATTGTTATCTCAGTTTTTAGATAAAGTAATTACAACACAATGGATATATTAAAGTTCCACTGGGAATTTTAGTTATGTCGTATCATTTCTATAAAACTCTATTTATATCTGTCTATTTGTCTGTCGCGCATGAGTCTTTAATAATATTTTAATGGATAATATGACAAATAGAATAGAAACATCTCTAGAAAATCCGTTTTTGGCGCATTTGTCTTGTAATTAAATTATTCGTGGTTATTGTTTTTTGGATTTGTTTCTATGAAGTAATTAATTTTCTAAAGCTGACAAGAACGATGGCAATATAGGAAATTGATAACTTTCTGATTTGCTTAAAAATCCATTTATTAGAATTTCTCTTTAATTCGGTGTCGTTCACTGAAGAACAGACATTATTTAGCTGCTAATGTGAAATGATCGTGTTTAGCGAGAAAAATCTATATTCAAAAGAAAAACAGCCGATGGACTGTGGTGTGAAATATGAATAAGATACTGCTCGTGTAATGATTGCCCACAATAATCCAAAAGCTCCGAAATATAATGCGCAAAATAACCAAAAGCTTTATTTTTCCAATGAAAACCGCTTAGACTACGGATTTTTTCATACATCCTTATATGCTCTTTCATTGATTCATTACGGTATTCCAAACATGATACTAAAAAACTTCAACCAGAACTAGTGTCCACACTTACAAAACTGTTTAAACATTGTCTTCAAGAGAATTGCTTCCCATCTCCCTGGAAAATATCATCAGTATGTCCTCTATTTAAGAATTCAGGCGATCGCTCATCTCCCTCTCAGTATCAACCAATTAGTCTCCTGTGCGTCATGAGTAAGTTGCTGAAATCTGTAATCAATCATCTCAGCAAAAATAAAATTATTAGTGACATGCAATATGGTTTCCGTTCTGCTAGATCTATACCAGATTTGCTCTCAGTTATATCTCATAGGATTAGCGAATCTCTAGACGGAGGCTACATTTCTAGGCAATTGCTCTCGATATATAAAAGGCCTTTGATGGAGTATGACATAAATCTCCAGCTATGCTATAGCCGGAAATGTCTTCTCAATTATTAAATCATTTCTCTCTGATTGATTCATGAGTAGTGGTTGATGTGCAGAAATCAGAAGCTCACAGTATTAATGCTGGAGTTCCGCAGGGGTCCATCCTGGGCCCAACTCTCTTCTTGATCTACATTAATGATCTCCCAAAACACATACTTACATCATTCGTAGACATTGATGCTGATGACACTACCATCTATATTAGCACATCTAAAACCGTAAACGACCAAGTTCTCTCCGATTATCTCTTCTCTGATCTTGAGCACGTGGTACAATAGGGAAAAAGGTGGCTTGTTACTTTTAATGCATCTAAAACCAAGCTTTTATCTTTACATCATCAACGCTGTGATCCCCATCTGGCATCAATTGAAATAAATGGCTCTCGTCTTGGGGAGACCTCATGTTTTGACAAGCTTCTGAGCTTGACCTTTACTCCTGATATGAAATGGAACACATACATAAAATCCGTTGCCAAGGCCGCTAGAAAAATGGTGGGATTCTTCTATCGATCCAGTAGATATCTCACTGCTGATGCAATTCTCTATCTATATAAGAGCCAGGTAGTCCAAGGATGGAGTACTGTTACCACATCTTGGCAGAAGCTGCTGGAAAGGACTTAACCTGCCTTGATAGAGTTCAAAATAAATTCATAGCCTCCTAGGGGATGTCCTTTTACTCTTCCCTGCAGCCTCATTCTCACAGAGGAGATGTTGCGAGTTTGTCTCTGCTTTATCGTTATTTTCATGGCAAGTGCTCGACTGAGCTTAAATCTATGGGCCCCCCCTCGCCAAACTTTCACAAGAAACACTCATCTAGCAGACAACACTATCAATAATTTCCCCCACTGTTTATCTGTGCCTAAACCTAAACGTACACTCCATGAGCAAAGCTTCTTTCTTAGAACTGCACGCCTATGGAATTGTCTTCCGTTTTCCTGCTTTCCAGCTGACTACAATATGGTCGTCTTAAAGTCTAACGTAAACAATTTTTTGATGAGCCGTTCCATATAAGTTAACACATTTACCGAATTTCCATTACTAACGATTAGTTTATTGTCCAATTGTCTACTGTACACTCTATAACCCTTATCCTCGAGTGGCTTCTTGGCCTTGATAAGTGGTGATGCCTTTGTAAAAAAAAAATTATTTCTATTCAATTTTTTCAATCAATTTTTATTCCATTTTCCCTTAATATTTTCATTTAACGTTTATGATCCATTTTCCTCCTACAAACTTTGATTGACTAGATATCTTTGAAATATATTAAACATTTTGTTTATCTTAGATACCGGAGATATTTAAACGCACACAATGCCCGGAAGGACATATTCACTCTGTTTCGTTACCATGTTGTACACTGTATAAGTAATTTGACCTTGCCCAGGATCAATAAAATAATAATACTGTATAACATTTGTAAGCGGTATAAGACAATCTCTATAGCAACGAATGAAGCGTACCCTAGAGAAATTATATGCTTACTATTCGCTTTCCTCGCACCTTGGAAGATGTGACAAAGATCAGAATGAGAACATTGAAAGCTAGAGCGCATGAGTTTAAGAAACTCTGTCGACATTCTGCTGTAGGGTGTGTTGGATAGATAGGAAGATATAAAATGACCGTATCTCAAATAAAGAGGTCAAATCTTAAAACGTTGAACTCTAGGGGCAAAGTCTTTGCGACCAATATAACAGCAACCCACCTTCTTTCAGACTGATTGTCGATGACATAAGCCTCAAATATTAAATCTATTCTTACTTGAAATGCGAAAGATGTAAGAAGACATTCTAGCGTCCAATTACATTTATATCTAAATTGGAATCTTTTTTTCGAGTTTTCATTCATTTTTAAAATAGTTTATTTACTATTTTTAATTAAAATAATTAGTTTAAAAATGTGCATTAAAAAGTTAATTTTCTATTTTTAATGAAAATGTTTGTTTTAAAATATCCATGATTTATGTACTATTTTTTATTAAACTGTTTTGTTTTTATATATCCATGATTTATTTATTTTTTATAAATATATTATATTTTAAAATATCCATGAAATAGTTATCTAACCAATTTTTATTATATTGTTTAAAGAATCAGACAAATATTTATTTACAATTTTTTTAATTGAAATGCCTTGTGTTAAAACATCCATGAAATAATGCATTTACTATTTTTGCACTGTTTTGTTTTAAAATATTCAATAATTGTTTATTTACTATTTGTTTTATTAAAGTAGATCGTTTTTAAATAGAATAAAATAATTTATTAAATAATGATATTGAAATGTCTTTTAAATATTTATAAAATGCTTTGTTTATTGTTTATTATTAAAATGTTTTGTTTTAAAATATCCATAAAATAGTTTATTTACTATTTCTTATTGACATGTTTTGTTTTAAAGTCTTGACAAAATAGTTTATTTAGTATTTCTGTAATTAAATTTGTCTGTTTTAAATAACCATATGATAGTGTATGTACGATGTAAACTTGAAATGTTTTTTAAATATCCATGAAATAGTTTATTTATAATTTTAATTAGATTAATTTGTTTAATACTATAAATGAAATAGTTAATTTACTATTTAAATTTAGAATGATTGTTTAAAAATATTAATAAAATAGTTTATTTACTAGTTGTAATTGAAATGCTTTGTTTTTAAATGTCTATGACATAATGTATTAATTATTTTTAAATGAAATGTTTTGTTTTAAAAAATCCACGTAATAGTTTGTTCACTATTATTAATTCAAATATTTTTAAATATCAATGAAATACTAAAATTAATAATTTTCATTTACAAATTCTGTTTAAAAATCAATAAATCAGTTTATTTCCCACTTAAATTACCATTTAATATTGTTTTGTATGAAAAACTTACGAAATAGTTTCTTTACTATTATAAAATTAATTATATTTTAAATATCCATGGAATAGTTCATTAGTTTTATTGAAATGTTTTATTCTAAAATATTTATGCAATAGTTTATTCACTATTTTAAACTGAAATGTTTTGTTTTAAAATATTAATGAAATATTTTATTTACGATTCTATTTGGGATGTTTAATTTTAAAAACTTTCCAAATAGTTCATTTAATATTTTAATTAGAATATTTTTTTTAAAATATCCATGAAATAGTTAATTTAGTCTTTTTATTGGAATGGTTTTAAAATATCCAAGAAATAGTTTATTTAGTATTTTTATTGAAAATTTTTATTTTAAATATTCAAGAAGTAGTTTATTTACTATTTTTAATTGAGATATTTTGTTTTAAAATATCTATGATATACGATTTTAATTGAAATGCTTTCTTTTAAAATAACTATTAAATTAAATTTTATCAAAATGTGTTGTTTAAAAATATCTATAGAATAATTTATTTAAAATATTTGATTTCTTTTGTTTAAGTGAATTTTGTTTAAGAATATTCATGAAATATTTTTACTATTTCTATTTAAAAGTCATTTTAATTGTCAGACAACTAGATTGTACTGTATTAAGAGCTTTAGCGTATGATGTATTGTATTTTTGATGGCCGTCATTTTATTTTCACTTTAGAGACGCGACAAATCCGCATGCGTAAAAGAAATGGCTAGGTTTAATTAAAATAGATTATTGCTACCGTTAGGATTAGGTTAGGGCCATGTTGGGGTTAGGTTGTGATTAGGTTCTGGTTAAGTAAGGTTAGGTTGGGGGTAGTTTAGATTGGGTAAGTTTTAAGTTAAGGTTAGATCTATGTTTTGCGTTTTATTGGGATTGGGATGTTAAAAGTAAATCATAAAAGAAGCTCTTTTTTAAATAATAAAGAAAATATTAAATCGAAAATGCAGGAAAAGATACAATAATATATATAATAATAATAATAATAATTTTATTAACGAAATATAAAGAAAAATGTAAAAAAATGAAAAGTAAAACAAATGTAACGTATTAAATCTAAAATGGAGGCACTTATTGCCGTTAATCTTTCTCTTTCAACTGATGTCTGTATAGCAAACAATTGCGCATGCGCATTTGGCGAGTGCCCAAAGTAAAAGGAAAATAGCGACCATTAGAAAGTATTAGGGAATACATTAGATAATAAAAGTCTTGCTACCATAAAAAAAACTACTCGTCAGCAACACTTTTAAAATGTTGTATTCGTTCAAAACAGACCCTTCTTCATCTAAAAGTACATTTTTAAAAGACGAGTATTTAGTTGGTACACATGGGGATTTTGATCGGATTATTTGGAAAGGGGTTCTTAAAATATATTTTCAATAGTTTAATTACGTTTTTTTTTGTTTTGTTTTTTTGCCTTCGAAATACTTGTAATATACTTTAATTAATATATTTTTTTTCTTTTGAACTAAAAATTCAACAAAATACTAAACGGACGAAAATAATAAATGTTGTCTACTAGTAAACAGTCTTTGCTAATTTTTAATTTCCAAACCAGAAGTCATAATCAAGTAGACTGTTTCAATTTTACCTTCAAACACTCTCCTTGTTTGCATTTAGGCACATGTGACTATCGAAATACCCTGGCCAAATCACTGCTAAAAATAATCACACGCGTCCATAAGACTTGAAGACCCAACAGGAAACTCGAAATGAAACGAACTTTATTTATCTATTTTTATGTATTTATTTTTGTTGCACTTATTTTTTTTTAATCTTAGTTTAGGTACGGATTTATCAGACAAGATATATTTCCCCTGTTACTATTTAGTAAGAACGAATTCCTATTTCGATCGACATTAGTTCTGTTGATTTGGATGGACAATTTAATGTTTAAGAAAGATAATGAAACAGTAATCCCTGTTTGCTAAAATTATGACAAGAAGTACTATCTTTTCTCGTAAATTCTGAAAAACATTGAAAGGGTTATCGATTGTTGGAGGAAAGGAATTTGTGTACTTGCCTTATTACTAACAAAAAAAAACACCTTGTTGTTGTTTGACCATTTTTAACGACTTTTCTTTGGATCACGTGATATTTGATCACATGATACTTCTGCATATAATGGGGAGGAAACTCATCAACTATTATTGTTTTTCCTTTTTCTTTGGATCGTAAGTTGTTTGGACGCCTTTTTTTTTTACTTTTTGCATATTCTTCATATTGACTCGTTATTATTGAACCTCAAGGGTTTTATTGCTACTTCAAGAGTTGCATTGATTGGACTACCTAGTTGGCGATTGATACAATTATTAACTGACTGTGTGTCGCAGAAGGGGCAATTCTTTCACAACTAAGTTAAGTGCTCTTGTTCCTTCATTGGCTAGAACAGTCGTTAACCCCTTCGGTCTTTTTTTCATAATTATTTTTTCGAAACATTGCGTACCTGAACTAAAAGAAAAAGAAGTTCAGCATGCTCTATAGCTAGCGTTTATTCCTACATATAAATATTTCACATCGATTAAAATTGAACGTGTTGTTATTTTTATTTTGTGATTTATTTCGTTTCATTTTCAGCGAAGTTTATTCAAGTACCCATGGCAAAAATAAAAGAATCAGCAATCTTATTTCATCTTTATAAGAAAGAGAACGAAATAGTGGCCAATGTGCATTGGTTGTTTTATCAGCAAAGGGTGTTTATTGCGAAAGCCGTTCTTAACATGGAGGTTTAAAAATAAGAAAACGTCTTACGGAATAAATACCCCAACGTCCCCATGTTAAGAACGGCTTTCGCAATAAACACTCTCTGCAGGTTGAACAATCAGGGCACATCTACCGAAATAATAATTCGTTCTTAATAAAAATAATAACAGGAGAAATACATCTTTTCTTGCAAATGCGTACCTGAACTAAACTTCATTAAAAAAATAAGTTCATCAAAAATAAATAAATAAATTTCGTTTCATTTCGTTTTCAAGTTACCGTTTCGGTCTTTAAGTTTGATGGACGCGGGCGATTTTTTAGCAGTGATTTTCCCAGGGCATTCCGAAAGTCATATTTACCTGCATTTATGTTATCAAAGTACGGTCTCAAAATCCGTTCAGCTGTTGCGATATAATCTCAAACGATTCTTTCCCACCGAATTAGATTCAAAATATCACAATGATAAAACGATCACATTCTCCATTTGGATATCTTTTAAATACAAACAATTCCCTTTTCTTTCGCGTGAAATTTTACGTAGAAAAAGCGGATAATATTGTGATGCTGCAGTGATGTGTGCAGTAATTGAAATATTATATGTATATATATATATATATATATATATATATATATATATATATACGTATATATATATGTATATACATATATATTATTCGGGGTCAACGGCCAACTAGCACCGTGTGTGTTTGTATGTATATATATGTGTATTGGGGTGGAGAGGGCTCCCGTAAGCCGTGGTGACGGCAACCTTTCTAGGAGAAGCAAATCTCTGATTAAAAAAAAACAGAAAGCGGGAGACCAGTATCCGCATTAAGCTGGTCTGCAGTTTAACTTGTTGCTGGCTATCTTGCTCTTGCTTGTTGCTGGATCTCAACATTTTGAACCGAGAGAGAGAGAGATTTAGCGCTCGTAAAAGGCGTAGACTCTATAACACCATCTGTGTATAGATACTCCCTCAGGCATTTGTCTATTAAAATGGTCCCGTGGCGATGGAAGTCATTTTTGGGCTCATGGACTTTTAAGTGTCTGAGGGAGTGGCACTCGTCTGACAAGACGTTGCAATCATCACATCATACGTATGTATATATATGTATATGCATATGTATATATACACACACACATACACACACATATATATACATATATATATCTATATGTATATATCTATCTATCTATCTATATATATATATATATATATATATATATATATATATATATGCATGCATATATCTGTATATATATATATATTAGCAGGAAAACCCGACGTACATTTATGAGAATCAAAAAATATTCCACCCTCCAATACTTTTAATGTCTTCGAAATTTTTTTTTAGCAAATAGATTTATTGCGTGCTTTAGTTAGGAGATTCCCCCGCGGTCTACTTGGAAGACGCTTCACATGTGCACAGTGCAATGTAGTCTACATGGAAACTATTATTGATTTTATGAAACCAACTATAAACAGTGGCTTCACTAAAATTTTAAAACGCAAAAGCCAATTATTATGGTTCAATTTTGTTCTAAACAGAACCATTCATTTCAAACGCGCACCTGTCATACCAAAAAGAACCAAATATTGATTTTATGAAATTATATTTGCATAATCAATTTAATTTTTCATATGTTATATCTCTCCTCTTTAGTTTTACTACATAAAGTAAATTTCACAGTGTATAATGATTATTTGATACTGGGGATATTCATAATCGTACCCTATTTCCACAAACAGGTGAGATATGACATCTGAGATATATTTGAAATCAAGTTTTCCCTTGCTATTATTTCAGATCATTTGAAGCCATAGCAATAAGTTTGAGTTTCTCCAGAGCCAGTGTTGAGGATATATATATATATATATATATATATATATATATATATATATATATATATATATACTAGCAAAAGTTCCCGTCGTTTACTGGGTTCAAAACCAGCGTACAGAAAATGGACTCTGATTTATGAAAGTATGATAGGCTATGAAAAGGAAGGGTTGTAATGAGATAGCTTCGAATATGGGGTATAAAAACCAAAGCAAAATATGATGAAAGTAAAAATAAAATAGATAAACCCCATAATTTATTATACTATATCTGTTCACACTGAAACACTTATCACAATATTCTGTGGATCTATATTAAAAAACCTTGTAAAACTTTTTGACATATTTACATTCTATGGAGGTCAGGCGCGAACGAACACCCCATAATTTTATTATACCATATTTCTTCAAACTGAAACATAATTATCAACGTATACTTACGCAGATAGATATGAAAAGTCTTTATTAAAGTTTGTGCCTATTTCCATTCTATGGAGGCCAGGTGCGAACGCAGACCCCACAATTTTATTATACCATCCCTATTTAAGTTAAAACATATTTATCAAAGTATTCTTATGTTCATCTATATCAAACACACTTGTAAACGTTTTTTTTAATTTTTAAATTTTTTATTCCCATACTTTGTGGACCAGGCGCAAACGCAGACCCCACAATTTTAATGAACCACTGTTCTGCCAGATCAAACATACCCATTCCTGTGTCTCGATACATCTTCTATCATTATATGTAATCAGTTTTTTAAAATAGTCAACCGTATAGGAGCCTATTCGTGACCAGACACACACACATACACACACAGACATTCAGCTTTATATTATATATATATATATATATATATATATATATATAATTTCCGTGTATATATATGCACGTGTATATATGTATATCTACATATGTGTAAATGTATGAATATACATGTATATATATATATATATATATATATATATATATGCAAGTATATACAGTATAATCACGTTGGCATAGCAGTTCCCGTTAGCTCAGCTAGGTTAAACATCGTTGAGCCTGATCAATACAAAAATGGGTAAAAATTTGCGAATTCTAGGTGTTGTAAATTCTCTCCGCTTATCTCGGCATTGTTTCCAATCTTCTAGAACTTCTCTTTGCCGCTCGATTCAAGCGATGCTGATTCACATGAAAGCATAGTTTGTGATTGCGCAACGCTTACCCTACAACTAGACGCACAACTACCTTTCCAGAGGGTATCTATTGTCTCTTGAGACTGAATAGAAGTATCGGAACATGTGTATGTGTGTCTATATGTAAATATATGTATGTGTAGATGTACATGTATATGTACATGTATATATATGTATATGTGTATATATATTCATATATATGTGGGTATATTTATATGCACACCCACCCACACGCACACACACACACACACACACACACACACACACACATATATATATATACATACATATATATGTGCATATATGTATAGGTATATACATATATATATATATGTAGGGGAAGTCGGGGTAAGTTAAGCATAGGGGTAAGTTGAGCCACTCCTTTTAACCACAATTGACTAAGCCAATCCAAGTTTGTATGCAATCTATAAACAACTGATCACGTAACTTTAACCTCCACCATTTTGTTTTGTTGAACCAATATCGGAGGTTGATGCAGTAAAAGAAAATCAGATTTCGTGCCAAAAAAGTAAAATAAAGCGTTTCAGGGGTGAATGCATGTTTCTTGTGTGTAGTAATAGTTTGATTAGATATAATATGTGGTAGTTGTTTGTTCAATTACTTGCCTTCATACCTGTAAAAGATCTTTACATTCACCACACATGAGATGCATGCATTTGAACAGACAATTCAATGAGGTCAGACTGGGGTAAGTTGAGCCAATGCTAATGGGGTAAGTTGTGCCACTGGCTCAACTTGCCCCATATGTCTTTTTACACGTTTTCAAGAAACAGATGAATGTGCAACCACATCAGTAGGCCTGTTATAGAGTGAATTCAAAATGCATGTTGTATAAGTTACATGCTCTACTTGTATAAGAATTAGATCTATGGGTTACCTGGTAAATGTTTAAGATGTGTAAGCCGTGTTTGGATAGGAATTTGCATGCTGTACAGGCGCTTTGTTATTCTAATAATAATAATTATTTTTATTATTACTATTATCATTATTATTTTTAACATTATTATTATTATCATTGTAGAATCAAGAATGCACTTACCTCCCCTCTCCACCATTATGGACTAGCCTACAATTAGTCAGGCATGGTGGGTTATTCCATTTGGAGGCGCCTGATTGGCTAAACATGCCAGGAGAGGCAGGTGCCTCTCTACAAATGCCAGCTGTTCTGGCATTCATTGTTCAATGTTTCAGACTTATGCCAGGAACTCCACTGAATCAACTAGTTCACTCTAGTAATATTCTACATCATTATCGGATTTATTGTGTTAACTTCATTTTTCTTTTTTGTGTGTTTCACAGAAAAAAGCCCACCAGACATGCGCCACTATGCGCGAAAGACGAATCGTGGACAAACTCCTACATACGTTATGGAACGGGCTGCTGCCACTGTTACTGGAGGTCAGAGTGTGAGGAGTGCTTCAAAGGACTTTAACATTGATCGAATGACACTGAAGTGGTACATGGACAAACAGGACAGTCAACCAGCAGGGACTGTTTAGACACCTGTTTCCTTATGGCAATTGGTTTTTAGTCCTGAAATGGAAAGGGATTTGGCTGACCACGTGAAACAATTGTCAGACATGTTTCATGGTTTTTCATTGAGAAGATGTCGCACACTGGCATATGGGTTTGCTAAAAAAAACTGTCTCAATCTGCCACCAAGTTCGGATCGTGAGAAAAAAGCAGGACATGATTGGTGGTTAGGCTTCAAGAAGCGCCGGAACCTGGCAATTAGAGTGACAGAAGCAACATCTTTTAGGCGTGCCACAGCCTTCAACCGCCCAGTTGTTGATAAATTTTTCAACAACTTGAGTCAGATAATGGACAAGTACAAGTTCTCACCAAGTGACATTTACAACACTGATGAGACTGGGTGCACCACCGTTCCAAACCCTCGAGCCGTTGTCACAAAAAAAGGAAAGAAGCAAGTTGGTTCAATCACCTCCGCTGAACGTGGGGAATTGGTAATGGTGGTGTACACTGTGAGTGCAATTGGATCAGTCGTGCCTCCTCTGTTCATCTTTCCCAGAATCCACTACAGAGATCACTTCATCAGAGGTGGACCAACACAGTGCATAGGGAGGGCAACACGAAGTGGCTGGATGAATGAAGAGGTATTTGTGGAATATTTAAATCACATCATCAAGCACACCAGATGCTCACCAAAAAAGAAAATCCTCTTAATCCTCGACAACCATGACACACACATTTCTTTGAATGTTGTGCACACAGCAAGATCTCATGGCGTTGTCTTACTGACCATTCCACCACACACTTCCCATCGTCTCCAGCCGCTCGACTGGTCAGTGTATGGACCCTTCAAAACAGCGTACAACAGAGCCATGGATGGGTGGCTACGATCCAATCCAGGGAAAACTAAATATATGAAATCCCAGCTCTAGTGAACCAAGCCCAGATGATTGCCATGACACCATTGAACTTTGCTGCTGGATTCCAAGCCTCGGGCATTCATCCATTTAACCGGGACATCTTTAGTGAAATTGACTTTTCCCCTTCTCTTCCAACTGACCGTGAGCAAAATAGGGCTGCAGAAAGCCTTGAGGCAAATTCTACTGTGGAAGATGCAGGACCATCAGGTGAGGTTCCTGGAGCAGTCTTACCCGTGCACAGTGATGATGTCCGATCACAAAAACAGCAAGAAGATGATCTTATGCAACCATCCGCATCTGGGTCTTGTGTTTCATCTAGCTCACATGATGTCATGCATCGTCCATAAATTTCACCTTCTGTAATTCAGCCATTTCCGAAAGCAGCGCCAAGAAAGGCAAGAAGAGGTGATCACGAAAAGGGCAGCTCAAAGATTTTGACTGACAGCCCTGAACGGCAGAAGCTGATAGCCCTTTCTGAAAATAGAAAGAGGAGCCTATTAACAAAAACAAAGCAGTGTTTGTTCAATGCTGGTGGGAAAAAGTCATGTCCCCCGAGATCTAAAACCCCATGTTCAAGTGACACTGATGATTCAGATTTTGAATTTGATGATGTGTCATCAGATAGTGATGGTGATATTGATCTGGATAGCCCAATAATCGAAGGTGACTTTGTGGTTGTCAAATGTGCTGGCAAATCACGAACTGTGAACTATATTGCCCGGGTTGACACTCTTAACGGGGAGGACTTTGAGTTTGAAGGTGTTTTCCTTCAAAAAGTTGCTGGGAAGGTAGGAACGGACAAGCCTGTGTTTGTTCCAAACCCAAAGGATGAAGCGGGTTTCAATGCAGAAGATGTTGTTTACAAGCTGCCACAGCCAAATAGTGTTGGCAGTTCTGTCCGTTGTTCTAGCCAGCTCGTTTTCAGCTGTGACTTGTCACAGTGGCAACTTCATTAACTTACTTTCAGATATATGTTTCAAATTTTGTGCTGGTTCATTCGCTGTAATTAACATTTTTACTTCATTATTATAATTTGTTTTATAACCACAGCAACAATTTGAGGCTTGTTCTTTCTTTATTTGCAACACATTTTTGCGTGGCACAACTTACCCATGTGTGGCACAACTTACCCCAGAGGTTGAATCAACTTGCTACATGGTCGGGGCAAGTTGAGCCATTTGATATGTATTTTTGTTAAGCACATGGTCGGTTTAGGTGTACTAGCAGAAAACTGCAACTTGTTTCAAAATGTTCCCAAATAAAAGAATTTTATAATAATACACTCATCTTTGCAAAATAATTAGTCGTTTGGGTTCTGAAGAGCCAAAATGGAAAATTGGCTCAACTTACCTCGACTTCCCCTATATGCATATATACTTTATTTTACTTCAGTCAAACTTCTCAGAAATCAAAGGACCCACTACATGGGGCTAACACTTGAAATCTATATGAGATACATAGATATTCGAATGTGCCATTAAAGTTCTTTATCTCTCAAACACTGAGTTAGTAAAGAAATTAAGAACATAATTTTCCTCTCCGCAATTAACCATTTTCATATGCGGTATATCTTTTGTTTTGGTCTCTTTGTCTAACTGAATTCCAGGACAAGAATTTATGCTGTTTGGTGTAGTACCCAGCTTCGTGCTATAACTTGAAGTAATATCACTTGGAGAAGTTGCGCTATTCCTCGTAAAAGCTAATGTGGCTTAGTCATAGTGAGGTGATCTTATTTCGCCAGCGAATACGAAATGTGATTTTGAATATTTCGTCAGGGTTTACTTCCAGGGAAAGTATCCTCATGCCAGTATGTTCTGACACACTCCTGTACATAGAGAGCTTAGACACTCGAGGATAGTAGTAGGCATTCAAGTTATATCCTATATATATGTGCGTGTATATGTATATATGTGCATAGTTATATATGTATGTGCATGCACATGTATGTATATATGTATCCATAACTGTATATATATATATATATATATATATATATATATATATATATATATATATATATATATATATATATACCAGAGAGGCTCGGCGCTGTTTGGTATTGAAGTGGGGCAATGTATCTTCCACACTTACAATACTTTTATTGTGAACAGATTCGGTAAAACTGTCAATCAAATCCATTGGTTGCCTGCTCTAGTAGTACACCTACCGGAATGCATCGAAAATAAGCTCATATGCGTTGCCTGCATTGACTTAATCTACAATATATTTTAGTCTGCTATGAACGTTACTGTTAATTTTATAAAATTATTTGTTCATTTGATTGAAATGCGAATGTTATGTGTGCAGGGCCAATTGTTCTCTAAGGAGAAACATAAATTTCAGATATTCTACTGTCTTATTTTATTTATTATATGATCTTATTATATTTATTATATTATCTTATTATATTTATTATATTATCACCTTATATTTATTATATTCTCTTATTATATTTATTATATAATCTTTTTATATTTATTATATAATCTTATTATACTTACTTTATTATCTTATTATATTTATTGTATTATTTTATTATATTTATTATATTATCTTATTATTTTTAACTTATTATCTTATTATATTTAATTTATTATCTTCTGATATTTATTATATTATCTTATTATATTTATTATATTATCTTCTTACATTTATTATATTATCTTCTTATATTTATTATATTATCTTATTATATTTAATTTATTATCTTATATTTATTATATTATCTGATTATATTTATTATATTATATTATTATATTTATTATATTATTTTATTATTTTTAATATATTATCTTATTATATTAAATTTATTATCTTCTGATATTTATTATATTATCATTATATTTATTATATTATCTTATTATATTTATTATATTATCTTCTTACATTTATTATATTATCTTCTTATATTTATTATATTATTTTATTATATTTAATATATTATTTTATTATATTTATTATATTATCTTATTATATTTATTATATTATCATTATATTTATTATATTATCTTTTTATATTCAATATATTATCTTATTATATTTATTATATTATCTTTTTATATTTATTATATTATCTTATTATATTTAATATATTATTTTATTATATTTATTATATTATCTTATTATATTTATTATATCATCTTCTTATATTTATTGTATTATCTTTTATATTCAATATATTATCTTATTATATTTATTATATTATCTTCTTATATTTATTATATTATCGTATTATATTTAATATATTATTTTATTATATTATTATATCATCTTATTATATTTATTATATTATCTTATTATATTTATTATATTATCGTATTATATTCAATATATTATCTCATTATATATATTATATCATCTTCTTATATTTATTATATGATCTTATTATATTTATTATATTATCTTTTTATATTTATCATATGATCTTATTATATTTTTTATATTATCTTATTATATTTATTATAATATCTTATTATATTTAATATATTGTCTTATTATATTTATTATATTATCTTATTATATTCATTATATTATCTTATTATGTTTATTATATTATATTCTTATATTTAATGTATTATATTGTTATATTTATTATATTATCTTATTATATTTAATATATTGTCTTATTATGTTTATTATATTATCTTATTATATTTATTATATTATATTATTATATTTAATGTATTATATTGTTATATTTATTATATTATCTTATTATATGCTGTTGAGTTTCGCTTAACATTAAATGAATGAGCTGCAATGAAGAAGACAATAAAGCATGAAGGAAACTGAAATCTAAAAAAAAAATTTTCTTTTTATGTTCACCAACCAACATATATTTAGCATTATGTCATTGGGCCGTATATTTATCTGCATTTGATATGGCTTTCTTTTGGAAAATGCTTTTTTTGTTGTTTTTAATGTTTGTTTTTTGTTTGCAATGTTTGATTATAATTGCTTAGTTTATTGAGAGTGTTGCGAATTATTGTATAACTTCAGAGAATGGTTAAATGAAAAATATAGCACAAATTTAGTAGAATTTATTTCCTTAGAAACCTGTACGTTTCCAAACAAGCTGAGCTATTCAGAGTAGCGTTCTGAATAGCTTTGCTTGTTTGAGAAAGTCCATTTTTAGATTTTAATAAATTTATAATGAGATTGGGTAAATTTTGTTTTTATGCACCCATCGTATATATATATATATATATATATATATATATATGTGTGTGTGTGTGTGTGTGTGTGTGTGTGTGTGTGTGTGTGTGTGTGATTGTGTGTGTTCGCTAAAAGGTATATTCGTTTATTCATATTGTTCCTTTAGTATACAACTATGGAACGATATCCTGGATTTAATGAAGATATGTTACTTTCACTGTTTTCAGGTGTCGTCTGCAATTTGAACTCATTTTTGTTGTCTTTCCCCCAAAATCACACTAGCATGCACACAGGCATTGGTTTATATATATATATATATATATATATATATATATATATATATATATATATATATATATGTATATATATACATATATATATATGTATATATGTATATATATATGTATATATATATATTTAAATGTATATATGTATATATATATATAAAGTCCACACACACACACACACACACACACACATATATATATATATATATATATATATATATTATTATCATTATTATTTATTTTTTATTTGTACTGTAACAGATTTCCTGGAATATAGAGCTGTATAATAGTCAAGATATATTACATATCACTTATTTCAATAGCTCTTATATCATATAAAGTTTGTTGGTAGATCATTTTCTTTAATGGTTTAGTGAACTTTCTGCAGATGTATTGCTCGTTGTATAAGCGTATAAATAGTACGACTAATAGATAACCCCTTAAATTAACATAGATATTATTCGGCTTGTAAATCATACCCAATAGTCGCATATACATATCATCACTATAACTCGGTGTAATAGTATAAAAACCGTTCACCTAGTAGAACACTAATTATAATTCAACGTCTAAATCGCTCGCTTTAATGACGTAGAGGAATTTTTTTTACACAGTGGTCACCACTTATCAAGGCCCGGTAGCCATTCAGGGATAAGGGTTATTGCAAGTACATTACGTTAGTGTGGAGATTTGATGACGTATTTACTTGAAGGGCGGTTCATTAGGAATCAGTTAACGTTGGACTTGAACACATCCAAGTTGTAGTCCGGTGGGAAGCAGGCAGACGGAACAGAGTTCCACAGGCGTGCAGTTCTAAGAAAGAAAACTTGTTCATGGAATCCACGTCTTAATTTAGGAACAGATAAAGAGTGGGAGAAATTTTTCACAGTGGATTCGGCTAGACGGGTGTTTTTCGTGAAAGATTGGCGAGGGGGAACCAGAGATTGGAGTTCAGACGAGCACCTGCCATGGAAATAACGATAAAACAAGGATAGGCTCGCAACGTCTCGTCTGTGGGAGAGAGGTTGCAGGGTAGAGAAAAGGGCACCCCCCACTAAGTCACGAAATCTATTTTGTACTCTGTCAAGGCAGGATAGGCGTTTTAAGCAGCTCCTGACCAGATATGGCAGCAGTATTCTATCCTTGGACGTACTTGGTTTTTATATAGATAGAGAATTGCATCAGTAGTGAGATATATTCTGAAGCGGTAGAAGGATCCCACCATCTTTCCAGCGACCTTGGCAACAGACTTGATGTACGTGTTCCATTTCAGATCAGGAGTAAAGGTCAAACCCAGAAGCTTGTCAAAACACGGGGTCTCACCCAGACGAGAGCCATCATTACAATTGATGCCAGATGGGGATCAGAGCGCTGATGATGTAAGGATAGGAGTTTGGTTTTAGATGCATTAAAGGTAACCAGCCACGTCTTCCCCCACTGAACCACGCGCTCGAGATCAGAGGAGAGAGAATCAGAGAGAACTTTGTTATTTACAGCCTTTAACGTGTTGCCGTAGATGGTCGTGTCATCAGCATAGATGTCAACGAATGATTTTAGTATGTGTTTAGGGAGGTCATTGATGTAGATCAGGAAGAGAGTTGGGCCCAGGATTGAACCCTGAGGGACACCAGCATTAATACTGCAGGCCTCTGATTTTTGTCCATCGACCACTACTCTTATGGGCCTATCGGAGAGAAATTATTTAATGATCGAGAAAACATTTCCAGTTATACCGTAGCTTGAAATCTTGTGAAGTAGACCCTTATGCCATACCTTGTCGAAGGCTTTTGATATGTCAAGAGCAATTACCCTAGAAAGGAAGCCTTTGTCAAGAGATTCACTAATCCTGTGAGATATAACCGTCAGCACATCTGCGGTAGATCTTGCAGAGCGGAAACCATATTGTGTGTCACTAAGAAGGTTGTTTCTGCTGAGGTGGTTGACTATTTCTCTATTTGATAATAGATTTAATTAATAAAGAATACTTTACCTCAGCGTAAGTACCATTTTCGCTATAGTTGTCTAGGTAGTATCCGGCTAGTAGAACACTCAAGATGCTTTGATCATTACAGGGTACCGCCGCTCGGATAATAGAAAAGCGAGGAATTTTTCAAACTGTAATTAATGTTTACAAAAGAAGGACATTTGTTGTCGTCGAACATTTGCTTGTCAATCTTATCATCTTATGTTTTCTAATCAATTAAGGAAGTATATTCGTAAAACAGCTCGACATTTTGTCAATTGCTAAGCTGCATTTTCGCTTTTGAACAGATAAATCATTTTCGGTCGAAAGACTGAAAGTTGTTCCCTGTCCCATCCACCCATAATGTGACTACCAAAATCGAAACAAAAATTGAATAAATTAGGCGCAATAAAATTTAAAAAAAATGAAGATTTAAATAATTAAATTAATGAACTAAAATTTCTCGCACATTTTTAACTACCCTGTAATTTATCTTCCCCCATGACTGGGAACCATAAAGTGACGGTGTTCAACGGTTAAAATAAAACTGAAGAAACATTCGGCCGATATACGAAACCTGGCTGATAAATGTGATGACATTCTTTACAGTAAAACAAGAACATATACAAACTGTAGCATTACAATTGGTTCAATAATTTTGTTTTATTTCGTGAAATATTTCTGTAAGCATTCAAGTTAATCGAATTGTAATCAAGCACGAATTCCATTTTGAAATGCAAAAATATCGAAAATGCTGGAAGCAATAAAACAATATTAAGCACATTTTGTATTATCCTCTTTCTCCCCCCCGCTCCCTCTTTCTCTATTTCTCTCTCGCTCTCGCTCTCGCTCTCGCTCTCTTTCTCTCTCTGTATATAAATATATATGTGGATGCATGTGCGTGTGCATGTGTGTATACACAATATTATGACAATTAATTTTATTGAATTCTCATCCACATGTGTTTCATCCTTTCTGGAAAATTATGTGAAAGTGAAGAATAAAACTCTCTTCATTCACAAGCCACATATATAGTCCGTTGTTATGACAGTGCACATTGATAAAGATTGTAAGTTGAACATAATGAGAAAATAAACTAACTACTAAATTCACTTTTCAATAATATTTTTGCTTCTAAGTAACCCCGTCCTTCGCAATATATATATATATATATATATATATATATATATATACGTATATATGTATGTATGTACGTATATATGTATGTACGTATAAATATATATATATATGCACGCATATATATGTAAGTATATATATACATATATAGATGTATGTATATATATATGTATGTACGTTTACATATAAGTATGTACGTTTACATATTTGTATGTACGTATATATATATATGTAAGTTATATATATATGTACGTATATATATGTACGTATATATATGTACGTATATATATATACATGTACGTATGTATATATGTATGTAATTTCCCCCACTCTATATCTGTGCCTAGATCAAAACGCGGATTCCATGAACAAAGCTTCTTTCTTAGAACTGCACGCCTGTGGAACTCTTTTCCCTCTGCCTGCTTCCCTCCGGACTACAACTTGGTTGTCTTCAAGTCCAATGTTAACAAATTCCTAATGAACCGCCCCCTTAAGTAAACACATCAGCAAATCTCCTCATTAACTTAATGTACTTGCAATAACCCTTATTCCTTAGTGGCTTCCGGGCCTTGATAAGTGGTGATCACTGTGTAAAAAAAAAACAAAAAAAAACGTATATATACACGTATATGTATATATGTACGTATATATATACATATATGTGTACATATATATCCATGTACGTATATATATCTGTACATATATATATATATATATGTACGTGTATGTATATATGTATGTATACATACATACACACACACACATATATATACATATATATATAAATGGATGTACAGTATTATTTACATTTATAGACAGGGACGGATATATAAAAGAAATGTAGTATTCAAAAGAAAACTAATATTCAATATTAAAAATATGATTATTAGTTTTTGTCCCATTCTTTGCAAAGATCGAAAGATTTCTCCTACAATAGCTTTTTTCCCTGATTCAACCATAACAAAATATGTATTGAAGTTTAAAGGTAATGTAATCAAATACCGTTTTAACTAACTCTTCACCCAATTCTCCACTCATGCGCAGTTATCAATGGATATAGCATTTCAAATCGAAGCCTGAATGATCGACGGATAGCCAAAGTTTTTTTAATTAATGTAAGGACCCATCTAGAAAATGGTATTTAAATTTTTTTTTAACATTTTCACCCCAAACAAGGCATATCGCAACTTCGATGTAGAGGGCTACTATAATGGACATAAGTTACAGGGTTACTATGTAGGGAGTTGGGCAGCAACATGTCGGTTCACGTTAAAATTGAACTTCTGTATGTCAGTACAGTTGGGGAAGCAGGGTCCCGGAAGGGAGTTCCAAATCTAGCAGTTCTGGAGAAGAAACTGCTGGAGTAGAAGGGATCTCTATTTTGGAAGGGTGGGATTTAGCTGCTTGTCGGGTCTGTCGGGGGTATTTACGTCGAGGGGGTACACATGCTTGCAGTTCGTCAGAGCATTCACCGTTAAAGTACTTGTAGAATAGGCAGAGGGATGCAACATTTCGTCGATGGGACAGTGGCTGAAGCTTAGATGTCAATTCAGGACCTATTAGGTTGGCGACTCTCTTTTGAACCTTGTTCATGAGCGAGAGGCTAGTAGCAGATGCACCAGCCCAAATGTGACAACAATACTCCATGTATGGACGAATGATGGCCTTACAGAGGTGCAGGATACTTTCGGGCGTTAGCAGCCTTCTAACACGGTAGAGAGATCCTACCTTCTTCGCAGCGGTCCTGGCAATACTCTTAATGTAATTGTTCCAACTCATGTTTCCTGTGAACGTTAGGCCGATGAGTTTAAAGGATGCACTTTCAGATAAAGAGTCTGTGGTCATTGCTATTGGTGGCAGAGAAGGTGTCTTGTAATTAAAGAAGGAAACAAGTTTAGTTTTGGCAGCATTGAATGTGACTATCCATTTTTATTCCCATTCCCCTACAGATTGGAGGTCATTCTCTAGTGTTTCTGCCATTTCTTTATATATGTGTTCATTTGTTTTCCTGTCGTGTCTGTTATAAAGCGTGGTTTCATCAGCATATATACCCATCTCACAGACAATTTTGTCAGGAAGGTCATTTATGAATATTAGGAATAATAGTGGTTCAAGGATAGACCTCTGAGGCACTCCCGCATTTATATCATATTGTTTAGATGTACGACCGTCGAGGACAACCTGGATTTTTCTCTTATCAAAGAAGTATTTAATTATGTTAAGTATTCTTCCAGTGATACCGTATGATATGATTTTCCTGAGAAGACCTTAATGCCATGCCCTGTAAAAAGCCATAGATATATCAAAGGCTACCACTTTACCCTCTCATGCTTTGCCCAGCTAATGGTATTGAGAATAGAATGTTAGAAATGTATAAAATAAAAACGAGGGTCATCCACGTAATTGAAAATGCAACGAGAACTCGGACACTGAAACTGACAGGTGACGGACAACACATAAACATACAAATAGGCTTTTTCCAAGGAGATTAACTATCACCGTTACTATGCTTCATTGATATATACGGTCAGAGATTACAGTTAGGATGTGTGCTGTGGAATGTGCCTGCCTAAATGCATATTGCTGGTCGGTCACAAGTTTAGTATCTGTAAGGTGATGGACCAGAGCCTGGTTTATTATGGACTCAAATATTTTGGCGAAAAGTGGGAGGAGGCTAATGAGGCGGTAATTTACTGGGTCGGTGTTTTCGCCAGAATTCTTGAAACCTGGTACCACAGAAGCAGTTTTCATGTAGGCAGGAAAGCAAGATTCATTAAGGCATTTGTTGTAACGTTTGGAGAGTACTGGAGTTATTCGGCGGGATATTTTTTTAATAGTACGGCCGGTATGAGATCAGGTCCCCATGCTTTTGCAGAATCAAGATTTTTTATGATAGCGTGCACCTGAGAATGGGTTATTTTCAGATCGTCTAGTGTGACTTCTGTCTGCAAAGGAAAGTCAGGGAGGGGGTGGTTAGCAGGGTCCAGTGTGGAGTTGGAGGCAAACCGACTGGCAAACATGTTAGCCTTCTCGATTGCTGAGCAAACAACCTCATAATTGTTGGATAATGAGGGAATAGTTGATTGCCCATTATTTACTACACTGTTGTAGATTTTCCAGAAGTCACGGGTTCCTAATTTCTGTGCTTCGATGTGTTTTTTGATGGTTTCAGTAAATTCTCTCTTAGCTGTCGCTATTTCTTTCTTACAGTTACTTCTGACTTCTATATACTTCTGTCTGTTTGAACTGGATTTATGCCGGTTAAATCTGTGCTATGCATTCTGCCTTTGCGCAATGACAGCTGCAAAAGTAGAAGTAAACCATTGGGTGGAGTGTGGCTTGCTATAAAATTTCCACGCGTGAACATGTGCTTCAATTGCCGTTTTGAAACATTCAGTTGTCTCCTTGGCGCACTGTTCAGCAGGAAGTGAAAAGATATTTCGCCATGGGGCGTCTCTGAGGAGATCCATGATAGCTTCCCAGTCAGCCTTTTTATAATATCTCGTTGTTCTGAGCAGTGGCGCTTCGGTTTTGGTTCCAGAGTTAAGGGCGATTTCAACCATTATAACTGCATGATTGGCGTTCCCGAGTGGGCTATGGGCATTCGATACACAATCATCGGGAACTGTGGTGAAACAGGTCTAGAAGTAAAACGTGTTGCTCTTGCTGGTCTAGGAAACGGGTTGGAAACGTAACCGTTTGTGATAGGGAATGAGATTATAGAAAAGCTATGTGTTGTGGTACCAGTTGCGTCTGTGTAAGTAGAAAATCCAAGCCAGTTGCTGTGGTGGACATTGAAGTCACCAAATACATGCACTTGTGCTCTAGTGTCGAGGGAAAGTGCTGTATCTATACTGTCAGAGATTTTGTTTATTAGGGTACAGTCCTAGGTCCAGGGAGAGCGGTAGAGAAAATAAAAGTAACTAATGTTATGTTGCATGTTAAGTCTAAAACACATAAAGGCTTGATTGTGATTGATTTAAGAATATATTTAATGATTGTCACCTAATCTTCTATATATCGAATCTTTTATGCGAGTTGCATTTTATCACCCACACCCACACATATATCGCCAGCTACAGTTATACCCTTAAACGTGTGTAGGCAGATTATATATATATATATATATATATATATATATATATATATATATATATATATATATATATATATATATATATATTAAAGCACAAATTTAATTTGTTTTTTTCGATTTTTCTGGATATCTTTACGATTCGCCGAGCGGTCTTGTTTATTTCAATCGGCATGTTATATAAAATGGCGCCAAAAATTTGTTGTTCAACCATATTCTATTCAAACCCTTTCTATCGGTACGAGCGATTGTTGTTGTTGTCGTTTGAGGCTTAGTGTATTTATATTTTTTTTATTGGTTAAAGGTGGTTAAAGTTATTAGTATATCTCATCTGCGTAGATGCTAATCAGCAGTTTTCACATTAATGAAAAGCAGGTGATGAGCCAATATCGACGGCAGTGGCATTCGATACATTTTATGACAGAGCATGTCCATCCATGCGTGTTTCATTAGGTAATAGTATCTACTCTCAAAATTCCTTCCGTTTCCAACGCAATTATTTCATATAAATTATTAAGTTTTATGTAATATCGGTGAACATCCTTCCAATTCTTCTACATTGTTTTAAAACTTTTCCAACATATCTTGGCTATACTTAAACTTGGTTTTCATTCTTCAAATCTGTCAACCACAAAACAATCGTATTATGTTCCAATTTTGATCCTCCAAAATGTTGTGCGTTTTTGTACATTAGATATTTCGCTTTAACAATTGAACCGTTTCTTATATTCTTCATAGAACGTCTAGATAAAACTAAACAACCCATGCTGTCTAAACTGCCCAACTTCTCTTCATTTTCGCACCTTTTTCTACCATTATTTGCTTCTTCTTCTTTTTACTTCTTATTATTATTGTATCATCATCATCATCATCATCATCATCATCATCATCATCATCATCATCATCCATATATTAATATGATAGCGTGTGTGTTATTTATTTTGTGTGTCACGCCTACATCAAATTGACTGTCGTTTAATTTGTTATGGACCGCCATTTATTGTAATAAATAATTTTCCAGAAACGCTTTATAAGTGTTTGTTTCGGTTTCGATTATAACTGACTCCACTTGAGTTATTTATTGTGAGAAATTTCCACATTTAACCAACCGCCATCTTTCTTTTAGGCCGCCTACGCGGTTTGGTAGCCAGTCTGTGATTGGATTAAATTTGAATGTGTCAGGTGATTTGATTTGGCGCCTTTTTTGTATTATTGCGTTTATTTTTCAGTCTAAGAAAGGACACGGAATGGTATAGACTCAAACCAGCGGTTCCCTCACTAGGGAGCCAAGACAATTCCTTCATGGACACCAAACAGTTGGTGAACGAAGGACACATCCCTACAAGCAGAGACAACTTATTTTGCAGAACCTATTCAAATCAAGGAAGACATTCTACTACTGTTCGGCATGTTATTATCCGATCATTGGATCTTATCTCATTTCTTCTTGAGTCCCAAGGGGCTCACCTTATGCCTCATTATAGACGCCATCATTCCCGCCGTGTTCTACATGATCTTCATGGATCCTTCCAAAGGAACAACGAACTAACATTCCAACAATAGAAATTCATACTAAAGGCTCCATGTGTATGGGGGCAAATCGGGCTACCGTTTTGCAAAGGACTATACGAGAACTGAAGAACTGAATTGCTGTTATTTGTGAATAAATTTTGAGTTTAAAGGTATGGATTTTGTTTGTGGAATTCATTTGCTTCTGCAGGGAGGAATTTGAGTGTATAGGAAAAAAAATTTCTTACAGTATGTTTTATAAATAATTTTACTAAGGACCTTTCATAAGTTTTGGTTCGAGTATAGATGGAGAAACTGAAGATGTAGTCTCCCCAATAACGGGTGATTACAGAAACATGTATGCACATATGTAGCAATTAATGTTTGTAAATAAATTTTATGTATGTATGTATATATATATATATATATATATATATAGTCTTTGAAGTTTTAAGCCTTTAAAACTATACAAAAAATATTTTTTATCATTCGTTAGAAAACCATCTAATCAGTAAGTCATTTAATCACCTGCAAGCACTGCATCAACTCGCTCTCGAATTTACTATAATACCAATAATTTATTTTTCAAGGGATCATCAGTTGTTTACCATGAACCACTGTTTCGGGGATTATAATATATATATTCATAAGTTGTGGTTCCAATTTCAATTCAACATGATGCACCCAAGTCGTATATCCATATATCATTTGTTTTATTTTTGAAATCGCATACACAATTCAATAGTACATTCACTCTATAATAATACATACGAAATCTGCAAGAATTAAAATATCATATTTAAGCAAATCTTACGACCGTGCTGCGCCGGATGTCCCTGCTATCTTGGCTAAATACTTTTGCAGTTTTAACAAAAGAGCTACAATAATATCAGAGCGTCTCCATTTATGTTGAACAATTACAAAAGCCAACATCAATATATTACAAATGAATGAGTTCCTTCTGGAACTGGTGAAAATGATAAGACCACTGATAATTTATCTAACAAAAGGCAATTATAAATTACTAAAAAGGGTCTCAGTATTTAGTATATCCTCCATTATAACGAATTAATCCAAAAATTATCTTCGGCATGCGTGCGACTAAGTTTTTAATCAATTGCGAAGGAATTTTATCCCATGTACTGAAAACTGAATCAGAAAGTTCCTTTATCGAATCATATTGAGTTCCATCCTTGAACACTTCTTTTGCCATCCATCCCCAAAGATTGTCAATGGGACTCAGCTCCGGAGAACATGCTGGATGATCTAACAATTCCATATTATTTGAAGAAAAGTATTCTCGTGCTTGTCGAGAAGTGTGTATCGCAGCGTTGTCTTGCTGGAAAATTCAATTTCTTCCACACAAACGTGGACCTTCAGTCCTGATAGAAGCATTTTCAAGCATTGAAATGTACTTCAATGATGTTTGCCAGTGTTCCAATACTTGCAACTTTAGGGTCCCCGCTGACGAGAAAGCACCCCAGATCATTAAAGATCATCCTCAAATATGCCGAGTTGAAAAAGTCTCTTTGGGCAAATTTTTATCATGCTAATAGTGTTGAAATCCATCTGGACCATCTAGATTAAACTTTTTCTCATCGGAGAAAATTACATTTTCCCACTTCTCTTCATCCCAAGTCTGGTATTTGGCAGCATATTTAAGTCGGTTAGTTTTGTGCTGTTCAAGAAGACGTGTTTTCTGCAGTCGTTTTAAATGATTGAAACCCTTCATTTTCAGATGCCTTCTGATAGTTTTAGGACTATATTCCGCTGCTGTTTGGCTTTTTAATCGACTTGAGCTCATACTGGAGTTTTTTTTAAACTTCTTCTGATACGACGATTCAGTGATGGGGTTATTTTTTTTTTGGTCGACTTGGACTCTTTTTGTGCCCATATTGATCTGGATTTCTTAAAATAATTGTGATGACCGTTTTGCTACGATTCACTTCGTTTGCAATGGATCTATAGAAGAGTCCACCCCTATTAAGCTCATAGATCCTTCCTCTCTCTTAAAATCTTAAAATGGTTTCCCTTTTGCCATTTATAATTTAGTAAAATGTTTTTTATCCACTAGCAAGTTGCTTTTAGAAACATAGAAAGCTTTTCGTAGTCATTTTTTCAAAATTAGCCGAATTTATTAAAGATGTCTTATCATTTTGACTAGGTTAAAATGTTTTTTTTTAAAATAATTATTAGATCAGGGTTAAGGTTTTGAATGATGCAGATTTCATTTTATCCATCATATTTTCCCTATTGGCTATGGTTTCAACCATTTGTTTCATTAAAAATTCGATAATATGCGTAAACGATTACGTTCTTAAGTGGTTTTATGGTTTTGACCAGGATTATATATATATATATATATATATATATATATATATATATATATATGTAAAAGAGATTTAGAAGGCTGTCACAATGCGTGGAATGAATTATAGCCGCTGTTGGTAAGAGGAGACGAGAACAAGTGGCGATTTACAAATCAATAAGTACATATATATATATATTTTATTATTATTATTTTTTTTATATATATATATATATTTATTCAGTTGTATGGTAAAAATGTTTTACTTGTATTCATGCGACGTATTCCATTATTAATTTCGGAAAAGTTTTCCCTTTTCAAATGGTGTGCGTAACAGGTCGATTCAAAGCATGCTGGATTAAGGGCCGGAAGTTGTGTAGCTATGTGAGGCCTCGGGCCAAATGTGAGTAGGAGATTTATGTATGGTATGATTAGGTGATTAACATGTTTATAAATTTGCTATTTTTATTTGTCTTTATTTTTATTTTATTTATTATTTTTTTTTTGGTTTATAACTTGTTTTAGCGTGAGCTTTTTTCTTGTTCTCTGTTATGTTTTCTTTATCATTATTACTATTATTTATTTATTTGGGTTTTTTCTGCTGATGTGTGGGTGTCTCTACTTTTCTGGGTCACTTAAGTCGCTGCTGGGCTGTGTCCGGTCGGCTACTGTAGAGGCGGGCTGTGAAAACGGAGGGGGGTCGGGGCGGTAGCTGGGTGTTTAGGTTAGTGTTGCTGGGGTGGGAAGATAGGCGAGGGGAAGGGAAGGGGAATAGGGGTGACATTCTTTGGGAGTTGTTAATTTGTTTATATTCGTTAGTGGTAGTAGATTTTTATATTTATTTATTTTTTATTCTAATTGGTTTGCATTACTTCGGCTAACTTTTAATTTTAGTTGGTTTGTATTAACTTTTGATTTTAGTTGGTTTGTATTACTTCAGTAACCTTTAATTTTAATTATTTTTTTTAAGTTAGATATATACTGCTGTTTTATTTATTAAGTTTCTTTAGTATATTATTGTTATTTTATTTATTTATTTTTTTGTATTATTTATATGGGAGGAGGTTGTGGTAATGTCCTGTTTGGAATGTGGGGTGGACTGTGAGCTGTGTGCAGTGGTGTATCTGTTATAATGGGTTATGGTTGTAATGGTAAGTGTTAGGTGGGAGCCGTACGTAGAGTTATATATTTTAGTTTTAGTTGGTTTGTATTACTTCAGTAACTTTTAATGTTAATTAATTATTATTATTATTACTTATTTTTATTTTTTTTTAATATATACTGCTGTTTATTTATTAAGTTTCTTATAGTATGTTATTGCTATTTTATTTATTTATTATTAATATTATTATTATTTTTCTTTTTTTTCATATTATTTATATGGGAGGAGGTTGTGGTGATGTCCTGTTTGGAATGTGGGGTGGGCTGTGAGCTGTGTGCAGTGGTGTATCTGTTCTAATGGGTTATGGTTGTAGTGATAACTGTTGGGTGGGAGCCGTGTGTAGAGTTATATAATGAATGAAGATCCGAGCTCCAGTCTGTTATTGAGTTCTGGCCGTAATTTGGATATTAGTATATATATATATATATATATATATATATATATATATATATATATATATATATATATATATATATGTGTGTGTGTGTGTGTGTGTGTGTGTGTGTGTGTGTACAGTGGAACCAAAAAGAAGGTCTGCACTTGTCATCTTTTGAAAATCCTCAAATTAAGCTTAATCGAATGTAACTGTTAAAACAACCTATACCTCATTTGATTCGCCTTTTATTCCTCTACAATTTTACTTGTCCATATTTGATTGTTCATTGAAGTATCCTAGTTTTTACGTAAATTCAAAATAGTAGCTTCAAATAGAGAAGGGAAAAAACTTCGCACAGTGGAAAATTGTTATTTAAATTTGAGAACATGACTGCAATCCAAATATAGCAGGAACATAAGTAACGGGTTAATATTTCGTAGTATACCCCTAACCCTAACCCTAACCCTATACCCCTTCTGCAATTTGACAGCTTGCAATTTTTTGGACATCAGATATGAAAGTAATTGCTTTCATATCTAAGCTTACCCAAGTATTGTTCTTCGAATTTCCCCTTCTTTTATTATTTACTTATCTAATGGTTAATTTAATATGGTTTTTGGTTTTGTTTCGAGGTCGGTTTGATACACTTTCTTCTAAACGAGACCAAACAGGTTAACAATTGAATATTCATTTTCCTACTAGTTGCTTCAGTAAAAAAATATTTAGTTTGCGTTTTATTTTTATTACTTTATTTTTATAATAAGTTTTCATAATTATACTTTTATGATTAAATAAGAATTTAATAATTTGGAATCTTTATAAATAAATATTTCTAAAGCCTCATTAAAAATATTCTAAATTTGTGGTATAAATATTTGCTTTTACTTTTTTAATATAAGCACAATTATTTGTAAGCGTCCGTCCTCTTTGAGCGCTTAGTAGTTGTTTTCTCCTGATTTGTGGAATAGATTTTTAATGAGATCTTTGGTTCTGCTTCTTTTAAATTCTGCGTGTATCTGTTTTCGGAGTCACATATGTAGAGCTTTATTCAATATACTCAATAGATTTTGGTGGGTTTGCTCTAAAACAAGAGTGTCTTGTAGGCAGTTATTGAAATAAATTGATTTACTGCAGAGAAATGAATTCCCTTAGAGATGATGGGCACAAGGTGTTTTTGTTTTAGAATTATTGTGTGGTACTTTTATCTCTTAAAAGCGTGCATGAGAGATAGAGATAGATAGAGGGAGAGAGAGAAAGACCGAGAGAGAGAGAGAAAGAGAGAGAAAGAAAAGTAACATAAGATAAACTGAAACTCAAAATGGTGAGGAAAATGAATCAGAAAAAATAAAAGGAAATAAATTAGAGAGAGAGCGGGGCAGAAAATACAGAAAAATGAGAGTGACAGTTAAATAATGTTAGGCGAATCCGTGGTGCGTAAAAGGAATACATGATATAAAGAAAAGAAGAAATGAAATAGGCAAAAGAATAGAGAGAGATAAAAAATAATAATAAAAAGACAGAGAAATTGAGAGCATAATAGTACGAAAAGAAATGGTAGGCAAATTGGGAATATTTTCCGAGAAAAATCAAAGAAGCAAGTAGAAAGAAAGAAAGCAATAAATAGAGAGTGAAATGCGAAGAATAAATGGAGAAGTAGAACGGACAGAAAATGTAGAGAAATGAACTATAAAGTCAAGCACACAAAGGATGATATAAAGGGAGAAATAGAAAAAGGGGTAGGAAACAAGAATGATTGTCAGAAAAGAGAACAGTGCAATCTGTCACTCATCGTCATTAATTTTTGACCAACGCTCAGCTTTTTTTTTTCTCAGAAGGCGATTGGGCTAACTAAATAAAAGACAAGAGTAGACGAAAGGCGAGGAGGGGAAACGACAGAGACAGAGTTAAGATGAATGTCAATCCACCTGGACAGACTCGTGTTCAATTGGTATATAAAGCCTAAGATTTTGAACAGATCCACGCGAAAGAGAAGGTCGCTCATTAGGCAAAAGTCATAGAAATCAGCAACTTTTCAGGTTGCCGATGCGCAATGAGCAATCCACAAAATGGTGATGCATGACGCGACTTTCGAATCAATTGTAAATAAGCGTATGGTCAAAAGAAAATTACAAACAAAAAGATTGAATTTATACTTTTAAGTCTAGGTTTGGGATCTAAAGGTTAGCAGTCCTTTGACCTGTCAGCTATGCCACTGACCGTTGGTCCGAGTGCGTTCGTAGCTGGCTTGCCGATGTAAACTGACGTGATAGAACTGACGTGATGATGAGAAAATGGCAAGTGTTCGATGTCATATAGGTTCCTCTGCACACATTTATGTTTCAGTGAGACGTTATCCTAAAAAAAAAAAATCACTTACACGATCAGTCTAGATCAATCCCATCTTGTGTGGATGCCGTAAGATTCTGTTTAGGGTTATGTCTTGGGTTGTTCGAAAGATGTTTTGTAAAGTAGTGATGGTGATCGATGCATGGTGGGAATCAGAAAAGGTTGTGCGGGAAAGGTGTGATGGGTGTGCAGTCAACGCCATTTTTGTTTTGCAAGGGAGAAGTCTATCGACAATTCTGTAACTAAATGTCTATTACGCAGGAGCGTGTGTGCTCGAACAGTGGACACATCATTTTGTTTGTTTTTGTAATTATGAAGTATTTTACCCAGGACAGGTGAGAAGATTTTACCCAGGACAGGTGAGATGATTTTACCCAGGACAGGTGAGTTCACTGTGACTGATGAGGTAAAACATTGTCAATTTCTTTCATTGTAGATGAGGTGATGCGTTATCTTCATGGTTGCGGTCAGCTTCGTCGTTGCTTAGGATGAGGTGGTGGTGAACCTGTCTTAGCAGGGTGTTCATTTGCATACACTATTCTTCCGGATCTTAACTTCTCATTTTTTAGTAAGATGTTGAGTGGCAGCTATTGATCCCATAATTCGGCGAGACTCGAGTGGCTATATTGGTTGTGCCATTCATGAACGGAACAGCAGATTTTAGAACGCGTCCCCATTCATAGTTCCTGTTCTCGCAAGCACATTTTTTTTATAAATGAGTCCCCACTTATCAAGGCCCAGAGGTCATGCGAGGATAAGGGTTAATAAGTGTGCAATGGTCAATGGGACAGTGATACAGTAATTGTTAGTAGTGGAAATTTGGTAAAATTCGATTACATAAGGGAAACGGTCCATCAAAAACTTGTTTACGTTGGACTTGAAGACGACAATATTATAGTAAGCCGGAAAGAATGTAAATGGAAGAGAGTTCCACGGGTGTGCAATTCTAAGAAAAAAGCTTTTTTCATGGAATCTACGTTTAGGTTTAGGCACGGATAAAGAGTGGGGGAAATTATTCACAGTGGTTTCAGAAAGACGAGTGTATTTCTTAAAAGTCAAACCAGAGTGTTTTTCGTGAAAGTTTAGCAAAGGAGGGCAATAGATTGGAACTCAGACGAGCTCTTGCCATGAAAATTACGATAAAGCAGAGACAGGCTTGCAACGTCTCTTCTGTGAGAAAGAGGTTGTAGGGAAGAGAAAAAGAATCCCCTACTAGGCTACGAAGTCTATTTTGAACTCTGTCAAGGCAGGGTACGAGCTTTCTAGCAGCTCCTGCCCATATGTGGCAACAGTACTCCATCCTTGGACGTACCTGGCTCTTATATAGGAAGAGAATTGCATCATCAGTGAGATAACTACTGGATCGATAGAAGGATCCCACCATAGGGCGATTGTCATTGTGCGCTGCTGTTTTTATGTTTCACTTCGTTTCCAGATCGGAAAGGTCTCTGTAGACTCGGGATGTTACGCATAACCAGGTTTTCATCGCCGTTTGAGCTACGTGTGTTGTTATTGTTGTTGTTGGAGAGGTTGATTTTAGGCGGCCACTATATCATTTATGTCGACTTAGATCTCAGACTGCATTTTCGGCTGACTGTGATGGTCCCGTGCTCAAGTTGAATAGCAATGTTTTTGTTCTGTAATGAATGAAAAAATTTCAGCCCGAGTAAAGTTCGTACAGTTGCTCATATTTATCTTGCAGTACGCTTCTGACACCAGTGTTATAAATATGCGCATGATCGCAAACAATATAAAAAAATTACATTAAATTTATACTGTAGTACAGATTTACAAGGCTATCACAATGTGAGGAATGAAATATCATCGTTGTTTGTGAAAGGAGACGAAAACAAGTGGCGATTTACAAATAAATAAGTACATACATATATGTTTATATATACATATATTTATTCAGTTGTATTAGATACAAATGTCTTACTTGTTATGTCTGCGACAATATCCATTATTAATTTCGGAAAAAAAAACTTCCCTTTTCAAATGGTAGACGTGATAGATCGATTCAAAGCATGCTAGATAATGGAGCGGAAGTTGGATAGCTGTGTAGAGCCTAGGGGCAAATGTAAGGAGGGGATTTATGTATGGTCTGATTAGGCAATTAACATGTTTTTTGTTCCTTTTTTATAAACATTTTTTTGTATGTATATATATATTTTTTCATTTTTATTTTATTTATCTCTTTTTTATAACTTGTTGCTTTAGCGTGATTTCTTTTTAATTTTTTATATTCCCTGTCTATTTAATTGTCTTTATTACTTTTTTTTCTTGCTGATATGTATTAGGTGGGATGACTTGGTATATCTAGGTCACAAAGTCGCTAGTAGGCTGGAGCCGGTTAGCTTATGAATGATAGAAGTAGGAGTGAGATGTGAGAGAGGAGGGAAGGGGGTGCGGGATGATGCGCTCCCACTCGGCTGTTGGGGTGTTTAGTGTTGCGGTTTTCAGGAATAGGAATATAGGTGGGAAGGGGGGGCACTGGGTTGACCTCTCTTGGGAGTTGTTGATTTATTTATTTTCATAAAACTATAAGTGGTAATGAATGGCCCATTTTGTGTCCTTTAATTCTGTATTGTTATTGTTTATTAATTTATTTTTGTTTGTTGTTATTTCGGTTTGAATAGGTTTAGGGTTAGCTTAAATTAAAAGCTTTTTTGTTACTTTTAAATTTGTCTATGTTACTTCACTTAACTATTTTTATCATTATTGATTGATATATATATTGCTGTTTTAAATTTATGGTGTAAAACGTTCAGAAAAAGAATTGAATGTCCTCTGATTTTTTCGGGTACCCTATATATATATATAGGGGACCCGAAAAAATCAGAGGACATTCAATTCTTTTTCTGAGCGTTTTACAGTTAACGGAGAAAAAAGGCCAAAGATCCTAGTATTTTGATGTGATGTTTTGAATATAATAAACTAGTTAGGACCAAAGTTTCATTTCATTCAGACAAAACACTAAGAAACGGGGCCTAATTAGAGTTAGGTCCCGTTTGGCGGGGGGTCACCCTATATATATATATATATATATATATATATATATATATATATATATATATACTAGCATGGAGCTGAGCGTCGCCCCGTCGTAAAATAGGCATAAATATTGTGCTTTAATTCATGTAGATTTATTACTCTTTATTATTGAGTCAATTTTCTAGTGATTATATATATATATATATATATATATATACACACATATATATATATATAATTATGATTTCAAAAGTATGAAAAAAATATGACTTGAGTACCATCAGCTACTATCGGAATCTTTATTCATATTTTCAACATTGTTGCCCTCTGAGCTGTCGACAGATAGATACAGAAGGTAAAAATTAAGCGACTTTGAGCTATGAATGTTCAATTTTGAGCATGCACCAAAGTAACCTTAGAAGCAATGCTTTATTTACAAAATCATCGGAGAATATAACAAAAACCTCAATGATATGAATAATACCAATGAGTGTAACTAGCAGACGAGTATGTAACTTTAGCAAATAACTAATATCATGACAATATGCATAATGTCTACTGTGGAATTTATCAAGCTAAGGATTTGAAAACATAAATTTACATTTAATAATTAATTAATTTCAAAGCATAAATATACGCTAGACGTTCAGCCCGACTTTGTTCGGGCCTTATGTGCTGTTTATAACTTTATGTGCATATATATATATATATATATATATATATATATATATTTATATTAATTTTTATATATAGATATAGATATATAGATATATAATTAAAGGTTTGCCTCATGTCCAGATAACCTACATCTAAAATTTTAAGTGTTTAGACCAAAAATTGGCGGAGGAGTTTGGTAGAGTCTTAAAAGGTAGATCTGTTAAAACTTTGACGTTTTAGCAGCAAATTCTCGTCCAGAAACTGATTTAAAAGCTTGCTGCCTGTCTGAATACCCTTTCTATAAAATTTCAAACTTTTACACCCAAAATTGGGTCACTAGTTTGCTAGAGACCGCAAAAGTAAAATCTTTTTTAACTTTGACCCCTTAACAGCCAACTTTTCGGACAAAAACCGATTAAAATCTCGAGGTTGTAGATTTTAATTTGAGAGAGTAGTTTGGTAGGGAAATTTATACACACAGACACACGCATACAATTCACTTTTATAGATATATAGATTTGATAATCAATCCATTCCAAAATCATTTCGTTTAGCCGTAAGATCTGAAGGGTAGAAACGTTCCGTATAATCTTTGGTGGTTAATCGATAAAAAGGTTCAAGCGCTCAATCCATTAGCAAGATAATGTGGGTTATGCTACGATTAATCTTTATCTATAATTACACACCCGGGTAGCTTTTTAAACGAAAAAGTATTTCCTAAGTGTATGAATAAGAAATGCTTCAAATATAATCCTTTTCAGTTTTTGTAAAGTTTGATGTTTTTATCAGACACACTATTGAAATGACAGTACTTTATTATGTTAGGCATTACAACACCTGGATATTTTTTTTTTTTTACCTTTTCACCCCAAACAAGGCGCATTGCCACTTTGGTGTAGTGGGCTACTATCAGGGGCAGCAGCTACTGGGGCGCTATGTTGGGATTTGGGCAGCAAGATGTCGGTTCACGTTGCACTTTAACTTCTGCATGTCAGTACAGTTGGGGAAGCAGGAACTTGGAATGGAATTCCAGAGTCTAGCGGTTCTGGGGAAGAAACTTCTGGAGTAGAAAGATCTTTTGCATCTAGGGATCTCTACTGTGTGGGGGTGGGATTTAGCTGCCTGTCGGGTTTGTCGAGGGTGTCTACGTCGTTGGGGCACAAGTGTCTACAGTTCGTCAGAGCATTCACCATTAAAGTACTTGTAGAAAAGGCAGAGGGATGCAACGTTTCGTCGATGGGACAGAGACTGAAGCTTAGATGCCACTTCAGGGCCTATCAAACTGGCGACTCTCTTTTGAACCTTGTCTAGGAGCGAGAGACAAGTAGCAGATGCACCAGCCCAAATGTGACAACAATACTCCATACATGGGCGAATGGTGGCCTTTTAGAGGTGCAGGATACTTTCAGGTGTTAGTAGTTTTCTAGCACGGTAGAGAGAGCCTACCTTTTTCGCAGCGGCCATGGCAATGTTTTCAATATAATTTTTCCAACTCATGTTTCCTGTGAACGTTAGGCCAAGCAGTTTGAAAGATGTACTCTGGCCGTTGCTATTGGTGGCAGAGAATGTTTCTTGTAATTATTGAAGGAAACCAGTTTAGTCTTGGCAGCATTGAATGTGACCATCCATTTATGTCCCCATTCCACTACAGATTGGAGGTCGTCCTCTTGTGTTTTGTCCATTTCTTTAGATATGTGTTCATTTGTTTTCCTGTCATGCCTGTTATAGAGTGTAGTGTCATCAGCATATATACCCATCTCAGAGGCAGTTTTGTCGGGGAGGTCATTAATAAATATTAGGAACAATAGAGGTCCAAGGATAGACCCCTGAGGCACTCCCGCATTTATATCACACTGTTTAGACGTACGACCGTCGAGGACAACCTGGATTTTTCTCTTATCTAAGAAGGACCTAATTATGTTAAGTATTCTACCAGTATACCGTATGATTTAATGTTCCTGAGGAAACCCTTGTGCCATACCCTGCCAAAAGCCTTAGACATATCTAGAGCTACCGCTCTGCCCTCCCCCGCTTTGTCCAGTGAATGCTATAATACGTTCAGAGATTACAGTGAGGATGTCAGCTGTGGAGCGGGCATGTCTAAATCCATATTGTTTGTCAGTCAGAAGTTTACGATCTCTAAGGTGCCGGACTAGAGCCTGGTTAATTATGGTCTCAAATATTTTGGCGAAAAGAGGGGGGAGGCTAATGGGGTGATAATTTACTGGGTCAGTTCTTTCGCCAGAAATCTTGAATATTGGTAGCACAGAAGCAGTTTTCCAACAGCTCGGAAAGCATGATTGATTAAGGCATTTGTTGTAGATTTTGGAGAGAACTGGAGCTACTTCGGCTGAGCACTTTTTTAATAGCACAGCTGGGATGAGATCAGGTCCACATGCTTTTGAAGTGTCAAGGTTTTTCATGATAGCGTGTACCTGAGCAGGGGTAATTTTTAGATCGTCTAGTGTGGTGTCTGTCCGCAAAGGAAAGTCAGGCAGGGGGTGGTATTTGGATATATTGTTAGCCCTCTTTTGTATTGATCTCCTAAATCCAAAATATAGTTACGCTGAGTTATGAGAATATTTTATAATACTCAGCAAATTTATATGGTAAACCGATATTCTTATATTAGTTCATTACACCTTCATTAGAAATAAATGGGTAGATGACAAAATTAGATCCGTATTTATTATATCAATGCCTTAATATACATTAACTTTATATTCTAGAATTGTTTTATACATTCCCTGTCATCGTACATATAATTCATTTCCATGTTTAATTAATAATTTATATAAAACCCATATTATGCAATTCACGAAATGATTCATGAAAGTGCTGGGACGACTAACTAGAATCGGAATCAGGAATCTGAAAAGTCAGAACTTTTTGGGGTATCAGTATCGAAAAACTTTGTGCATATTTTCCGATGCCAAAAAACGATTCTTTTAATTTTTTTTAAATTTGGTTCTGTTTAAAGCAAACCTTTTCACTGCTCGTAGTAATAATAAAATAATAAATATATATTGATTTTAAACTACCAATAACGCTAAAATATATAGACCATCCCCCGCAGGTGTAGTTTTACGTCTAAAAAATATGTGCACCTTTAACAGTAAATTAGTTAAAATATTAACTTTACAGTTTAATATTTAGAGATTTGTGAAGAATCGGAATCGGTAATTATATCAGAATCGAGAATTTAGTACACAATCAGTAAGTGTATCGGAATTTGTAATTGTATCGGAATTTGTAATTGTATCGGAATTTGTAATTATATCGGAATTTGTAATTGTATCGGAATCTGGAAAAAATATTGGAATTGCCCCATCACTAATATATTTTGTTATTTTTGTACGAGAAAATAATCTGTCTTTGTTTTTTACTTAAGATTTGTTTTTTTTGTTTTGTTTTAGCAAGTATTATTTTTCATTTGTATTTGTTAAATCTTGGGATAGGTGATTATCCTTTCCGATTCACAGTCGAGAGTAGAAGTTTTGTCTATTAACGTTCTTACGAATGTGCAAAGGAATTTCTTCATCTAAGCTAGAGGGATTTTTATTATCTTGAGAAAATATGGGATGATCCTACTGTTGATATTTACTTCAGTTGGATTGCTTTTGTTTGCTATTTGTGAAAAGCGAATTGTGTAAATTTGGACGCAAACACGATGGTTAATAACACTGAATGATCGGGTTCATTGATGGTGATGACACCCTTAGAAATTTTGCATACATACACACACATGTTTTTCCATACATAAGATTTAATGATAAGTAGCTATATATGTAGTATATGTGGCGAACATTTTTTTTAGCAATTTTGTGTATCTAGTAAATTTAAGATTAAGTTAGTAATTTTAATATTGTTGAAAACTTGATTTTAATGCAACCATAGTTCAATTGATGTTGAAATGTTTGATTAAATGATTATCTAAATGTTACTAATTCACTTTTGTATATATACTGATAAGAACACTGTAAAATTATATTCAGAAACATATATTCACTATAAATGCTGTCGATGTCGAATTTGTTAAGATATACGCATAACGATGAGAATGTAGTGTCATATATGCACAGGGTGGAACGATAAATTTGTCGTCATAAAACACTGAAGTATTATATTAAGACTTTCCGTTAATTTGATTATGTAGTAGAGCTGTCATAACTTGAATCGGCAGAGAGCATGAGTTGAACAGTGGTGCATCTTGGATGTTGCTCGTCGAACATTGCGCCATTTTTAGACATGAGAGAAGGCTTCAATCGCTCTTGGAATTCGTATACAACTTTCAAATTATTAGATGGTCTGCAACAAAAAATATTACCTGTTTTCATCAAACGGCAATGGAATCATTTTGTTTTTTCTAGGGTGAACATTTTATCGTTTCATTTTGTATACATACATGCACACACACACACACACACACACATATATATATGTTAGGAAAATGTGAGCTGTTACGTGACAGCTTTGGTTCGAATTATATTATTTACACCGGGAAAAATAACTTCAGTTAAATATAAAAATTACATGAGAACATCCAAAAATTAGTCTCTTTCGGTTCCTTACGCATGCTGTTCGAAATAAATTTGATAATTATTTTAAATTTTGATTCCAGAACCATGATATATATTTAATGGCATTAAGGTGTAAATAATTGATGTTTCGTGTACTATTGGTTGGTTAGAGAACATAAGACAATAGATGATGGAAAAGCCCGGGCATAGTCGAAGAACGTTACCTGCACTATAACGGATAATGCCGAAAAAGTCGAAATCCTATTAAAGTTTAGTGATCTTTAAATTAAATACATTTAGTTGTGAGCTGAAGTATTCCGATGGGGATTTTAAAACAGTGCTTAGCAGGAAATGTCATAACAGGCGTTTTGACTATGTTTACACAAGATAATATATCGATTAGCTGCATAAAAAATTGTGGTAAGATCCAAGCAAGAAATACTAACAGGGGAGATTAATGAGTGATGACTATAGGTGAAAGAGAATAATCGCTTTTCTAGCTATAATAGTCGCAATAGCTAACTGCTTGCCACCGTTGTTCAAGAAAATTGCTTTACAAAAGAAAAAAAATACATTAAGGTCAAACACACAGTCGAGTCGAAGATTCTTTTGTTTTTCACGCCTAATTGCACGATGCACAAAACTAAAGATGCACAACCGCTTCAACTTCCGTGCGTTATGAACACGGTATTCTTTTAAACTATGATAATCTAGTAGCGAAAGACATCGTAATGCCGGCAATACCAAGACAGACTGATTGCCAGGAAAAAAAAAATGGTGTTCATGCATCTACCGAAGAAAACTCTGACAGTCGTCGGCTAAAGCGTTTTTTTTTTTTACAATGTGGTCACCACTTATCAAGGCCCGGAAGCCACTTGAAGATAAGGGTTATTGCGTGTACAGTACGTTAGTGTTGAGATTTGATAAAGTGTCTTACTTAAGGGGGTGGTTCATCAGGAATTTGTTTATGTTGGGCTTGAATACATCCAAGTTGTAGTCAGGTGGAAAACAAGCAAACGAAACAGAGTTCCACAGGCACTTCTAAGAAAGAAGCTTGTTCATGTTTTGGTTTTGGCACAGATAAAGAGTGGGGAAAATTCTTTAAAGTGGTTTCAGCTAGACGAGTGTTTTTTGTGAAAGATTGGCGATAGGAGACCAGAGATTGGAGTTGAGATGAGCACTTGCAATGGAAGTAACGATAAAACAAAGACAGGCTGGCAACGTCTCTCCTGTGGGAGAGAGGTTGCAGGAAGAGAAAAGGGCATCCCCCACTAAGCCCAGAAGCCTATTTTGTACTCTGTCAAGGCAGGATAGGCTGTTTTTAGCAGCTCCTGCCGAGAAGGTCAATCTCAGAAGCTTATCAAAACATGGAGCTTCCCCTAGTCGAGAGCCATCCATTTCAATTGATGCCAGATGGGGATCAGAGCGTTGATGATGTAAAGATAGGAGCTTAGTTTTAGATGCATTTAAAGTAACCAACCACCTCTCGAGATCAGAGGAGAGAGAATCAGAAAGAACTTTGTCATTTACGGCCTTTGATATGTTGTCATAGATGGTCGTGTCATCAGCATAGATGTCAACGAATGGTTTAAGTATGTGCGTTGGGAGATCATTGATGTAGATCAGGAAGAGAGTTGGGCCCAGGATGAACCGCTGAGGGAATCCAGCATTAATACTGAGGGCCTCTGATTTCTGCCCATCAACCACTACTCTTATGAGCCTATCAGAGAGAAATGATTTAATGATTGAGAAAACATTTCCAAATATACCATAGCTGGAAATCTTGTGAAATAAGTCCTTATGCCATAAAAGGTCTTTGATATGTCAAGAGCAATTGTCCAAGAGAGGAAACATTTGTCAAGAGATTCACTAATCCTATGAGATATAACCGTTAGCACATCTGCGGTAGATATGGCAGAACTGAAACCATATTGTATGTCACTAAGAAGGTTATTACTGCTAAGGTGGTTGACTACTTTTCTATTTAATATGGATTTCAGCAACTTGCTCACACACCCAGGAGACTTATTGTGCTGTACTGAAAAGGAAACGACTTATCACATGAATTCTTAAATACAGCGCATACTGCGTAGGTTTTCCAGGGTGTTGGGAAGAACTTCTTACGGTTTTGATCTCAGTGGTTGTATTTTGAAACGACGTATTCGAGTGAGCTGTACTCGGCAAAATATTCGCTGAGAGATGCACTTTGTATTTTGATAATGCATGAATTATTTGCCAAGTGTTCTTTTCATTTTGCTTTCAAAAAGTGCCAAATCTGGTTTTATAATTATAGCACTTACACTTATTTCTATTTTTATTTGCAGTCACTGATAAAATAATATCAGCGATTTTTCTAATATTCCATATTTACCATGGATTATTCTAATTATTTTTATTGCCGCCTTTCTATATGACGATTTACAGAGAGCAAGTAAGGTGAGAGAGGGAAAAGTCACAGCAGCGAGTAAATTAGAGGGTAACGAATTTGAACGGTTAGAAAGAATGCAAGAAATTGATAACGCATTTGTAATTTGATGAGTTTATTTAAAGTTTTATACCAAATATGACGGTTTCATTATTGACCACGAGAATTTGCTCCCTGTTAATTATTTTCTGTTGATTATCTGTACGAACATATAGAAATGTAAATGTAATGTCAACAAATATCTCGCTAAACAACTTCCCATATCCCCTATAAATCTGGCCCGTGAGTTTTTTACTTTGCGTTGCAATGAGAATATGTTATTTTTTAGGTCAATCGAAGTAAAATAAAGTAATCGAAATTTGAGAATAAATTCAAAGCATTTACCTATTTTTCGAAATACTACATTTGGTAAAAGTGTGTTTATCAAATTACTCCTTCAATCATAATTATACTTGCGAGCATTCAGATTGCAATGGCTTCACATGATTAAATCGATTAACGTGATTAACAAAAAATGTTCCTTGCAGTATATCGTTAGACCTAATAAAATTTTACTTCATTAGATTGTTAGAAAAGAAAGAAATATCTGTTGGAATCATATGGAATGGAAGCCATAATTCTTGTGCCAACGGATTTGTGAATAGTTCTAATAAGGACGGGTTCGATTTAATAATAGCAAAGAGTGCACTGAAAGGTTACAAATCAATCTACACAACATGATCTTAAAACTAGTATCATCCTGTCTCAAATTGCTACCATTGTAATATATATATATATATATATATATATATATATATATATATATATATATACATATATATATATGTATATACACGTATATATGTATATATATATATATATATATATATATATATATATATATATATATATATATATACAGGGTGAGCAAAAAAACGTGTACACTTTATTAATTAGAGGTTGGGCCCGTTTTTTGGGTCAGCATTTATATATAAGAGAGAGAGAAAACACAATTTAGACTGTAAATTAAGACTGTAAATTATATTTTACATTAATATATTGTTCAATAGGATACTCAATTGAGAAATATTCAAATTGTCTTAAACCGCGGAGTTTCAAAGAAATGCGTCTTCTCTTCAGAGGAAAGATGTTAGCAAATTATTATAGCAAAGATATGAATTTGCTGGTACTGGCATATATTACTAAACCTAATGGCGATGGAATATGTGCTATGTCGGCTCATTATCCCTTGTTAAAACAAATCTTTAATGAATCGAAATAATCTTTATTTCCTGATTCAAAATGTGTTTTATCGAGGTCTGTATAACATGTTTTATTAACTGTTTGCAGGCGCAAATAGATTGTTATATAGACCTGGATCAAACACATTTTGAAATTTGAATTTGGATCTATTTGTTAACATTATAAATCCGATTACTTTGACTTTTTTATCACTTCATCTTTAAAATACTTAAGCACTACCAATCCTTTCACCTGGAGTTTTAATTTTGATTTTTAATTGACTTTTTTATTGAGCCTTTCTTTTTCTCATTTCATGAACTCTTTGCACTAAAACTACTTTTTCATTTATGACTAGATATAATGTTGTTATAATTTCTGACAGTATCAGCAAGTTCTTAGCTTCGCTATAATATCCATTTGCTAATATCTTTCCTCTGATGAGAAGAAAAATTTCTTTGAAACTCTGTGGATTAATAAATTTTGATATTGTTTTAATATTTCTTATTCGAGTATCCTGTCACACAATAAATTCATATAAAATATAATTTAGTCTTAAATTGTGTTTTTCGATGACAAGCTCTATTTCCCGTTTTGGTTGCTTTTTATTTGGTTGGGATAAACATATAGATATTAACATTTATTATTGCTTTAAGTTTGCCGAAATTTTTGGCTAATAAACTTCATTTTTACTTCTTGATATATATATATATATATATATATATATATATATATATATATATATATATATATATATAGAGAGAGAGAGAGAGAGAGAGAGAGTGACCCCAAAAGAACTGGCCCCAACTCTAATTAGAGTTTTGTCCGAATGAAATGAAACTTTGGGCATGACTAGTTTATTATATTCAAAACATCACATCAAAACACTATATATATATATATATATATTTATATATATATATTTATATATATATATTTATATATATATTTATATAAATATATATATTTATATATATATTTATATATATACATATTTATTTATATATATGTATATATATATATATATATATATATTAAAAATAAAATTACAATTAAATTTACTAAAATGATCCAAGATGGTAAAATTAAAGTATATTATAAATATTAAAGAATTAATACTTATAAAGTTATCTCAGCCAGATGTAAAAGCTCGATAAAACCAAATAGGAGATAGAGATAATAAATAAATATTTATGTCTCGGCAGTAGAGTGAAAAGCATATCTTATTTTTCTTTTATTAATATTTTTGGAATTTTTTCCTTTTCTCCTTGTACACATTTTTGTGAATTATTCCATGGATTTCTGTCTTTGGATTATTATGGACCATCTTCTGCCAATTACGGGATTTCCTTGGATTTTACTTGTGCAAATGGAAAATCAATAAACTTTCTTGAAGTTTTACATTTGGATTTTACCATCACTGGATTATTTATCTTCCACCAGACTATCCATTCATGTGTAATCACCTTTTTCTCAGCATATTCCCTCTGCTTCACTTTTTTGTTATCAAGTAAGACCTTTGACTTACTTTTTGTTTCATCAAATACTTTTGCATGCAAAATCCGACCCCGCATTTTTCTAATTCCTACCCTCTGATGAGAAGGAAATTATTTCTTTGAAACTCCGCGGATTAAGGACTATCCACTTATCTAGTATTTCCTTTTCAGATTAAATATGTTTTTTAACTCATTTCAAAGTGTTTTTAACATGTTTTATTAACTGCTTGCTTGTATATATACATTTATTTATAGTCATTCACATACAGTACTGTTTCGCCGTTTCACAGCTCATCAGTGCGGCTAGACAGGCAACCACCCAAGCCAGGATTGAAACCCGACTGTCTGTATGGCAGTCAAGATTTATATATATTTATATATATGTCTATATATATATTTATATATATATTTATATATATATTATATATATATTTATATATATATTATATAGATATATATATATATTTTATATATATATATATATTTATATATATATATATTTATATATATTTATATATTTATATTTATATATATATATTTATTTGTATATATTTATATATATATATTTATATATATTTATATATATACGTATATATATATATATTATTTTTCAGTGTTGATTAACTTAAATATTTGAAGAAATATGTGGGGTGTATTCACTTTTGAGATACACTGTATATATATATATATATATATATGTATATATATATATATATATATATATATATATATATATATATATATATATATACAGTGAATCTCAAAAGTGAATACACCCCCCATATTTCTTCATATATTCAACACTGAAAAATAATTTTTTGACACAATGAAAAGTAATCTGTATGCAACATATATAACATTGTTACTTTATTTTCCCCTCAAAATATAACCATTAAAAGCTAAATCTCTCGAAACAAAAGTGAGTACACCCCTTTAAAAAATTGTTAATACTAACATACAACAGGTCAAATGTCAATAATTTGTGTGGCCACCATCATTATCTAAAACTGCCTTTACTCCCCTTGGCATGGAGTTTGCCAGAGAATGCTTTTCCACGCTTCAATTACGACGTCGTGGAGCTGGCGGATATTACAGACTTTGCGCACCTCCACCTTCTGCTTGAGGATGTCCCAAAGATATTCTGTTGGGTTTAAGTTTGGAGACATGCTTGACCAGTCTATTACCTTTATACTCAGCCTTTTCAGTAAAGCAGTAATTGTCTTGGATGTGTGTTTTGGGTCATTGTAATGCTGGAACACTGTTTTGCGATCCAGTTTCTGGAGGAAGAGGATTATGCTCTGCTGCAGTATTTGACAATGCTTGTTGGAGTCTATGTTTCCGTTCATGAAATGTAACTCTTCAATAGCTGCAACACTCATGCAACACCGGACCATGAAATTGTTATTTTGGTCGGCCCTCAGCATACTCCAAGAGTTTACGTCAGTTTCCGCTTGTGCCGAAGTAAAATGCAACAGTATTAGGAAAATAAACATAACAATTAAACGTTTGTTATGTTATCTTCTTAAACAACAATTAAGACAAAGAATTATTACTATTATTATTACTAAAGAAAATATGGTTCATATTACGATTTACATTACCTTTGAAATGTAGTTACTTCTTGTTTTTCCAAACCTTTTTTCCAGCGTTTTCCAAATTAGGGCCGGATTCACACATTTCCCTTACAAAATTTAATCTACCAACCTTGCAAAGTCACACAGTAATGCTGTCACACATAAAATAATCTGGTTAATGCAAGAGCTACCTTGTTTCTTTCAAATCTGGCGCTGAAAATTCATGCAATTAAAAAGTTTATCCAAGTTCATAATTGTATTAGAAACAGAAAAAATTATGAGATTTTCTGGTAAATTGAAAGTTTCAGCGTTTCTGTTCGCTCATGTCTGTCTTTATTATTAAATTCGTAATATCTTATGTCATTAAATGTCTGTATGTCTGTTATACTCAAATTTGAACTGGCATATGTCACGCTCAAGTTTAAAATCGTATACTTAGATAAGTTAACGAATTTTTGTAAGAGTCTCTGCCCGTGCTTATGTAGGTTCATCGCTCTGACATGTTCATAATGGGAGAAGATCGCTCGGCTGTTCTGACATCGTTCAAAAGCACAAGACACTCTATTTTTAGTTTTATATAGTACTTGTCTGATATATTTCTCTGTGTATTTTCATTGATTAGTGACTTATGAGAAAAGTTGATATGAAGTGTTTATTGATATTAGATTTAAAGAGAATAATGTCGGATTCCCTGGGGAAGAAATATAAGCAAAAATAGGACGATCCAACCACTCTTCAAGTAACATTAGAATTGGAATATTGAAAGCGTATTATTTATCTATCGATCTCTCTCTCTCTCTCTCTCTCTCTCTCTCTCTCTCTCTCTCTATATATATATATATATATATATATATATATATATATATATATATATATATATATATACTTCAAAATAAAGTTATCCAACAAATCAATTGTTATGGAAACCTATGATTATTGGTCTTACAAAATATTATTGGCAGTAATATTATATAAGAACAATCTCATCTAAATAAAAATTTCTCAATATACAAGATAGAGCAAATAAATCAAATTTTAATCATTCAATACATTTTAACATTTCTGACATGAAATGGTTAAATTTCAAATCAAAATATTTTATTATTCTATGCAAGACAAAGAATACATTTGAAATATTATAACTCCTTATCTTATAGGATTTCGATGTCTACCATCTCTTCAGAGGAGAAAATTTTAGCAAATAATCATTATGTTTTACTCCTTATTTGCTAAAGTCAGTAAGACATGGACAATCACAAGTAAAGTTTTTTTAAGCATTTAAATATGATAGATTAAGAGAAGTTCATGATAGGATATAGAAAATCACATCCAAAATGCATAGCAAAATCCGAAGTGAAGCTCTTTGGTAGCAGTGAAGTAATGGGATCCAATCTGTATTTTGAGTAATCCACATCGACGTAGGCATATTTTCCTGGATTTTTCTTTGTTTATAAAATGGGTCCGGTAAATAAATAATTATATAAGTCTGATGGATCTGTTTATTAATAAACAAATAATTTTATATACTTAATGTCTTTATATAAATATAAATATGAGCTTCAAATTAAACTCCAAAATAAATTTAAATTGTGAATAAATTAAAATAAATATCGTCTTCTGCAAAGAAAATGAAGAGAAAATGAACTAACATGGAAACGGAAAAAATAAACTGACACTGTGAATGAATAAATGAATAAATAAATAAAATAAATACGTAAACTATTACCTTGTGATGTAGATTGCCATGCATTTTGGATGTAAATTTTTATATCCTTCTCATTAACTTCCCTTACTCTATCATATTTAAATGCTTAAAGAACTTTTAATTGTCTCCCTGACTTTAGTAAATCGGGTGCACCTATAGCAAGCGCTTGAGAAGAAGATGTCCGAACAACAAGTTCTAAGCGTCATTTTATATAATATGCCTTAACAATTAAAAATTAAATTAAAATTAAATTAAAAAGACGGCTCGCCAAATGGAAAAGATATCCAGAAAGATCGGAAAATCATAACTCCGTTGTATTCAATTAGACTTGAATAATGACTTGCTGCAAAATATACAAATACGCACACACACACACACACACACACACACACATTTATATATATATATATATATATATATATATATATATATATATATATATACCAGTGGTGAAAAAACCGGACTATAGTGCTCAATGTGTAGTCAGAGCAGTATATAGGAAATTTATTACTGTCAGTCCAGAATGAGTTTACAAATTGCTTCAGCTAGAGGAAAATCCTCAAAGAGAGGAAATATCCAACTAGCATCGTCAGAATTCATAGATGGAATAAGTTATAAAATCAAATAAGAATGGAAAAATCGTAGATGAAGGGTAGTTAGAAAAGTAGGGGGAGTGGTAGGGAGAGGACGTTGGAATTTAAAGTAATAGGAGTGTATACGATAAGAGAGGGGTTTATAATTAAATATTAATTATGCGTAAATTCTTGTATAGGTTTTTTTTTAAATTTATAACGGTTTAAAATTAAAAGACGCTACTCTTATTTATAACGGCATAAGTAACAGTTAATTTAAATGATCACCATGGCAACAGGTTGGAGAGTTAATGTTAGTGAGGAAACGGGTTGAAATGGGGTTTAAAGTGATTTAGCCGGGTGGGGAGGGATTGAAAGATATTTATTGTTTATAAAATGGAAAGAAAAAGAAAAGGAAAATACATTAATGAATTATACTTTACAGGTTTATTTTTTATAGTATAATGATAGGTAAGAATATCAGTAAGTAAATAATATAAATTAAACATTAAAATATTAATAAATAATTGTTAATGATAAGTAAATAAAATACGCACACACACACACATAAATACACATAAACGCGTACACCTATACAATGTACGGAGACACATCAATGGGGGGAGAACAGATGCCTAAGTATATATACAAAAAACACATACACGTAAACATAAAAATAAATAAACACATATACATACATATACATGCATATATATATATATATACATATATAGATATAAATATATGCATACATACACGCATATATATATATATATATATATATATATATATATATATATATATATATATATAAATTAGCCGGGCAGGTAGAAATTATACGCTACAGGTTTATTTTAATAAAATAAAATAGGCGAAAACTTCAGTAAGTAACTTAAATAATAGATTAATAAAATTAAGGAAAAATGTTTATGATAATAAGTAACGCACATACACAAATACAAGCACACGCATACATATGTACAGCAAATGCACATACATAAATGGGGAAGAGCACATGCATGAGTACATATATATATATATACATACATACACATATATAAATATATATATGCACACATACACACACATACACACAGATACGTAAAAACACGCATATATACATATATAAACATATATATAAATACAAATACACATACATACAAATGCACACACATACACATACATATATATACACATATACATATATATATATATGTATATATATATATATATATATATATATATATATATATATATATATATATATATATAAATTAGCTGGGAGAGGGAATTGAAAAATATTTTATAAATATTTTTTTAATTTTCGGGCGTTGTAGTTGAAGTTTTTTGTTTTAAATAATTTTTGAATCGTCGGGCGTTAAGTTGAAAGAAAGAAGGGTAAATAGGAGGGTAAATAGCTGAATTATACGTTATAGGTTTATTTTGATAAAGTAAAAATAAGTAAGAATATCAGTAAGTTAATTAAATAATAAATAAAAATTAATATAATTATTAATAAAATGTTAATAATAAGAAGATAACAAAAACACAAATACATACACATGAGTACACATGTACAAAATATGTACACACATCAATGGGGGAGGAGCATGTGCTTGAGTATATGTACATACACAAATACGTAAATATATGTAAATAAGCTTCGTGTTAAAAAATATGATAATTATTATAGAGAGAATTAGTAAGAGGTAAATATAAAAGAAAAATACAAAATATATATTATATGTAGATGGTAAATTAAATAATTAAAAGAAGCTAAGTAAATGATTAGTTGTTAACAAGTAGATAATAGACCGAGAAGCAAGTCAGAGGATACCAATTGTGATAAGTACGTAATTGAAACATTAGAAATAGAGACCTAACCATGGAAATAGCCAATAAGAAACTATGAGGCGAGAACCTTTAAATAATGACATAAAGAGTGATTAAGGCAAAAGGAGGGGGTACAAGAATGACTTAGGCTACGAGAGATGCAGCAAAAAATGGTGCGGATGAATAGGTGAAGGTTCTGTGGAGGGGTTCTTTTAGAATGAATGGGGGACTATATAGTTTCGGTTGTAAATAGGGTGTGTGTAATTCGTTAGTGTTAGATTTTAGGGGTGGGTTATAGTTATTACTAGAAGGGTGAGAAGTTGCTTAAGAGGTGGGATCTATAATGTTTACAATTAAGTGAGGTTTCAGTTTTTTTATTTAGAAGTTTATCTCTATCTCTAAAATTAGTAATCAGTAATTTTTCAGTTAAGCATAAATAACATGCGGAGTTTAGTGATTTACAGGTACTAGCTCTATTAATAATTTCCCAGTTAATAATTGGGGTGAAGTTGTTTCGGGTAAGTAGTAGATAGTGGTTAGTTAATGAAGTACTATTGGTGTGGTTGGGATTATTTAGTGAGCATTTATGCACTCTAAATCTGTCTTTGAACGTGGTGCTTGAGAGGCCAATTTAAAATTTTTGTTTTGTGGGTCTTCAGCAGGGGCAATAGTTGCTTTGTAAACAACATTTGTTGAGAGACAATTTTGTTGGAGCGGGCACTGGGGTTTGTTAAGGCAGTTACAGTTATTTTGACTATTGTTATTATAGTTGTGGTTATTTAGTATTTTGTTGTGTTTTTTAATTTTATTTTCTAGATTGTGCATATGTATGCGTGTGCTTGTATTTGTGTATGTGTGTTACTTATTATCATACAAATTTTTCCTTAATTTTATTAATCTATTATTTAAGTTACTTACTGAAGTTTTCACCTATTTTATTTTATTAAAATAAACCCGTAACGTATAATTTCTACCTGCCCGGCTAATTTATATATATATATATATATATATATATATATATATATATATATATATATATATATATATATATATATATATATAAATATATATATATATATATATATTTATATATATATATTTATTTACCAGTGGTGAAAAAACCGGGCTAGAGTGCTCAATGTGTAGTCAGAGCAGTATATAGGAAATTTATTACTGTGAGTCCAGAATGAGTCTACAAATTGTTTCATCTAGAGGAAAATCCTCAAAGAGAGGAAATATCCAACTAGCATCGTAAGAATTCATAGATAGACTAAGTTATAAAGTCAAATAAGAATGGAAAAATCGTAGATAAAGGGGAGTTAGAAAAGAAGGGGGGTGGTAGGGAGAGGACGTTGGAGTTTAAAGTAGTAGGAGTGTCTTCAATAAGATAGGGGCTTATATTTAATTATTAATTTTGTGTAAATTCTTATATACGTTTTTTTAACGGTTTAAACTTAAAAGACGCTACTTTTATTTATAACGGCATAAGTAACAGTTAATTTAAAGGATCACCATGGATGTACGTGTATTTATATATATATATGTTTATATATGTATATATGCGTGTATTTTTACGTATCTGTGTATGTGTGCATATATATGTGTTATTGTATGTGTATGTATGTTTATATATATATATGTGTGTATATATATATATATGTATGTGTAATCACGCATGTGCTTTTCCCCCATTTACGTATGTGCATGTGCTGTACATATTTATGCGTGTGCTTGTATTTGTGTGTTACTTATTAAAAATGTTTATTTATTTTTTCCCCCTTAATTTTTTTATCTATTCTTTTAGTTACTTACTTAAGCTTTCACCTATTTTATATTTTATTTTATTAAAATAAACCTGTAACGTATAATTTCTACATGCCCGGCTAATTTATTTTTATATATATATTATATTTAATTATATATATATCATTATACTATCAAAATAAACCTGTAAAGTATAATTCATTAACTTATTTTTCCATTTTCTTTTTCTTTCCATTTTATAAACAATAAATATCTTTCAATCTCTCCCCGCCCGGCTAAATCACTTTAAACCCCATTTTCAACCCGTTCCTTCACTAACATTAACTCTCCAACCTGTTGCCATGGTGATCATTTAAATTAACTGTTACTTATGCCGTTATCAATAAAAGTAGCGTCTTTTAAGTTTAAACCGTTAAAAAAAACGTATATAAGAATTTACACATAATTAATATTTAATTATAAACCCCTCTCTTATTGAAGACACTCCTACTACTTAAAACTCCAACGTCCTCTCCCTACCACTCCCCCTTCTTTTCTAACTCCCCTTTATCTAAGATTTTTCCATTCTTATTTGACGGTATAACTTAGTCCATCTATGAATTCTGACGATGCTAGTTGGATTTTGTCCTCTCTTCGAGGATTTTCCACTAGCTGAAACAATTTGTAGACTCATTCTGGACTCACAGTAATAAATTTCATATATATATATATATATATATATATATATATATATATATATATGTGTGTGTGTATGTATGTGCGTGTATGTATGCATATTTTTATGTATATATATATGCATGTATATGTATGTATATGTGTTTATTTATGTTTATGTTTACGTATCTGTGTTTTTTTGTATATATACTTAGGCATGTGTTCTCCCCCCATTGATGTGTCTCCGTACATTGTACAGGTGTACGCGTGTATGTGTATTTATGTGTGTGTGCGTATTTTATTTACTTATCATTAACAATTATTTATTAATATTTTAATTTTTAATTTATTTTATTTAGTTACTGATATTCTTACCTATCATTATACAATTAAAATAAACCTGTAAAGTATAATTCATTAATGTATTTTTCCTTTTCTTTTCTTTCCATTTTATAAACAATAAATATCTTTCAATCTCTCCCCGCCCGGCTAAATCACTTTAAATCCCATTTTCAACCCGTTCCTTCACTAACATTAACTCTCCAACCTGTTGCCATGATCATTTAAATTAACTGTTACTCATGCCGTTATAAATAAGAGTAGCGTCTTTTAATTTTAAACCGTTATAAACTAAAAAAAAAACGTATACAAGAATTTACGCATAATTAATATTTAATTATAAACCCCTCTCTTATCGTATACACTCCTACTACTTTAAATTCCAACGTCCTCTCCCTACCGCTCACCCTCCTTTTCTAACTCCCCTTCATCTACGATTTTTCCATTCTTATTTGATTTTATAACTTATTCCATCTATGAATTCTGACGATGCTAGTTGGATATTTCCTCTCTTTGAGGATTTCCTCTAGCTGAAACCATTTGTAAACTCATTCAGGATTCACAGTAATAAATTTACTATATATATATATATATATATATATATATATATATATATATATATGTGTGTATATATGTATATTAAGTATGTGTGTATCTTTATATAGTTTTTTATGTACGGAATAAACTCCTAAATTAGGAACCAATCAACATCAGTTTGTCAATATATTACTAAACATCAGAGATGGTAATACTGTATATATTTCCTTTTATGTAAAGAGTAAAACTTGGTTCATGAAAATCAGATACCTCTATTTTTTTAAATCTGAAAAATAAGTATTAAATACCAATTTCACTTTTAAAAAAATATTTCAATATTTTTTATGTGCATAATATGGCAGAACTACCAATTTAATATTATATAACTTTGAATGAGACCCATAGTCCTAATTATGCAAGATTATATTATTTTTAATTTCTATTTTAACCAAACAACCACAGTTTTACATTTTTGACATACACTACAATCAAATTTAAGTTTTGAATTATTAATGATAATTTGAATACGATTAATAGACATATAGTTTAGTAGTGTTATATGTTTATTACGGAAATGGAAGTGGCCTTCGGGTGATCAATTTTAGTGTTCTATAAAAAAATATATCAAAAATTAGGTTTTATATGTTATACTCTAAACGCCATTGCTTACATTACCGACATCACGTGAGCGCAGCTAAATAAATAACAGTTGTTTCCTTCAAAAGAACTCACACACAAAATCAAATGTAATACTTTTCAAAAAGGGGATATTTTAAAGAATTTCTCTGCTAATCATTTAGTATTGTAGGTCAAATATTTTTATGCAATAAAATAACGTAATGGTTTTTCTTAACTTCTTTTGTAAGGAATTATGTCCTCAGTCTATGAGTCGGTTTGCCTCTTTAGTTTTCATTTCGTATAAATTGAATTGAAGAATCTGGTGACATTTAAGCACAAATATTTTTAAGTGCGTCCGAACATTTTTATGAGACTCTGTCTGTTGGTATGCGGTTTCCTACACTCATCTTATTACTATAAAAACGTCGTTGTGCGTCGATTTTTTACGAATAAAGCCATGTAACTACCAACTCCCAAATAATAAGAAAATAGTATAATTTATAATAAATAGTACAATTAATAATAAGAAAGTAGTACAATTAATAATAAATAGTACAATTAATAATAGAGTTTCATCCAAAGACATACATGAACGTACGTTTACCTTTATGTGTTTTGTTAGTATTAGTCGAGAAATGTATAAAAATCAAAGGCAAACAACAAGTCTCTTCAGGATGATGATCAGGATGATGATCAGGATGATGATCAGGATGATGATCAGGATGATGATCAGGAAGATCTAAAACATTAACAATTAAATGCATTTTATTTTATTTAAAAAAAAACACGAGAAAATTAGCTGTAATTAGAGCGTCTAAAAAAATAATGCATTATTTTATCTCAAATTATGTTAATTAATTTTTAATTAATTGTTAATTAATTATACTGCCACTCAAATGTCTTGTCTTCCTTCAATTTGTTTTTAATCCAGGAGAATATTCTCACAAAATTTTACAAGCATTTAAATACTAAGTACCCCTTTCCTATCACAAACATGCGATTTGTCACAATATGTTTAAGAAATATATTCACTCGTATACAAGCTGGCTAGCTGTTACAGATGACGAGGATATAACTGAAATTGCAACAATTCCAGGTAGAGTTATAAAATAAGATGCGAACAAAACGTTTAGGTAGAAAGACTATATTGTACAAGGAACTGAAATGCAAAGAAAAGTTGTCGGCACTTTCCGACTGGTAAGTTTGTCTTTTGTAGCGTTAGATCGCGATATTTCCCCCCACAAGAGTATTAGGTTCGAGGTTTATCGGGTTAGCAGAATCCATTTTGTGTGAATGGCTAAATCCCCATAACACCTTCCTCTCAAGCTTTATACTTCGCAAGGGTACATCGTATTTTTTCTTTTTGGATGGATAGTTCAAAATCCGTAAATTTTCTTTGACTTTGCAAAAGTCAGCGTCCCAAATCTGTTTGGGATAGTTCGATATCAACAGTTTCATCTAACATCTCAATGACATACATAATTCGAATCATCCGCCTGACGCCTTCTAATCTGATTCAGGTGTATTTTGTGTGTGAATTTAAAATCTTGAATAATGTATCCCAGTTTTCCAAGTCTTTTTGTCTATTGAGCTTAGTTCCCAGAAATGCGTGTTATTTTTGTAAATCTCGAAGCAAATCTTCCCCTTGGACGTAATTTTAGGCACATTAGTGAAATGGCTGAAATAAGCACATTCGGAAAATTATTATATGAATTGAACTCCAAAAAGCTTGTTCACCACGTCGAGATGATTACTAAGAAAATTAATAAACGAGAAAACATCGTGATATTCAAATAAACTTGCATTAATAATGGATTGCTGCTTAAATAATCCCCATATATATATATATATATATATATATATATATATATATATATATATATATTTACACACTGCATATAACATAATTAACGAGATAACATATTTTTACCAGTTTAACATACTTACTCGTAGTTTCGTATTAAAAGCATCGGAAAAGTTGGCAATGCTGAGCTGCGCGTAGAATGAAATTTTTGTACTGTTACGCGCAATGTAAAAAGCTTGCCATCGAAATTGCTGAATCCACGGTATTTGAGGTGTGTCAAATTATTAACAGGGCAGTTAATAAAAAAAATAATATATAAATAATAAATAAAATTGGTCGTTAAGGTGATTTGAGTAGTTCTGAAATGAGTGCTATTATAGAACAGCTTGAAAAATGTAAAACTACCCTCGAAATATCGAAAATGATAAGAAGGTACCATCAAACGATGAAGAACTTTATCAAGAACCCTACAAATGTACGTAAGAGAGCTGATAAAGTTAAATATAAAAGTGTTTCACGCCGTTCTCTACCACAAATTAAGCGTGAAATTGTTAAGAAGCCTGGGTAGACAGGTCGAGAATCTTTGACAAGGCCGGATTGAAGAATGTCTCAAAAGTACTCGATGTCGCCTTCTGAAAGAAGTGGCAAAGTCTGTTTAGCCTATGACAAAGTCTCCATTTTTTAATTCAATTTTCACCCTGAACTAGACAAAATGCCACTTTGAAGCAGTGGGCTACTATCAGGCACATAGTTTGCAGGGCCATTATGAAGGGGGATGAGTAGAAAGATGTTTGTTCAAATTAACCTTGAACTACTGCATATCAGTAAAGTTGGGAAAGCAGAATCCCGGAAGGGAGGTCCAAAGACCTGCGGTTCTGAGGACGAAACTATTGGAGTAAAAGGCTTTCTTGAGACTTAGTGGCTTGTCGGTTTTGTCGGGGGTAGTTACGTCGAGGAGGTACACGTATTTGCATTTCGTCAGAGCATTCACCATTAAAGTATTTGTAGAACAGACAGAGGGATGCAATATCTCGTCGATGGGACGGAGGCTGAAGCCTAGATGACAGTTCACGACCTATCAGGTTGGCGACTCTCTTTTGAACCCTGTCCAGGGGCGAGAGAAAAGCAGCAGATGCACCAACCCAAATGTGAAAACAGTACTCCATACATGGGTGAATGGTGGCCTTATAGAGGTAAAGGTTACTTTCAGGCGTAAGTAGTTTTCTAGTACGGTAGAGGGAGCCAATCTACTTTGCAGCAGCCTTGAAAATGCTCTCAATGTATCTATTCCAGTTCATATTCCCTGTAAACGTTAGGCCGAGGAGTTTAAAAGAAGTAATTTCAGGCAATGTGTTCTTGGCTATTGCTATTAGTGGTAGAGAAGGTTTCTTGTAGTCATTGAAGGAAACAAGCTTAGTCTTAGCAGAATTGACTGTGATCATCCATTTTCGTCCCAATTCTCTACAGATTGGAGGTCATCCTCTAGTGTTTCTGCCATTTCCTTGAATATGTGTTCATTTGTTTCCCCCTCATATCTATTATAGCGAGTGGTGTCATCGACAAATATACCCATTTCCGAAACAATTTCATCAGGGAGGTAATTTATGAATGTTAGGAATAATAGAGGTACAAGGATAGACCCCTGGGGTACTCCCGCATTTATGTCGTATTGTTTAGATGTACAGATGTCGAGGGCAACCTGGATTTTTCTATTACTTAAGAAGGATTTAATTACATTATGTTTTCTTCCAGTGATTCCATAAGATCTTATTTTCCTTAGAAGACCATCGTACCATACCCTGTCAAAAGCCTTAGATATATCAAGGGCTACCGCTCTATCCTTCCCTGTTTTGTCCAGTGAACGGTATATACGTTCAGAGACTACAGTTAGGATGTCTGCTGTTGAACGGGCTTGTCTGAATCCATATTGTTGGTCAGTCAGGAGTTTAGCAGCTGTTAGGTGATGGACTAGAGCTTGGTTAATTATTGCCTCAAATATTTTGGCGAAAAGCGAGAGGAAGCTAATGGGATGATAATTTAGTGGGTCAGTTCTTTCAGCAGAATTCTTGAAGACTGGTACCACAGAAGCGGTTTTCCAGCAGTCGAGAAAGCAAGATTCGTTAACGCATTTATTGTAAAGTTTGGAGAGAACTCGAGCAACCTCGGCAGAGCATTTTTTAATAGCACAGCCGTGATGAGATCTGGTCCACATGCTTTTAAGGTGTCTAGGTTTTTTATAATACCATATACCTGAGAAGGGGGGATTTTGGCGTCTGTCCACAAAGGAAACTCAAGGAGGGAGTGGTGTGCCGGGTCCAGTGTGGAGTTTGAGGCAAACCGACTGGCAAACGGATTAGCCACATAGAGAGACCCAGAAGGCGTTAAAATGACGTCAAATGCTTAGATAGCTTTTCTGAAGGAACACTTTGAACCATGGCTGAAGAAGCAAAGGTTGACATTCAGGAAAACCATTATTTTTATGCAAAATAATGCTCTCTCGCACGCAGCAACCAAAAGCAAAGAGCTTTTGCAACAACTTGGGGTTTCTGGGCTACGGAAAATGGAGTGGCCTGCGAATTCACCAGATTTGAACCCACTTGAGAATCTTTAGAGTATAATGAAGCGACGCCTCTATGCATATGGACTCGAATTTAAGAGTAAAGATGAGTTGTGAGATGCTCTCCAAGAGGTATCGCGAGGAATAACTATTGACAAAATCATAAATTTGACTAATTCTGTTGGCCAACGTCTTTTACAATTTATTCATAAAAAAGAATCACATATCCCCTAGTAATTATGTTAACGTAGAAATTGCTATGTAGTTATTGTGTTCTAAACATTTTTTAGTCAATTTAATGTTTGAAAATTATTTCAATAAACAAGTTATGGGTATATTGTATTTTTCTCAACCTCGTTAATAACGTGACACACTGAAATAATAGCTATCCCTATCTTCTGTCTAGTTTCGCTAATACTGCTTTAAATACTTTTATTTTCTGACGAGAGAAGCTGATTAATATTGTAAGCATGTTCTCAAAGTTTCATAGATTTTTATTCACTCGTTCCTTAAATATTAAAAAATGTAAACTCGTTAATAATTTGATACACGGTGTATATATATATATATATATATATATATATATATATATACATATATATAATATATGTATATATATATATCTATATATATAAAAATGTAAATGTTGGTTCGTTCGGAATGAATTGTCTAAAAAACCACTGGACGGATGACTTCCACGTTTTGATATAATATGTGTGTATAATGTGTGTTTTTATATATTTCCTTTTAATTATAACATGTTCCAATACATCGGTAAACACTGTATGGTTTTCGAGCTGAATAAACATGTTACATTGAAATAAAACACGAAAAATATATCCAGTTAGGTAGAAAAGTAACTTATCTTGCCTTTGATAACATTTATTTGTTATATATTTGTTTTTTGACAACTTCTTCGAATCTATGTGTACAGTAATACAAACCCAACATATTTATTCAGCTCGAAAAACATACAGTGTTTACCGATGACTTGGAAAATTCAAGATGGCGTCTGATTCTCTCTTTAACACGGTAAGTTTGGGAAAAGGTGTTATAAATAAAAAACTATACAAAATAATATTTAAAACCCGCCGAATATATGTCAACCTATGTCACGGTAACATATATTGAGCGAGTTTTTAACAGTATTTTATCTGAGTTTTTATTTATAACATCTTTTCCCAAACTTACCGTGTTAAAGAGAGAATCAGACGCCATCTTGAATTTTCCAATACATCGGTAAACACTGTATGTTTTTCGAGCTGAATAAACATGTTACATTGAATAAAAACACGAAAAATATATCCAGTTTGGTAGAAAAGTAACTTATCTTGCTTTTGATAACATTTATTTGTTATATATTTGTTTTTGACAACGTTTTCGAATCTATGTGTACAGTAATACAAACCCAATATGTTACATTGAATAAAAACACGAAAAAATATATCCAGTTTGGCAGAAAAGTAACTTATCTTGCCTTTGATAACATTTATTTGTTATATATTTGTTTTTTGACAACTTTTTCGAATCTATGTGTACAGTAATACAAACTCCACCGATCACTCTAATTTGTTTGGGGGGAGGGAATGTGATGTACAGGGCGGAAAATGTTAAATTGTTTTCTAATTGGTAAATGTCGGTGCGTTACTTACGGAAAATTTGAAAATTCGATGTTCCAAGTAAAAAAAAAAAAAAAACAGATAAATTAACCCCCCCCCTACTCCAACTTGGTGTGCTTTCCTTTTCTTATTTTATTTCTTTTTCAGCTTATTTTAAATTTTCCACCCAAAAAGCGCTATAATGTATTTTTGAAAATTAGAAAATTCTATGTCCTGGAAAAAAAATCCCCTCACCCCAACGTAGTTTGCTTGGTGAAGCCGTCGTTTATGCTACAGCGTGCATGCGCGTAGTATAAACGGAAGCTGCAAAATGGTGGAAAGAAGTTCGTGGGTTCAGGGGTAAATACCATGCAAACGGTAAATTTGCCTCAAGTTTGACTATCAGATTCGTTGTCAGCGACCTCAGTTACCTATACAAAAACAAATTAGAATGGTCGGTATTCTGTAGTAGCGTATCTGGATATTTACCTTTTTTTTTTTCTTGCTTAAAAAGATAGCATTAATACAGTAAGTAAGGTAAACTGACTTTTTCGTTTAAAAATGGAATTATTTCCCTTTCGTTATTAACTTTTTTAAAAAAAATTTTTTTTAATAAATATTTTGTGTTTTATATACATAAGATACAATTGTTGAATGTTACTGTTTTGATTATATTCGTTTGGGGGGCACAATTAAAAAATTAAGAAAGATTAAAATGAAGCGAAATTTAAGTTTCCGTTCCATTTTTACAACAACCGTAAAACAGTGCATACTCAGCAAGTTTTATCATAATTTATAAGCATATTGAAACACTAAATAAACATTTTATTTATTTTTTTGCATAATTAATGATGGAAGTATTTTTCTGTTTATTTTCTTAACATCTGTTAAAAAAAATAATTTGTACATTCTCTTGAAAAAAAGAATCAAACTTTTCTCTAATTACACATGTGTTCCATTTTAACAAACTGAGCCACACCAACGCGTGGCCGGGTACAGCTTGCACACACACATATAACTTCTTTATATCTCATTCCCTATCACGTATGGTTACATTTCCAACCCGTTTCCAAGACCAGCAAGAACAAAACGCATTACTTCTAGATCTGTTTACGACCACAGTTCCCGATGATTGTGTAACTGATGCCCACAGCCCACTTGGGAACGCCGATCATGCAGTGGTAATAGTTGAAATCGCCCTAAACTTTAAGGCCAAAACTGAGGAGTCACTGCTCAAAACAACGATATATTATAAAAAGGCTGACTGGGAAGCCATCAGTGATCTCATCAGGGACGTCGCATGGCAAAATATCTTTTCATTTCCTGTTGAACAGTGCGCAAATGAGACCACTGAATGGTTTAAAATAGCAATTGAAGCAAATTCTATAGAAAGCCCAAATCTCCAATGGTTTACTTCTACTTGTGAAGCCGCCATCCCGCAAAGGCAGCATGCGTACCGCAGATTTAACCGACATAAGTCCAATTCAAACACGCCGAAGTATATAGAAGCCAGAAGTAACTGTAAGAAAGAAATAGCGACACCTAAGAGAGATTTACAGAAACCACAAAAAAACGCATCGAATCACGGAGATTATGAACCCACGACTTCTGGAAAATCTACAACAGTGTAGTAAATAATGGGCAATCAACAATCCCCTCACTATCCAACAATCATGAGGTTGTTTGCTTTGCAACTGAGAAGGCTTACATGCTTGCCAATCGGTTTAACTCAAACTCCACACTGGACTCTGCAAACAACCCCTCCTGTCTTTCCTTTGACGCCACACTAGACGATCTGAAAATAACCCATTCTCAGGTGCATGCTATCATAAGAAATCTTGACACTGCAAAACATGTGGACGTGATCTCATCACGGCTGTGCTATTAAAAGGTGCTCCATCGAATTAGCTCCAGTTCTCTCCATCCTTTACAACAAATGACTTAATGAATCTTGCTTTCCTGCCTGCTAGAAAACTGCTTCTGTAGTACCAGTTTTCAAGAATTCTGGCGAAAGAACTGACCCAGTAAATTATCGCCCCATTAGCCTCCTCCCACTTTTCGACAATATATTTGAGACAATAATTAACCAAGCTCTAGTCCATCATTTTCCAGATGCTAAACTTCTGACTGACCAACAATATGGATTTAGACAAGCCCGTTCAACAGCAGACATCCTAACTGTAATATCATAACGTATATACCAGTCACTGGACAAAGCGGGGGAGGGCAGAGCGGTAGCTCTAGATATATCTAAGGCTTTTGACAGGGTATGGCATGAAGGTCTTCTCAGGAAAATCAGATCATATGGTATCACTGAAAGAATAAATGACATAATTACATCATTCTTAGATTAGAGAAAAATCCAGGTTGTCCTCGACGGTCGTCCATCTAAACAATACGATATAAATGCGGGAGTGCCTCAGGGTGTCTATCCTGGGACCTCTGTTATTCCTAATATTTATAAATTACCTCCCTGACAAAATTGCCTGTGAGATGGGTATATATGCTGACGACACCACACTCTATAACAGACACGACAGGAAAACAAATGAACACATATCTAAAGAAATGGCAGAAGCATTAGAAGATGACCTCCGATCTGTAGTGGAATGGGTACATAAATGGATGGTCACATTCAATGCTGCCAAGACTTAACTCGTTTCCTTCAATAATTACAAGAAACCTTCTCTACCACCAATAGCAATGCCCAATTACTCTTTATCTGAAAGTAAATCCTTTAAACTCCTCGGCCTGATCCTCTCAGGAAACATGAGTTGGAACAATTACATCGAGAGTATCGCCAACCGCTGCGAAGAAGGTAGGTTCTCTATACCGTGCTAGAAACATACTAACGCCTGAAAGTATCCTTTACGTCTATAAGGCCACCATTCGTCCATGTATGGAGTATTGTTTTCATATTTGGGCTGGTGCATCTGCTACTAGTCTCTCGCTCCTAGACAAGATTCAAAAGAGAGTCGCCAATCTGATAGGTCCTGAACTGTCATCTAAACTTCAGCCCCTGTCCCATCGACGAAATGTTGCATCCCTCTGCCTTTTCTACTAGTACTTTAACGGTGAATGCTCTGACGAACTGCAGACACTTGTGCCCCCACGACGTATATACCCCCGACAAACTCGACAAGCAGCTAAATCCCACCCCTTCACAGTAGAGATCCCTAGATGTAAGAGAGCCTTCTACTCCAGTAGTTTCTTCCCCATGATAGCTAAACTTTGGAATTACCTGCCGGGTCCCTGCTTTCCCAAATGTACTGACATGCAGAAATCCTAGTTCAACGTGAACCAACACATTGCTGCCCAAATTCCTACACAGTACCCCTGATGCCTATGTAACTGATAGTAGCCCCCTACAACAAAATGGCAATATGCCTTGATTGGGGTGAAAATGTAATTAAAAAACATTAAATAGCACAAACAACTCTTGCTTGTTTTTCTTGTAATCCTCCTCTCTTTGTCGGTCCATTTATCGAACTTTTTTTTTTTCGAGTGAAAAAAACATTTCCCATAATCGCGAACGTTTTCGACCTCCAGTGGTCATCCTCAGGCGAGTAGTAAAAATCAAAAGTAAAAAGTTTCATTTTTCAATTTAATTTTTTAATTTTTATTTTTTCAAATATATTAATATATATATATATATATATATATATATATATATATGTATATAAAGAAATACATGTCTTATATATATGCATATATATCATATATATATATATACAGAAAGAAATGTTTTATATATATACATATATATCATATATGTATATATATATAAACGCATGGTTTATATATATACATATATATCATATATAGATAAAGAAAGACATGTTCTATGAAATATATATGGAAATTAAGCTACACAGATTATTCCGCGTTTCACCCACGCTAGGATTCATAAGTCTTATGTAAGCATTTTTGTCTTGCGTTTTATTATATTGAGTTTTTAGTAAGCCAATTAGCTTTCTAGTTTCCACCGCACCCTTCCTAGTAAGACAATGAGCAGGCTCTTACAGGACAAAGGCCCAGTTGACCCCCGGTTCACCCGTTCATTTGTGGGTGCTATTTTAGCCGGCTCATATATATGACTACTACGATTGTCAACGAGTTATTAACATTAATAATGATGCGAAGAACTTTGAAGGATATATATATATATATATATATATATATATATATATATATGAATATTTTTGTATATATTTATATATATGTTTATGTAGATATTTCTTTTATATATTTATATATACATATATATATAAATATATATATATTTATATAAATGTATATATATTTATATATATGTATATATATATATTTATATATATATATGTATATATATATTTATATATGTGTGTATATATTTATATATATCTATATATATTAATATATACATATATATTTATATATATGTTTATATACATAAGTATATATATATATAGTTATATATATACATATATATATCTGGATAAAGATAGATTTATATACATATTTATACATATATACATATATATGTATACATATATATACATATAAATATATACATATATATGCATATATACATATATATAAATATATATATACATATATGAACATATATACACACATATGCATATATATTCATACATATACACGTATATATACATATACATACATATATATACACACATATATACATACATATATATACATATATACATATATTCACACACACACACACACACACACATATATATATATATATATATATATATATATATATATATATATACAAAGTAGTCAAAACCTTATTCTCCAGAAAAATATAAAGAGGAAAAGACTTCATTTCCCATGCGTGAATTGACTGGACAATTTACTGAAAATCAAAGTAGATCATTACAAAACATTTTGGGACAGATTGAGTGAAACAATTCAATTTGTTGGATTTACTTATAAATACGTTTTGCGAAAATGTAGAAACTCTAATGTTTGAGAAGGAAAATCTTAAGTCAGAATTAAAAGAAGGTCTCATTAAAGCTTTCCCAGTCAGTCCGGAAAATGACCAAAAATGTCAGCCAAACTAAAACACCAAATATTAAAGAACAAGAAAAAATGCACCGTCCGCCATAATGAGGATCTTGAAAGAATTTTAAAAATCGGCATCGTATAGCAAGTTGAATTTAGTCATTGGGCATTCCATTCGAAAAAAGAAGTAGCCACCTCTCCACCAGTTTGAATTCAGTACTAACAGAATACCATTATCCACTTTGGAGCCTTGAAGACGTTTTCTCCACTCTAAACAAAGAATGATCTAACGTACATGCGAATTATTCCTAATATGAACGACTTCCGGGCCCCATTCACCGAGCTATTAAAAAAGGAAAAATGGTGGAAACAGGCACATGAATGCCAGTCGACATTCGATAAAATAAATAAAACTATGACGTCACATATATTTCTTACTCACCATGACTGTGAATATCATAATCGCAAGTGATGAGAGCTCATACGACATGGGGTCTGTACTTTACGCAAAATGCAAGACGAAATAAAAAATCGATTACACATGCTTCTAGATCTTCGCCCCCACAGAAAAGCACTATTTATAAATTGTGAAAGAAACGTTTGCTATTTTTACATTTGTTACAAAGTTCCATCAATATTTACATGAACAACTTTTTCTACTGCAGACCGATCATAAACCTCTATTCACTATCTTTGGGTCGAAAGAAGGTCTATCCGTCTACACAGTGCGGAGGTGGGGCACTGAATTACAATTTCTAAGAATAGTACCTCTCCTTCAAGCAGATCGGCGGACTTTCACAGCTGGTTCTGAGACACAGAGTACCTCTTGAGGACTCAGAACTTGCTTCCTTACGTCGAACACTATCAGACACATCAGGATCATCCTGCACGAGCGTAAACGCGAAACACACACACAGACACACAACGAATTGCTTAGTGTTACAAAACAGAAAAATAACAAATAGACCATCAAATGCAGGTAAGTTTTTCGATGTTTTATGGCGTCATAGCTTAAAGGGAGAGCGTCCTCATATCCTAAGCATAACAAAAAGGGGAATGAAAGGCTTACATATTGGCCACTCAAGAATAAAAAAAAATGGAGAGCTCTATTCGTAGTTACATATACCGGCCGGAGATGGATATAGGCATTAAAACCATGGTGTATTCATGCAATAGTAATTCTTTCACGGCAAATGAACCCAAATGACTTTAAAGTTATAGACCAAAAGATAGAAATCTTGGTTTAGAATTTCTATAGATTTAGCAAGGCCACCTGAGGATTTGTGGTCGACTACTCTACAAAATTATTTAAAGTGAATCTACTACAAGGGCAGTTATCAATTTCCCCCATTAATTCTTGGCTTGGTTTGGAGTTGTTGACTATTAATAAGTAACAAATGGATGCAATTTACGTTTACGGACTTCAAATAATTCTGTGAGACGTTCCAAAATAACCATGTCACGACTCTCCAGTGGTATCGGCGATCAAATATGAATATGCAACGCTTTGTTAACACTTCAAAACGAGCACTCAAAAAATATGCAGTTAAAGTTAGAATAGAATAATATAATATAATAATTCATTTCGATCAAATTTGTTTTGCGAAAATTTTTATGTTTTATAAAAATTTTTTTTGCTATGGTTCAGTGTATAAGCCCCCAAAAATTGAATTAGGAATGCTTACTCTTACTTAAAAATAACAGTTTTTCCGTTTAGCTTTTTCTTCTCTGAGATATGTTTGTATGTAAAGACAACGGACAGACATTAGGTAACAATAAATAAATTAGAAAAAAGTATGTTAATTTATTTCCAATACAATGGTACAACAATAACAAATAAGAAATTGCTAGTAAGAATCAATGTTTGCTTCATCAGCTGAAATTTATTTAAAATCATAATTTCTTATATCAGATTGCTTAACAATCCAGATATATTATGTAATATATATGTAACAGTCGGGGAAAATGTTGATGAAAATACTAATATTACTTCTTGATCAGAAGCTTTATCTTGTCAAAATTGTCTTGAAGGTTTCTATGTTAAATCCAGTTTGTGCAGGGTTTTTTTTAAATTATAATCCGCATTTTTAAATTTTTTTATTATATACAGTACTCCTAGTATCTATATATGGCGTTTTTCGATTTCTCGGTCTTTGTTCTTCCCCGCTTTCGTTTTGATGGTAACGATTAGTGAGTGATGGTTGTTCTTGTTGTTATTATTATTATTATTATTATTATTATTATTATTATTATTATTATTTAAAATGCTCTGCATTCTCCGTCGGAAATGACCAGCAATGAAGATAAAAACGGAAATGATGCCACCTATTTCCACCTATTTCCGCCTATTCGTGTGCTAAAGATTAGACGGTTATGTTTGTTGATTGGGCATATACATATATTATATGAGAAAGTACTGAGTGTATAAAAAATGTAGTCAGAGACTCTTGCTGCGCAATTGTGAGCAAATAAAGTTACTGAATGTTTTACAGAAACAATTGAAGCACATGTTCCCACACGGAAGTTCTTTAGCAAACCTTACTCTACTTAATGGTTCACTTCTACTTGCGCAACTGAAATCGCTTAAATGGAAATATACATAACGCACACTTATCGATATGTCCAATGCAAATGTATATAGACATTATAAAAATTAGAAAATTAGAAAATAGGCACAACCAAGAGAAGGCATTCCGAAGTCACCAGAAAATGCATTGACTGGCAAAAATTAGGAAGTCGCGATTTCTAGAAAATTTATAATATTATAATAATGTAGAGTCAAAAATACCCCCATTATACAACAACCATTGAGGTTTGTTGCACGGCAACTGAAAATGCACACCTACTAACCTGGCGGTTTGATTTCAACTTTACTATAGACTGACCCAACAAAAATCTCCTTCCAAATGTCCCTTTATCGATAGAAGCCATACTCGATGATCTGAAGATCACCTCCTGCCATGTTCTTCATGCCATAAAAATGTAGACCCCTCGAAAGCCTGATCTCAGCCCTAATATATTATTAAAAAATTGTTCTGCTTAGGTTGCTCCAGTTTTCTCTAATTAGCTTTACCAAATCTTTCTTTCCTGCTGGAAAACTGCTTTCGTTGTTCCAATTTTAATAATTCGAGCGAAGAAACTGACTCACTAATTATTAACCTCTATTCGTATAAATCGGTGGGCACTTAATCAATCAAAATCGGTGGGCACTTAATCAATCAAACACTAGTCCACCGCCTCATGGATAATAAACTTCTTCCCGGACGACAATATGGATTTAGGCATGCCCATTTTATTGCAGACACTCTAACTGTAATCCCCGAACGTCCATATAGTGCACTGGATAAGACAGGAAGGGCTAGAACAGTAACCATAGACGTAACAAAATCTTTGACATTGTTTGTCATGATGAGCTTATGGAAATTAGATCATCTGGTATTGCTAAACGAATACTTGACATAATCAGAAGATAAAAATCTAGGTTGGCCTTGATGCCCTTAAAACAACATGATATAAATGGGAGTTGCCACAGTGTTATCTCTTTAGACTTTTATTATTTCTGATATTTATAAATGATCTTCCAGATAAAATTGTCTCTGAGATGGGAATATTTGTGGATGACAGTACGCTCAATAACAGACTCGAGGGTAAAAGGAATACACACATATCTAAGAAAATTGCTAAAAGCTTAGAGGAGGGCCATCCAGTCTATATTAGGATAGGGCTGTGATGGATGGTAACGTTCAATTCTGCCAAGACTAAGTTTGTTTCCTTTAATAAATACAAGGAACTTTCTCAATCACCGATTCCTGAAAGTACTTTATTAAAATTCCTACATGTAACTTTCACAGGCAATATGAATTGGAAGCAATACATAGAAGTAATTGTCAGCGTTGCTGCGAAGAAGGTGGCCTCCCTTTATTGTGCTAAAAGCTTACTAAAACTTGAGACTATCCTCTTCCTTTACAGAGCCAGTATTCGCTCATACATTTTGATTATTTCCACCTCCAAGCTTGTATCTCTGACAGTAGTCTCTCGCTCCTAGACAGGGTTAAAAAGCGTCGAAAACCTAATAGTTCTTGCACTTGCAACCAAACTTCAACTCATGTCCCATCGTCGAAATATTGCATGCACCCCTTCCACATAGATACCCACGTGAAATCCGCCAAGCAGAAAGATCCTTCCCCGATACTGTAGAGATCTGCGGATGGCGTAAAGTCTTCTCCTCAAATAGCTGCTTGACTCGAAGTGCTAGATTGTGGAATTGCCAGCTGAGTCATTGCTTTCCCAATTTCCTTACATATAGAAGTTTAAGTGTAATGTGAACAGGCATCTCGCTGTCCGATGTCATGTAAATTTCATCTAAATATCAGCCCCTTATGACAAAATGGCAGCGTGCACTTTAAGGCGAAATAATAGCAAAAAAAAATACATAAAATGTATTGTAGCTATTTTATTTTATTCTATTTAAAGTACATGCGATAATATTAGATTTATTTAGAATATTGCTAACACGGCTGTTGGCGGTCTAGTTATCGTTTTTTGTTCATCATTATTATTCCAGATGAAAAACGTATATCATTTGAGCTACTGAGTTGTACAAAAATATATAAATAACGTATATTTACACTCATATATATTTAAAAAGATACATGGATTTAGAAATTAACATTATTCGATGATATTCGATTTATTTTGTTTGGATTATATTATCCTAATCTGCCTTTCTTTTCTACCATGTTTTTCTCAACAGGCTTTCTATTTTATCTGTCAAATTTGTTTTTTTCTTTCGTGTTATTTATTTTTTTGTTAGATTCATTATCATCTTTAGCTTCGTTTTTCGTTATTACATCAGGGGTATCAATCTTGTTTCCAATTTCTTAGCGGGTAGGTGCGGCTCTTTCTGTACTTCATGTCGTAATTAAAGAGTTTGTATCATAATAGATTACATAATTCAATATAATGTTTTCCGTGTAGAAGTGTGCGAAAAGTAATTTAATATTTTCGTTTGTTTTTGTCCTCTACTGTTTTTTCTTTAACGCTATTTTATCCACGTTTATGACTTCCTTGATGTATTCAGTTTTCTTTAATCTTCTCTATGACTTCAAAAATGAGAAATCGCTGATAAAGACAGATAGTATTCTTTGTAACTTGGCTGTCAACAAGTCTCTTAAGTTCTCCACCGTTCTTTACATTTTTCCCATTAACGTTGCAATTCGTTTTGTTTTATAACAACAGCCGCTTACCGTTGTACTTTCGCTTATAACGGATTCATCTAGCATTCGGAGGAAAATAGACTTCCCCATGATTCTAATACACTATGTATCCTTAACGTCGATGTCCACCGCTTCATCCTCCCCTATCGTCAGAGAAATCTTGGTGTGGTGACAATCGATGCTAAAAATAATTCATTATCACAATATACTCACTAGGATTTCTCAGTACATTTTAAGCCATCACATACGCGCAGAATGATGGTGTTCAATGGAGGCCGAGTGGCAACAAGTCTACTCGCATTTCCAGTCTTCTCCGCTACTTTTGATCACTGATGAAAATCACCTTGTCTTCTCACCACAACAGTTTAGTAATTATTTATCCTCGATAATGTCTGCTATCTCATAAAGGGTTTCATAAAAGAAATAATAAATGATTGCTCACTGACAATGATGGCTTTTCTTGAGGTTTGGGTGAGAGCTAATGTTGCCAGATTAAAATTACAGCCGCCTCTTTCAATAACCGTTGCAAAATCTTTATCTGTTATCATCACATCGGTTTGCAATTTATTTATTGTTGATAGCAAATGCTTGAAGTCTTTGGATTTTGAATCGCAATATAGGGCAATTATTTCAGACCTTTAGACGTCCTTGAAGTGAAGGTCATAACGGTGCTCTCTTTCCTATGTCTTAAAATGCTTTTTAGCTCTTCACTGCCATTGTTTGGTACGATCTTAGGCAGATACCACAGTTTCTTGTGGAGCTGTCAGATTATTATTATCAATCTTATTATTATTATCATTAGTATTAATATACTACTACTAATACTACTGCTACTGATAATAATAATAATAATAATAATAATAATAATAATAATAATAATAATAATAATAATAATAATAATCTATTATTAATAAACAAAAGTCGGTATCTGTCTGAAACCGAAACTGTATTATTACTTGTCCATCTGATAAGAAAATTATACTAATACAATGCTCCACTCGTAAAAAAGGTTTGTCCACTATGTCTGCTGTTATCATGATCAATCCCCTCAGCTGATATCTCCTCCATATTATGGTGGGCAGAAGGGTAGTTTAGTATCTTTTATGATCTCTTATCGATTTCTCAATTATATATGTTCTATTTCGGCGTTAGAGTGTAGTCTATCATAATAGCTATCATAATATTATCTTTCTACATACGACCATATCTTTTTAAGGGGCATTGTATTATCTTTTCTCTTGTAATAATAATAATAATAATAATAATAATAATAATAATAATAATAATAATATAGAATGATAAGGCAGAGACTATACAAGGAACGGCAATTATAAATGCTGCACTCTTTAAGAAAATCCTTGAATGTTGTTACCACTTCAAATAAAATACGAACAAAAGCAATTTACAAAGAGAATGTAACAAATATCAGAAAGTAAACCCTTGAAACGAAAGAAATTGAAACTGCAATATATATATATATATATATATATATATATATATATATATATATATATATATATATACTTAATTAAGTAAAAAAAAGCATTAGTCTCGGTTTATACAACACAACTTTACTGCGAAGACTCAAATAGTATAAAAGAACGAGGGAAGATAAAACTAACCTTATCTCAACAGTGAAAAGTGCGGAGAGGTCTGAAATGTTTGGAAAATTTATTGCAAGACAAATCAATCGATTGAAGGTCAATATTCATTGCCAATAATCAATAAATGATTAATAATAATCAATAAATGGTTAATAATAATCAATAAATGGTTAATGTTCAATGCCATTTGCAAATGTTTTCGAACGAGATAAAGAAAGAATACAGGCCATCTCGTGAAACTTGTTGCCACCCAGACTATAGGTAACACCGCCGGGTATTATCAATGCGGAATCGCTGATGATGACATCTCTGAGTACTCATAGTAGGCACAGCAACAAAAAACAACATCATATTTTGTTCGTTAAAATTGTAAGCCTACATTTTAATTTCTTTACTTTATTATGCAAATGTTTAGAATAGTGACAAGATTGTTCACTAATGGAACATAAGGCACATATTCCAATCATCGGTGGAAACATATTAACATAATAATGTTACGTGACGCCCACTTGCTAAACACTTGCTAAACACTTGACATTATAAGGCGATGATCAAGAATACGAGAAGTAATCATTGGAAAAGAGTATACATGTCTCGTATACCCCGTCTTAGAAGCCAATGGTTATCCAATTAGCATTTAAGAACGCTTACATTTAACCACATTTGTGCTTCCATACAATCGTCGACGACTATTGAAGAATCAGCAAAACGTAACGCAGCAGTAAATCAGCTGATTATTATTTTCTAATCTAAGATGATATTACGCGAGGAATATCATATACTTAAAAAATAGACGAAGATTTGTGTAAATAATGTTGTCTCAACAGAATTATAAGACAGATAAATGAATCAGAATGAAAAAGAAAACATACAAGAATATCGTTTCCGATTCTGTTATTTCTTTGTCCGTAAGGCTGATAGCAAATACTGACAGCGAAAAGGGAATTCATACAAACATCTCCAGCAACTGTAGCATCCTCCTCCTCATCATCATCATCATCATCATCATCTGATATATCAGTTTTTTTGTTATGTCGTCAGTTTTGTCAGTAGGTTTACAGCAAATGTCGACACAGAGAAAGAAAATAATGAACCCTGTATAATAATAATAATAATAATAATAATAATAATAATAATAATAATAATAATTTTATTGTAACACCGCTAGGAACAATACGGAAAAACTTTTTAAAAAAGGATGAGAGATTTTGGAAGCTGGAAAGATGCAACGCATAAAAATCATGAAACAGCTAGAATATTAAGGAAAACCCTTGAATGCGGAAACCAACACACATGAGCTCCAGGCACAAGCCGAACATACAGAAATATATGTAAAACACAAAGTGATATCACATTGAATCATGAAAACTGAAACTATAATGGTAAGTTAACCCAACTGCGACTTTGCTTTGCGCCCTTCCTATTGTGTGTGTGTTACCATAAACTGGCGCCGCAACAAAAAAGTGAGAATGGTTAAGAAGGAGTGAAATCACAACCAGGACTCCGCTAGTTGAGTGTAAAGAGGACTGGCGCACAAGGGAAGCTAATTGCGACTCAAATTCCTGTAAAGGTCATTGATTGCAGTCACAAATAAATCAATGGAAAGCGGTTGTTGCGATAACACAGATTCATCTGAAAACATTATCGAAAAAGGTTGAGCGTACTGGGAATCTGGAGACACTTGTTGTCATTCAGATTCCACAGAAGACCACAGGCTATTCTCAAAGAGAAATCTTTGATGCGCCTTCTGTGACTACTTCTAATAAAAATAATAATAATAATAATAATAATAATAATAATAATAATAATAATAATAATAATAAGTATCCCCTCTAATTTCAGGTACCAAAACACAGATAAAACGCAGGAGAACCAAAGTAATTAACACCAACCCAAACACCGAAGAAAGAAATAAACACAAAAAAAGAGACTGGTAATGGAATGCTATTACAGAAGTCATCCCAAATGCCCAGAATATCGGAAACAGAGTAAGGAGTTATGGGTCATGGCCAGTGGCTATCACCTCAGAACAAAGAATTGATTGCAGACCAAACAAAACTGATTCTTAATTGACGCTGGTTTGCAAGTCTCGAACTGAATGAAATGCACCAAAAGATAAATGATGAAATAGACGAAGAAACACCCTTCGAGGAAGCCCCGAACATACGAACTACAGAGGCAGAAGAACTGCAAAGCTTAGATACAAAACAAACGCGAAGAATGAAACCTATGAAACAACAGAACTTAGCGAAGTAGAAAACATCAGGAAACTTACGAATGAGGTAAAAATCAAGAGTGGACAAAACTAATAACTGCAACCGAGAAGGTGAACAAACTCCTCCCACATATCCCAACAGAGACCATTACAGACCTAAACAATGTAATCTATGCCGGGGCCAAGACAATAAGTATGGAGTTTAAAGGGGAAAAATGACCGAGAAAGAAAAAGGACCAACAAAACCGGGATGTGAATTGAGGCTGGAAACACGAATAAACAAACTTAAAAAAGAAGTCAAATCGATAGACCAGACGAAAACAATTAGAAGAGGTGGGAAAAGTATAAATGTGACTAGCGAGGACAGGTTCAACAAGAAACAGGAAGAAGTAAAGGAAACAAAGCAGCAAAAAGCGAGATTAAGACGATACCGATACAAATCTGAACAGTGCAAGCAAAACAGAACCTTTGGATATAAGGAAAGCCAATTGTACAAAAATTTAAATGGAGGCAAAACAAAAACAAAACAACCAGAAACAAAACGCTACTGGGGACAGATATGGGAGGAACGGGAAGACTCATAAAAGAAAGGCAGAATGATTGAAAAAAATGAAAGAAGAGTCACAGCAAATCGAAGAAGGAACAGAGAATAAAATCAGCAAGGACAACCCTACGAAAAATGGCCGACTGGAGGGCACCAGGTCATGACGGAATACATGCCTATTGGTTTAAGAAATTCACAAAACTTCACGAAAGGCTAGTTAAGCAAATGAAAAGATGCACATGTACCAGAATAGAGGACCAAAAGCAGAACGATACTTGTGCATACAACAACAAAAAAAAAAACACAGAAAAAGGGACAATCTTATGTTCAGTGTGGGCAATACTTACTGCACAACTGAGAGAATAAATTTATCAGTCCCTTCATAACCGCGAAATACTCCCAGATAAACAGAGAGGATGCCAAAAAGGAAAAAGAGGAATACACCACCTATTATAGGATTATTAAATGATTTTGATAAAGGTCAAAAGTAGGAAATAAAAACACATATGATAATATCCAGCAATCATGGATAATAGAATGCCTTGGAATGTACAAAATACCAGGTAATATATAACAAATATGATAAAAAAATGCAATGAAAATATGGAGACTTGAACTGACGTGGCAATACATAACTGAAATCAAAATACAAAGTGGACTTTCTCAAGGTGATTCTCTATCATCAATATTATTCGCTATAACTGTGACGCCCCTGAACAACATCCTAAGAAAATGCTAAGCCAGATACAAGTTTACTATCACAGAATAAAGAGTTCACTAACACAGAAGAGTGATGGTCTGAAACTGTTTGCAAAAACAAAGACAGAACAAGAAACACTAAAAACACGACCAGAATCATCAGCCAAGATATCCAAATGGAATTCGGTATTGAAAAGTACGCACTGCTGGCCCAAACTAGGACGCAATAGAAGGCAGAGTACTGCGCAATCAAACAGAAATTAGGGCACTAGGTGAACATAATAGGTGAACATAATAGGTGAACATAATAGGTGAACATAATAGCTGCAGATACTTCGGAGTGCTGGAAGCAGATGCCACCAAAGCAACGGAAATGAAAGAGAAAATAAGAAAAGAAATAGCTCAGAACAAGAAAACTCCTTGTAACTAAACTAAATACGTGGTCAATGTCACTAATAAAATATTCTGAACCATTTATAAGCTGGACCAAATAAAAACTAAGGAATCTCGATCACAGGACCAGGCAACTCATGACGATGCACAATACACTACACCCGACGGATGCTACTGACCGACTATATGTGAAAAGGAATGACGGAGGACGAGGGCTGGTCAGTATAGAAGACTGTAAATAATACAGAAAAGGATTAGAAAATACATAATGCAGAACACAGAAAGAATAATTACTGCAGCAAGAGACGAGGAATAAGATAATGAAATAAAAATGAGAAGAGAAACAGCTACAGGACGATTCATAAGTATTACAAGAGAATAAACTAATGAAAACGCTTGGAAATGTACACATAAATGAACCTTTAACAGGGAAACTGAATCACTAATAAAATCTGAACAAGATAACACAATTAGAACATACCCCACTAAAGAAAGAATCGACAAGACACAAGAAAACAACAAATGCAGACTCTGCAGACAACGAAACGAAACAATAAACCACATATTTAATGAATGCAGCCAACTAGACCAAAAATCATATAAAATAGACACAATCAAGTGGGGCAAACAATTGCATCTTGGGCACACAGACATATGACACAAACACAAACCGGCACTGGAAAATGAAAGTCGCATAATCCTATGGGATATGGATATGCAAACGGAGAAACCCATCCAAGCAAGAATACTAGATGTCATAATAGTTATCAAGAAGATTGTAGATTTTGCCCTCCTAGAAATCCACAGAGTAATGATCAAGGAGACTGATTAGCGGTGCAAATACACGACCTAGCCAGAAAACTCTACATCTTGAAAATAAAGTAGGAGAACTAGGAACGATACCGAAAAACTTTGAAAAAATAATAGAAGGTTTTGAAATGAGAGGGATGGCAGAGAAAATACAACAAATTTCAATAATGAAAACTGCATATATATTACGGAAAGCGCTTGAACGTGAAGACTTAGATCACAAATGAACTGAACAAAAAATGGACACAGAAACGGCGACAAACACAAAACACAAAGGAAAATCACATGAAACTGTATGATTGAAAAATACCGCCAACATCTTTTTGTGAGTGTTACTATAAACGGGCACCACACTAAATAATGAGGGTCAAGGAGGATGGAAAGACCGAGGGAGAAATCACTAGCTAGACCTCCGCTGGCTGAGTGAAAACCAATGGTAGCCATCAACAAGACACTAATGGTAAGCGGCTTTTGCAAAGGTTTTTGAAAGAGACGGAGATTATTGGAAATCTGAACAGATATTTTGTCACTCAGACTCCGGGGGACACAACAAATTTTTCTCAAAGATTAATCTTTGATGATGGCTTAGTTGATTACTTCTAGTGGGTAAATAATAATAATAATAATAATAATAATAATAATAATAATAATAATAATAATAATAATAATAAACCCATCACTACTACTGGCGTTGTTTGGCAATAAATTATCAAGTAGTGTTTTCTTAGCATCGATCTATGAGTGATCGATTTCTTTCATTTTACGTAAGCTTAAACTATTGAAAATCAAGTAGTTGCTAGGGCTTAAACTATTGAAAATCAAGTAGTTGCTAGGGCTTACACTATTGAAAATCAAGTAGTTGCTAGGGCTTACACTATTGAAAATCAAGTAGTTGCTAGGGCTTAAACTATTGAAAATCAAGTAGTTGCTAGGGCTTACACTATTGAAAATCAAGTAGTTGCTAGGGCTTACACTATTGAAAATCAAGTAGTTGCTAGGGCTTAAACTATTGAAAATCAAGTAGTTGCTAGGGCTTAAACTATTGAAAATCAAGTAGTTGCTAGGGCTTAAACTATTGAAAATCAAGTAGTTGCTAGGGCTTACACTATTGAAAATCAAGTAGTTGCTAGGGCTTACACTATTGAAAATCAAGTAGTTGCTAGGGCTTAAACTATTGAAAATCAAGTAGTTGCTAGGGCTTACACTATTGAAAATCAAGTAGTTGCTAGGGCTTAAACTATTGAAAATCAAGTAGTTGCTAGGGCTTAAACTATTGAAAATCAAGTAGTTGCTAGGGCTTAAACTATTGAAAATCAAGTAGTTGCTAGGGCTTAAACTATTGAAAATCAAGTAGTTGCTAGGGCTTAAACTATTGAAAATCAAGTAGTTGCTAGGGCTTAAACTATTGAAAATCAAGTAGTTGCTAGGGCTTAAACTATTGAAAATCAAGTAGTTGCTAGGGCTTACACTATTGAAAATCAAGTAGTTGCTAGGGCTTACACTATTGAAAATCAAGTAGTTGCTAGGGCTTAAACTATTGAAAATCAAGTAGTTGCTAGGGCTTAAACTATTGAAAATCAAGTAGTTGCTAGGGCTTAAACTATTGAAAATCAAGTAGTTGCTAGGGCTTAAACTATTGAAAATCAAGTAGTTGCTAGGGCTTACACTATTGAAAATCAAGTAGTTGCTAGGGCTTACACTATTGAAAATCAAGTAGTTGCTAGGGCTTACACTATTGAAAATCAAGTAGTTGCTAGGGCTTAAACTATTGAAAATCAAGTAGTTGCTAGGGCTTAAACTATTGAAAATCAAGTAGTTGCTAGGGCTTAAACTATTGAAAATCAAGTAGTTGCTAGGGCTTAAACTATTGAAAATCAAGTAGTTGCTAGGGCTTACACTATTGAAAATCAAGTAGTTGCTAGGGCTTACACTATTGAAAATCAAGTAGTTGCTAGGGCTTACACTATTGAAAATCAAGTAGTTGCTAGGGCTTAAACTATTGAAAATCAAGTAGTTGCTAGGGCTTAAACTATTGAAAATCAAGTAGTTGCTAGGGCTTAAACTATTGAAAATCAAGTAGTTGCTAGGGCTTACACTATTGAAAATCAAGTAGTTGCTAGGGCTTACACTATTGAAAATCAAGTAGTTGCTAGGGCTTACACTATTGAAAATCAAGTAGTTGCTAGGGCTTAAACTATTGAAAATCAAGTAGTTGCTAGGGCTTACACTATTGAAAATCAAGTAGTTGCTAGGGCTTACACTATTGAAAATCAAGTAGTTGCTAGGGCTTAAACTATTGAAAATCAAGTAGTTGCTAGGGCTTAAACTATTGAAAATCAAGTAGTTGCTAGGGCTTACACTATTGAAAATCAAGTAGTTGCTAGGGCTTACACTATTGAAAATCAAGTAGTTGCTAGGGCTTACACTATTGAAAATCAAGTAGTTGCTAGGGCTTAAACTATTGAAAATCAAGTAGTTGCTAGGGCTTAAACTATTGAAAATCAAGTAGTTGCTAGGGCTTAAACTATTGAAAATCAAGTAGTTGCTAGGGCTTAAACTATTGAAAATCAAGTAGTTGCTAGGGCTTAAACTATTGAAAATCAAGTAGTTGCTAGGGCTTACACTATTGAAAATCAAGTAGTTGCTAGGGCTTACACTATTGAAAATCAAGTAGTTGCTAGGGCTTACACTATTGAAAATCAAGTAGTTGCTAGGGCTTAAACTATTGAAAATCAAGTAGTTGCTAGGGCTTAAACTATTGAAAATCAAGTAGTTGCTAGGGCTTAAACTATTGAAAATCATGTAGTTGCTAGGGCTTAAACTATTGAAAATCAAGTAGTTGCTAGGGCTTACACTATTGAAAATCAAGTAGTTGCTAGGGCTTACACTATTGAAAATCAAGTAGTTGCTAGGGCTTACACTATTGAAAATCAAGTAGTTGCTAGGGCTTAAACTATTGAAAATCAAGAAGTTGCTAGGGCTTAAACTATTGAAAATCAAGTAGTTGCTAGGGCTTAAACTATTGAAAATCAAGTAGTTGCTAGGGCTTAAACTATTGAAAATCAAGTAGTTGCTAGGGCTTAAACTATTGAAAATCAAGTAGTTGCTAGGGCTTACACTATTGAAAATCAAGTAGTTGCTAGGGCTTACACTATTGAAAATCAAGTAGTTGCTAGGGCTTACACTATTGAAAATCAAGTAGTTGCTAGGGCTTAAACTATTGAAAATCAAGTAGTTGCTAGGGCTTAAACTATTGAAAATCAAGTAGTTGCTAGGGCTTACACTATTGAAAATCAAGTAGTTGCTAGGGCTTACACTATTGAAAATCAAGTAGTTGCTAGGGCTTACACTATTGAAAATCAAGTAGTTGCTAGGGCTTAAACTATTGAAAATCAAGTAGTTGCTAGGGCTTACACTATTGAAAATCAAGTAGTTGCTAGGGCTTACACTATTGAAAATCAAGTAGTTGCTAGGGCTTAAACTATTGAAATCAAGTAGTTGCTAGGGCTTAAACTATTAGAAAATCAAGTAGTTGCTAGGGCTTACACTATTGAAAATCAAGTAGTTGCTAGGGCTTACACTATTGAAAATCAAGTAGTTGCTAGGGCTTACACTATTGAAAATCAAGTAGTTGCTAGGGCTTAAACTATTGAAAATCAAGTAGTTGCTAGGGCTAAAACTATTGAAAATCAAGTAGTTGCTAGGGCTTACACTATTGAAAATCAAGTAGTTTCTAGGGCTTACACTATTGAAAATCAAGTAGTTGCTAGGGCTTACACTATTGAAAATCAAGTAGTTGCTAGGGCTTAAACTATTGAAAATCAAGTAGTTTCTAGGGCTTACACTATTGAAAATCAAGTAGTTGCTAGGGCTTAAACTATTGAAAATCAAGTAGTTGCTAGGGCTTAAACTATTGAAAATCAAGTAGTTGCTAGGGCTTAAACTATTGAAAATCAAGTAGTTGCTAGGGCTTAAACTATTGAAAATCAAGTAGTTGCTAGGGCTTACACTATTGAAAATCAAGTAGTTGCTAGGGCTTACACTATTGAAAATCAAGTAGTTGCTAGGGCTTACACTATTGAAAATCAAGTAGTTGCTAGGGCTTAAACTATTGAAAATCAAGTAGTTGCTAGGGCTTAAACTATTGAAAATCAAGTAGTTGCTAGGGCTTAAACTATTGAAAATCAAGTAGTTGCTAGGGCTTACACTATTGAAAATCAAGTAGTTGCTAGGGCTTACACTATTGAAAATCAAGTAGTTGCTAGGGCTTAAACTATTGAAAATCAAGTAGTTGCTAGGGCTTACACTATTGAAAATCAAGTAGTTGCTAGGGCTTAAACTATTGAAAATCAAGTAGTTGCTAGGGCTTAAACTATTGAAAATCAAGTAGTTGCTAGGGCTTAAACTATTGAAAATCAAGTAGTTGCTAGGGCTTAAACTATTGAAAATCAAGTAGTTGCTAGGGCTTAAACTATTGAAAATCAAGTAGTTGCTAGGGCTTACACTATTGAAAATCAAGTAGTTGCTAGGGCTTACACTATTGAAAATCAAGTAGTTGCTAGGGCTTAAACTATTGAAAATCAAGTAGTTGCTAGGGCTTACACTATTGAAAATCAAGTAGTTGCTAGGGCTTAAACTATTGAAAATCAAGTAGTTGCTAGGGCTTAAACTATTGAAAATCAAGTAGTTGCTAGGGCTTACAATATTGAAAATCAAGTAGTTGCTAGGGCTTAAACTATTGAAAATCAAGTAGTTGCTAGGGCTTACACTATTGAAAATCAAGTAGTTGCTAGGGCTTAAACTATTGAAAATCAAGTAGTTGCTAGGGCTTAAACTATTGAAAATCAAGTAGTTGCTAGGGCTTAAACTATTGAAAATCAAGTAGTTGCTAGGGCTTAAACTATTGAAAATCAAGTAGTTGCTAGGGCTTACACTATTGAAAATCAAGTAGTTGCTAGGGCTTACACTATTGAAAATCAAGTAGTTGCTAGGGCTTACACTATTGAAAATCAAGTAGTTGCTAGGGCTTAAACTATTGAAAATCAAGTAGTTGCTAGGGCTTAAACTATTGAAAATCAAGTAGTTGCTAGGGCTTACACTATTGAAAATCAAGTAGTTGCTAGGGCTTACACTATTGAAAATCAAGTAGTTGCTAGGGCTTAAACTATTGAAAATCAAGTAGTTGCTAGGGCTTACACTATTGAAAATCAAGTAGTTGCTAGGGCTTAAACTATTGAAAATCAAGTAGTTGCTAGGGCTTAAACTATTGAAAATCAAGTAGTTGCTAGGGCTTTAACTATTGAAAATCAAGTAGTTGCTAGGGCTTAAACTATTGAAAATCAAGTAGTTGCTAGGGCTTACACTATTGAAAATCAAGTAGTTGCTAGGGCTTACACTATTGAAAATCAAGTAGTTGCTAGGGCTTACACTATTGAAAATCAAGTAGTTGCTAGGGCTTACACTATTGAAAATCAAGTAGTTGCTAGGGCTTACACTATTGAAAATCAAGTAGTTGCTAGGGCTTACACTATTGAAAATCAAGTAGTTGCTAGGGCTTACACTATTGAAAATCAAGTAGTTGCTAGGGCTTACACTATTGAAAATCAAGTAGTTGCTAGGGCTTACACTATTGAAAATCAAGTAGTTCCTTACACTATATATTCAAATGTTCATCTAAAATTCTCTTTTAGCTTTCATTCAATTAGTAAACGAGTGGAAGAATTCTCATTTCAACAATTGAAAACTTTTCAATTATAGTATTATTGTAGCCTCTTAGTCTAACCGGATTTTAAGACGAGAAATCATCTAGTCTGGTGTAATACCGTGCTAAGTACTGTTATCCTCATATAAGTTAGTATATAGTATAAGTAAGTATATAGTCGTGTACACGAGTGTCTTATATGAGTTTCGAATACCCTGTTATTATGAATATTTGATCAGGGGAATGTATCCATGCGAGCTTGTCTTGATAAAGCATTACAGAGAGACCGAACATGCTCTAAGACTGTTTAATATTTAATTCAAAGTGTTAATACTTATTTTGTTTTTATTGTCTCATAATTTTGTTGTTTGTTGAAGATGAGGCATTCATAGAGATGACAGACATTCACCAACTATTTCAATTAATCCAACCAAGATATCATTTTACGATCGTAACCGTTTCTTTTAGTACAATTGTTTGTATTTATTTTACACTTGGTTCACCGGATGTATTTTCCAGGGCATTTTTAAATATTTTATGCGACCGATTGCACCTATAATTACTGAAATGAGGGCGATCTTCCTAAGATTTCAGTTTCCTTTGCATATCGTGAATAAGGACTTGGTATTTCGTTATCTTAGCTATGTAAAGGCCAGCATCATTAGAAACACTTTGGCTACGTTCTTCATTTTTCCTGTCTCTCTATATCAAGCTAAACTACGTTACTATAGCAATTTTATAGTCTTAAATAATCGTGTATGAGCATGAGTTATTTTAAACTGTTCTTTCTGGTGCATGGTCTCAGGTTTTCCTGCTATACGTGGTATTCAGCTTTTTCTTTTTTTCCAATAGCTATATTACCACAATCTAGTCTAAAATGCTTACAAATATATATTCATACACACTTAAATTCGTGTATACGTATATATATTTATTTGTGCATAATTAACTCTTAAACTAAATATGCGATTACGATGACTTTTGGAGTGTAGAAGCTAACCGCGAGGAGTCGTAGTGTGGAGTGTAATTAATTTAATTTACTTTTTTATGAAAACAGGATAATAATTCAGTGGATGTTTTGTGAAACTTCAGATATCTTCAACTTTTGTGAGAGTTTAACGATGCTCATTAGAAAGCAATGTATAAAAAATACTTAATTTCATAATAATCTGAAGTTGTTTTGATTGGCATAATATAGGCACACCCTCCCATATAAATATTCAAATATTTAAATTTGTCATTGTAATTGATACTTGGTCTTTAAGCTAGGATTTCCTGATTACATATATATAAATCATAGATTACTATATAAAAATAGTATTGTAAAAATTATTGGCTGCATATGTGCATAGATGTTCAGCTGTGATGTCTTTGTAAATACTGCGCCTCCTCTCACTGTTTTCGAATGCTAAAATGGAAGTAAAAAGCCTCACAGCTAAAACATGTATGCCCATCTATATATATATATATATATATATATATATATATATATATATATATAGATATATATATATAGATATATATATATTAGATGTTTAAAGCCGCTAAAAACGGGAAAAAATTGTAGCATGTTTACTATAAAACGATTGCTTATAATGCTTGTATAAATAAGGAAACACACAATAAATTGAGCACTCTTTTATAATATTGGATATTTATTAAATAAGCTTTAAGCAACCACAGCAATACACACATACACACACACATATATGGGTGTGTGTATGTGGATATAGTAGACGTTTCAATCCGTTAAACACCGACAAAGTGTGTAGTTTGTTTATTTTAAAATAATTGTGTTATGCAAAATTGATATTAGAATTTTTGCATGTTAGAATTTTTGCATATGTTTGCATGTAATACAAATTCATATTAATCTCTAGTCGTGCATTTGACGGATACCATAATATTTAGTTTAGTTTTCTATACTTACTATACCGATAGTCCATACAAAATTTCAGCTGGATCGCCCAGTCGTTTTCGAGAAAAAGTGGAACAGACAGACATAATAACCGATTAAGAGAAAACTATTATAGATATGTTTATACGTGTGCATTTTTTATATGAATGTGCGAGTAAGTGATAACATTTTTGTAGATTTGTCAGTGTTAAATTTGAGGCAATACTTTACGTGACTCTGAAATATATACACATAATGCCCTCGTTGTCCGTCGGTCTGTCATGATCTATTTGAAATTGGACGTATCTTATATTTTGTTTCTATTTTTATTGGCCACATCTTACAAAGAGTCTATTTTTCCTGATTTTTATTCCACTTTTCCCCGCGGTGTTTTGCTTCCATTCTTGTTTCATTATTTAATTTTCTCTTTTGTACATCTTCCTGTTTTCCAGATTAAATCACACTCCTCATCGGCGAACATGTTGGCAGTTTTTTATGAAAATGTGGTTGTTAAACTTTACAGTTTAGATCTTATCGTATTTTACATTTCTATTTTTTATTGGCGACTACACATTTTATATATGTAGTTCCAGAGAATTTTCTTTCCGGGTAGTAATCCACCTTTAATAATATATAGCTCCTCCTTATTTCCACGCCCTCCCCACTCTTACAGGAGTTGACTCCAAATCAGTTTTTAATAAAAAGAACATCAAGCTTCTCAACAATGAATATTCTGGATATTAACAAAGTTTACAAAAATGTCTCCTTCTTTGACTGAGAACAGAAATTATGACGCATCAGAACCAATACTACACTTTGATCCCAACAAAAATACAAATATCTTTCAAGTGTCCACTCAGTTTATCACGAGCACAGAGTAAGGCACAAGGTCGGTTTTTTAATGTTAAATACATTCAACTCCATTAAAAAGAGAGTTCTTGATTGGGATTTTCCTTCTTAGCTCTGTTTGACACATCACTATTGGGCATTTATTCCTAATAAGAATATTCTTTCTCTTTTTTTCAATATCAGTATGCGACGTTTAATAGCCTCGTTTCCTAGTTACGTAACTGTAACAATTGCATCGTCACAGTGGATCGTGTATTCCTTTTATCCAATTGTTCTTTCTTGTATATGTTCTCAGGATTTGCTGCTGCATTCGATATCTGACTTTTTACAAATCTTCCAGTGAAGATATTTACACTCACCATTGTGTCGCATGGTATAGCAGCCGCCCTCCGTAGAACCTTACAGTTGAGTGTAAGGTTATATGTTGCAGTACCTAGACTTTTAGTTCTTGCTAAGATCACATATTTTCTTAAAAGAATTGCCCATCAAACCTTGATCTTGGCAATATACTTGCCTTCTGATTCTGTTCCATTTGTCTTGTCCAAACTGGTTGGCCAATTTCGTGATGGAGGTTGTTCTTGTTTCATGATATTTATATACCGTTTAAAGGTTTGGATATGAAAAGCTCGTCAAATATTGTCCGATACTCACAATAGTACACGTACTAAGGGTCTCTTTCTGAGTGACCCATGCTTTTCTACACTTTTTCTGCATCCTCTAAATACAGCTTTAGTAGACACGAGTTTCTGTGTGTTATTCGATACAATGCCAGCATTTTCAGCGTTTTAGTGTCCCTTTTGAGCCAGTCAAGAATGCCAAAACTGTATGTTAGCACAAACATAGCTGATTAGTTAATTGCAGTTATATTGTTTTTGTTTGTAAACTCTGGTGTGCAGATTGTCCTAACAGGGCATATATATCAACTATTAATTTTTTCTTTCGTCATGCTGAATTGAATCGTTCTCGTTGCCAACGTCTGTATTTTCTTGCCTTTCTGGTACCTTGATGTCAGTAATCTATTAAGCTGTATGTTTTCAACTTGGAACATTTGTCTAAACCAATTCTATGCCAATATCTCTGGAGAAATTATGTACAACTTAAATCAGCGTTGAGCTGGCATATAGTTCGAGGTCCTAATAAAGAGCAGGCGGTAGACTATTTTGTTGGGATCTTGTTAGCAGCCCTGTCTCAAGTTCTAGGTATCCCATATTTAATTTAGTAACTTGCTTAAAGGATCCGTCGCCAGACTGAAGAATAAAGGAGATAGGCTTGCCCCTTGGAAGATTTCTATTTTTATTTTGGCGTAAGTGATTTTTATAGTTCCATTCTTTAGGCTACATTCAGATCATCAAAATTTAAATAATGGAAAATTGGAGTTTAAAGATCATTAATTATTTTTGGAATAAGTACCGGGTTGATAGTTTGGACTGTCTTATTAGATGGGTTATAATCGTTTAGAAGATAGTAATACCAAGAACTAAAATATGAATTAATTGTAGATTATACTTGCCTTACTTTTTTTTCAGTGGCGTATTAATATTCAAGAATAAGGGGGTCTTGTGAAATTTACTGAGCAGAGAATAGATTATATATATGGATGATCAACTGTTATAATTCTATATGTATATATATATATATAATATACATATATACATATATAATATACATATGTATATATATGTATATATATACATACATATATATATATATATATATATATATATATATATATATATATATATATATATGCAATATGTTATATGTATACTTTCTCCTCTGAGCTTGGTCAAGTGGTGCAATGTGAAAATATGTGACATGCGAATTTTCATGCATCTAAAACTAAGCTACTATCTTTATCTCATCAACGCTTTGGCATCAATTGAATTGAATAGCTCCCCTCTTGAGGAGGATTCATGTTTTGACAAGCTTTGGGGGTCTGACTTTTACTCTTAATCTGAGATGGAACACGTACATCAAATCCGTTGCTGAAGCTGCTGGAAAAATGGTAGGATTTTTCTACCGCTCCAGTAGATATCTCATTGCTGATGCAATTATCTACCTGTATAAGAGCCAGTTACGTCTAAGGATGGAGTACTGTTGCCACATTTGGGCAGAATCTTATAGAAGGAGCTTATCCTACCTTGAGTTCAAAATAGACTTCGTAGCCTAGTGGGGTATGCCCTTTTCTCTTCTCTGTAACCTCTTTCCCACAAAAGATATGTTGCGAGTCTGGCTCTGCTTTATCGTTATTTTCCTAGCTTATTTTCAGAGTGTATATATATATATATATATATATATATATATATATATATATATATATATATATATATATATATATATATTGCTTGGTTGTATCCCAAAGAATGAGCCATTTATAATAATTATTGTTTATTATCTTTTTTATATATTTTAAAGAATGTTTAGATTTATAATTTTTTTACTGTGTTACGCACATTTCATAACTGGTAACCAAACCGTATTGTTTTTCATGTTTTATGGTACTCTGCGTATATATTCGCCCCCACAACTTATTGTTATGTTAGGCGATGGAAACTAGATGACTTACACCAAATGTCAAAGATGTGATGTTCAAATTCTCTTTTCTAACGTTTACTTCAACAAGAGCAGGCATGGTTTTCAAGTTACCTGTACTAGATAATGGGTGGGAAGAGGGTGCATACATAGAAGTAGAATAACAAATCTCTCACTTCACCAAGCACTAAAACAATCTCATATTCTCAATAGTTTAGTCTCATTATTTTTAACTGAGAGGAAAGGAAGCTAGACCACATGACAACACAATTAAAGATGGCCGACCTGTCATATCGGCAGCAAGATGTTTCATTAGCACGGAAATTTTCAATTAATATTTGCGCGCGAAAATAAGTTAATTAGCTCACGAAATTGATATTTAGATTTGTTTTTCGAATAAAAATGTTATCCACATCATTTCATGACGGATTTAAACCTGAAAAAGAATGATTATCGCGTTCTCTAAATCTTGAAAATTTTCAGTTTTTCTTGAACTTTTATTTAATCTAAACAAAGAACAGTACTACTGGTTACTCTAATAAGAGACAGATTTAAAATTATGAGGGAAACTATTCAGCGCAATGTTCAAGTTACATTTTAATTTCTGCACGTTTTAACAGTTGGAAAAAGAGATAACACAAATGGAAATTCGAAAAGTTTACGACGCGAGAAAAGATTATAAAATGATGCAGTATTTAAGGATTTTTCCAGTGAAGTGATTGGGTTTCGCTGTTAGTTTGGTCGGCGATATTTTCGCTGAAAGACTACAAGTGCACTAAGTTCACGCAACACATTTCGAAGAAGTACTTGTAAAATGAGCACAGGAATGTAACATTGCGGCAATGAGACAGAGGTGTGTGGCTTAGCAGAATTTTTTACCATTATCATGGCCCGGAGGCCACTTGTGGATAAGGTTTGAGTGCACAGTAGTCAATGGCACCATATCATAGTAATCGTTAGTAGTGGAAATTTGGTAAATTGGATGACTTAAGGGGATGACTCATCAAAAATTTGTCTATGTTGGACTTGGAGATGACCATCAAGAATTTGTTTATGTTGGACTTGGAGATGACCATCAAGAATTTGTTTATGTTGGACTTGAAGATGACCATCAAGAATTTGTTTATGTTGGACTTGGAGATGACCATCAAGAATTTGTTTATGTTGGACTTGGAGATGACCATCAAGAATGTGTTTATGTTAGACTTGAAGATGACCATCAAGAATTTGTTTATGTTGGACTTGGAGATGACCATCAAGAATTTGTTTATGTTGGACTTGGAGATGACCATCAAGAATTTGTTTATGTTAGACTTGAAGATGACCATCAAGAATTTGTTTATGTTGGACTTGGAGATGACCATCAAGAATGTGTTTATGTTAGACTTGAAGATGACCATCAAGAATTTGTTTATGTTGGACTTGGAGATGACCATCAAGAATGTGTTTATGTTAGACTTGAAGATGACCATCAAGAATTTGTTTATGTTGGACTTGGAGATGACCATCAAGAATTTGTTTATGTTGGACTTGGAGATGACCATCAAGAATTTGTTTATGTTGGACTTGGAGATGACCATCAAGAATTTGTTTATGTTGGACTTGGAGATGACCATCAAGAATGTGTTTATGTTAGACTTGAAGATGACCATCAAGAATTTGTTTATGTTGGACTTAAAGATGACCATCAAGAATTTGTTTATGTTGGACTTAAAGATGACCATCAAGAATTTGTTTATGTTGGACTTGAAGATGACCATCAAGAATTTGTTTATGTTAGACTTGGAGATGACCATCAAGAATTTGTTTATGTTGGACTTGGAGATGACCATCAAGAATTTGTTTATGTTGGACTTAAAGATGACCATCAAGAATTTGTTTATGTTGGACTTAAAGATGACCATCAAGAATTTGTTTATGTTGGACTTAAAGATGACCATCAAGAATTTGTTTATGTTGGACTTAAAGATGACCATCAAGAATTTGTTTATGTTGGACTTAAAGATGACCATCAAGAATTTGTTTATGTTGGACTTGGAGATGACCATCAAGAATTTGTTTATGTTGGACTTAAAGATGACCATCAAGAATTTGTTTATGTTGGACTTAAAGATGACCATCAAGAATTTGTTTATGTTGGACTTAAAGATGACCATCAAGAATTTGTTTATGTTGGACTTAAAGATGACCATCAAGAATTTGTTTATGTTGGACTTGGAGATGACCATCAAGAATTTGTTTATGTTGGACTTGGAGATGACCATCAAGAATGTGTTTATGTTAGACTTGAAGATGACCATCAAGAATTTGTTTATGTTGGACTTGGAGATGACCATCAAGAATTTGTTTATGTTGGACTTGGAGATGACCATCAAGAATTTGTTTATGTTAGACTTGAAGATGACCATCAAGAATTTGTTTATGTTGGACTTGGAGATGACCATCAAGAATGTGTTTATGTTAGACTTGAAGATGACCATCAAGAATTTGTTTATGTTGGACTTGGAGATGACCATCAAGAATGTGTTTATGTTAGACTTGAAGATGACCATCAAGAATTTGTTTATGTTGGACTTGGAGATGACCATCAAGAATTTGTTTATGTTGGACTTGGAGATGACCATCAAGAATTTGTTTATGTTGGACTTGGAGATGACCATCAAGAATTTGTTTATGTTGGACTTGGAGATGACCATCAAGAATGTGTTTATGTTAGACTTGAAGATGACCATCAAGAATTTGTTTATGTTGGACTTAAAGATGACCATCAAGAATTTGTTTATGTTGGACTTGGAGATGACCATCAAGAATTTGTTTATGTTGGACTTGAAGATGACCATCAAGAATTTGTTTATGTTAGACTTGGAGATGACCATCAAGAATTTGTTTATGTTGGACTTGGAGATGACCATCAAGAATTTGTTTATGTTGGACTTAAAGATGACCATCAAGAATTTGTTTATGTTGGACTTAAAGATGACCATCAAGAATTTGTTTATGTTGGACTTAAAGATGACCATCAAGAATTTGTTTATGTTGGACTTAAAGATGACCATCAAGAATTTGTTTATGTTGGACTTAAAGATGACCATCAAGAATTTGTTTATGTTGGACTTGGAGATGACCATCAAGAATTTGTTTATGTTGGACTTAAAGATGACCATCAAGAATTTGTTTATGTTGGACTTAAAGATGACCATCAAGAATTTGTTTATGTTGGACTTAAAGATGACCATCAAGAATTTGTTTATGTTGGACTTAAAGATGACCATCAAGAATTTGTTTATGTTGGACTTGGAGATGACCATCAAGAATTTGTTTATGTTGGACTTGGAGATGACCATCAAGAATTTGTTTATGTTGGACTTGGAGATGACCATCAAGAATTTGTTTATGTTGGACTTGGAGATGACCATCAAGAATTTGTTTATGTTGGACTTGGAGATGACCATCAAGAATTTGTTTATGTTGGACCTAAAGATGACCATCAAGAATTTGTTTATGTTGGACTTAAAGATGACCATCAAGAATTTGTTTATGTTGGACTTAAAGATGACCATCAAGAATTTGTTTATGTTGGACTTAAAGATGACCATCAAGAATTTGTTTATGTTGGACTTGGAGATGACCATCAAGAATTTGTTTATGTTGGACTTAAAGATGACCATCAAGAATTTGTTTATGTTGGACTTAAAGATGACCATCAAGAATTTGTTTATGTTGGACTTAAAGATGACCATCAAGAATTTGTTTATGTTGGACTTGGAGATGACCATCAAGAATTTGTTTATGTTGGACTTGGAGATGACCATCAAGAATTTGTTTATGTTGGACTTGGAGATGACCATCAAGAATTTGTTTATGTTGGACTTAAAGATGACCATCAAGAATTTGTTTATGTTGGACTTGGAGATGACCATCAAGAATTTGTTTATGTTGGACTTAAAGATGACCATCAAGAATTTGTTTATGTTGGACTTAAAGATGACCATCAAGAATTTGTTTATGTTGGACTTAAAGATGACCATCAAGAATTTGTTTATGTTGGACTTAAAGATGACCATCAAGAATTTGTTTATGTTGGACTTGGAGATGACCATCAAGAATTTGTTTATGTTGGACTTAAAGATGACCATCAAGAATTTGTTTATGTTGGACTTAAAGATGACCATCAAGAATTTGTTTATGTTGGACTTAAAGATGACCATCAAGAATTTGTTTATGTTGGACTTGGAGATGACCATCAAGAATTTGTTTATGTTGGACTTAAAGATGACCATCAAGAATTTGTTTATGTTGGACTTAAAGATGACCATCAAGAATTTGTTTATGTTGGACTTAAAGATGACCATCAAGAATTTGTTTATGTTGGACTTAAAGATGACCATCAAGAATTTGTTTATGTTGGACTTAAAGATGACCATCAAGAATTTGTTTATGTTGGACTTGGAGATGACCATCAAGAATTTGTTTATGTTGGACTTAAAGATGACCATCAAGAATTTGTTTATGTTGGACTTGGAGATGACCATCAAGAATTTGTTTATGTTGGACTTAAAGATGACCATCAAGAATTTGTTTATGTTGGACTTGGAGATGACCATCAAGAATTTGTTTATGTTGGACTTAAAGATGACCATCAAGAATTTGTTTATGTTGGACTTGGAGATGACCATCAAGAATTTGTTTATGTTGGACTTAAAGATGACCATCAAGAATTTGTTTATGTTGGACTTGGAGATGACCATCAAGAATTTGTTTATGTTGGACTTAAAGATGACCATCAAGAATTTGTTTATGTTGGACTTGGAGATGACCATCAAGAATTTGTTTATGTTGGACTTAAAGATGACCATCAAGAATTTGTTTATGTTGGACTTAAAGATGACCATCAAGAATTTGTTTATGTTGGACTTAAAGATGACCATCAAGAATTTGTTTATGTTGGACTTGGAGATGACCATCAAGAATTTGTTTATGTTGGACTTAAAGATGACCATCAAGAATTTGTTTATGTTGGACTTAAAGATGACCATCAAGAATTTGTTTATGTTGGACTTAAAGATGACCATCAAGAATTTGTTTATGTTGGACTTAAAGATGACCATCAAGAATTTGTTTATGTTGGACTTAAAGATGACCATCAAGAATTTGTTTATGTTGGACTTGGAGATGACCATCAAGAATTTGTTTATGTTGGACTTAAAGATGACCATCAAGAATTTGTTTATGTTGGACTTGGAGATGACCATCAAGAATTTGTTTATGTTGGACTTAAAGATGACCATCAAGAATTTGTTTATGTTGGACTTAAAGATGACCATCAAGAATTTGTTTATGTTGGACTTAAAGATGACCATCAAGAATTTGTTTATGTTGGACTTAAAGATGACCATCAAGAATTTGTTTATGTTGGACTTAAAGATGACCATCAAGAATTTGTTTATGTTGGACTTAAAGATGACCATCAAGAATTTGTTTATGTTGGACTTGGAGATGACCATCAAGAATTTGTTTATGTTGGACTTAAAGATGACCATCAAGAATTTGTTTATGTTGGACTTAAAGATGACCATCAAGAATTTGTTTATGTTGGACTTAAAGATGACCATCAAGAATTTGTTTATGTTGGACTTGGAGATGACCATCAAGAATTTGTTTATGTTGGACTTAAAGATGACCATCAAGAATTTGTTTATGTTGGACTTGGAGATGACCATCAAGAATTTGTTTATGTTGGACTTAAAGATGACCATCAAGAATTTGTTTATGTTGGACTTGGAGATGACCATCAAGAATTTGTTTATGTTGGACTTAAAGATGACCATCAAGAATTTGTTTATGTTGGACTTAAAGATGACCATCAAGAATTTGTTTATGTTGGACTTAAAGATGACCATCAAGAATTTGTTTATGTTGGACTTGGAGATGACCATCAAGAATTTGTTTATGTTGGACTTAAAGATGACCATCAAGAATTTGTTTATGCTGGACTTAAAGATGACCATCAAGAATTTGTTTATGTTGGACTTAAAGATGACCATCAAGAATTTGTTTATGTTGGACTTGGAGATGACCATCAAGAATTTGTTTATGTTGGACTTAAAGATGACCATCAAGAATTTGTTTATGTTGGACTTAAAGATGACCATCAAGAATTTGTTTATGTTGGACTTAAAGATGACCATCAAGAATTTGTTTATGTTGGACTTGGAGATGACCATCAAGAATTTGTTTATGTTGGACTTAAAGATGACCATCAAGAATTTGTTTATGTTGGACTTGGAGATGACCATCAAGAATTTGTTTATGTTGGACTTAAAGATGACCATCAAGAATTTGTTTATGTTGGACTTGGAGATGACCATCAAGAATTTGTTTATGTTGGACTTAAAGATGACCATCAAGAATTTGTTTATGTTGGACTTGGAGATGACCATCAAGAATTTGTTTATGTTGGACTTAAAGATGACCATCAAGAATTTGTTTATGTTGGACTTGGAGATGACCATCAAGAATTTGTTTATGTTGGACTTAAAGATGACCATCAAGAATTTGTTTATGTTGGACTTAAAGATGACCATCAAGAATTTGTTTATGTTGGACTTAAAGATGACCATCAAGAATTTGTTTATGTTGGACTTGGAGATGACCATCAAGAATTTGTTTATGTTGGACTTAAAGATGACCATCAAGAATTTGTTTATGTTGGACTTAAAGATGACCATCAAGAATTTGTTTATGTTGGACTTAAAGATTACCATCAAGAATTTGTTTATGTTGGACTTGGAGATGACCATCAAGAATTTGTTTATGTTGGACTTAAAGATGACCATCAAGAATTTGTTTATGTTGGACTTAAAGATGACCATCAAGAATTTGTTTATGTTGGACTTAAAGATGACCATCAAGAATTTGTTTATGTTGGACTTGGAGATGACCATCAAGAATTTGTTTATGTTGGACTTAAAGATGACCATCAAGAATTTGTTTATGTTGGACTTAAAGATGACCATCAAGAATTTGTTTATGTTGGACTTAAAGATGACCATCAAGAATTTGTTTATGTTGGACTTGGAGATGACCATCAAGAATTTGTTTATGTTGGACTTAAAGATGACCATCAAGAATTTGTTTATGTTGGACTTGGAGATGACCATCAAGAATTTGTTTATGTTGGACTTAAAGATGACCATCAAGAATTTGTTTATGTTGGACTTAAAGATGACCATCAAGAATTTGTTTATGTTGGACTTAAAGATGACCATCAAGAATTTGTTTATGTTGGACTTAAAGATGACCATCAAGAATTTGTTTATGTTGGACTTAAAGATGACCATCAAGAATTTGTTTATGTTGGACTTAAAGATGACCATCAAGAATTTGTTTATGTTGGACTTGGAGATGACCATCAAGAATTTGTTTATGTTGGACTTAAAGATGACCATCAAGAATTTGTTTATGTTGGACTTGGAGATGACCATCAAGAATTTGTTTATGTTGGACTTAAAGATGACCATCAAGAATTTGTTTATGTTGGACTTAAAGATGACCATCAAGAATTTGTTTATGTTGGACTTGGAGATGACCATCAAGAATTTGTTTATGTTGGACTTAAAGATGACCATCAAGAATTTGTTTATGTTGGACTTAAAGATGACCATCAAGAATTTGTTTATGTTGGACTTAAAGATGACCATCAAGAATTTGTTTATGTTAGACTTGAAGATGACCATCAAGAATTTGTTTATGTTGGACTTGGAGATGACCATCAAGAATGTGTTTATGTTAGACTTAAAGATGACCATCAAGAATTTGTTTATGTTGGACTTAAAGATGACCATCAAGAATTTGTTTATGTTAGACTTGAAGATGACCATCAAGAATTTGTTTATGTTGGACTTGGAGATGACCATCAAGAATTTGTTTATGTTGGACTTGGAGATGACCATCAAGAATTTGTTTATGTTGGACTTGAAGATGACCATCAAGAATTTGTTTATGTTGGACTTGAAGATGACCATCAAGAATTTGTTTATGTTAGACTTGAAGATGACCATCAAGAATTTGTTTATGTTGGACTTGGAGATGACCATCAAGAATTTGTTTATGTTGGACTTGGAGATGACCATCAAGAATTTGTTTATGTTAGACTTGGAGATGACCATCAAGAATTTGTTTATGTTGGACTTGGAGATGACCATCAAGAATTTGTTTATGTTGGACTTAAAGATGACCATCAAGAATTTGTTTATGTTGGACTTAAAGATGACCATCAAGAATTTGTTTATGTTAGACTTGAAGATGACCATCAAGAATTTGTTTATGTTGGACTTGGAGATGACCATCAAGAATTTGTTTATGTTGGACTTGGAGATGACCATCAAGAATTTGTTTATGTTGGACTTGGAGATGACCATCAAGAATTTGTTTATGTTGGACTTGAAGATGACCATCAAGAATTTGTTTATGTTGGACTTGGAGATGACCATCAAGAATTTGTTTATGTTGGACTTGGAGATGACCATCAAGAATTTGTTTATGTTAGACTTGGAGATGACCATCAAGAATGTGTTTATGTTGGACTTGGAGATGACCATCAAGAATTTGTTTATGTTGGACTTAAAGATGACCATCAAGAATTTGTTTATGTTGGACTTAAAGATGACCATCAAGAATTTGTTTATGTTGGACTTAAAGATGACCATCAAGAATTTGTTTATGTTGGACTTGGAGATGACCATCAAGAATTTGTTTATGTTGGACTTGGAGATGACCATCAAGAATTTGTTTATGTTGGACTTAAAGATGACCATCAAGAATTTGTTTATGTTGGACTTAAAGATGACCATCAAGAATTTGTTTATGTTGGACTTAAAGATGACCATCAAGAATTTGTTTATGTTGGACTTGGAGATGACCATCAAGAATTTGTTTATGTTAGACTTGAAGATGACCATCAAGAATTTGTTTATGTTGGACTTAAAGATGACCATCAAGAATTTGTTTATGTTGGACTTGGAGATGACCATCAAGAATTTGTTTATGTTGGACTTGAAGATGACCATCAAGAATGTGTTTATGTTAGACTTGAAGATGACCATCAAGAATTTGTTTATGTTTGACTTGGAGATGACCATCAAGAATTTGTTTATGTTGGACTTGGAGATGACCATCAAGAATTTGTTTATGTTGGACTTGAAGATGACCATCAAGAATTTGTTTATGTTGGACTTGGAGATGACCATCAAGAATTTGTTTATGTTGGACTTGGAGATGACCATCAAGAATTTGTTTATGTTGGACTTGGAGATGACCATCAAGAATGTGTTTATGTTAGACTTGAAGATGACCATCAAGAATTTGTTTATGTTGGACTTGGAGATGACCATCAAGAATTTGTTTATGTTGGACTTGGAGATGACCATCAAGAATTTGTTTATGTTAGACTTGAAGATGACCATCAAGAATTTGTTTATGTTGGACTTGAAGATGACCAAATTATAGTCAGTTGAAAAGCAGAAAAACGGAAGAGAGTTTCATACAAGTTCTGAAGAAAACAACTTTGTCATGGAATCTACATTTAGGCTTAGGCACAGATAAAGAGTGGAGGGAATTATTGACAGTGGTTTCAGGTAGACGAGTGTATTTCTTGAAAGTCAAGCCAGGGTGACCATAGATTGGAGCTCAGACAAGCAATTGCTATGAAAATAACGATAAAGCAGAGCCAGACTCGCAACATCTCTTTGTGGGAACGAGGTTACAGAAAATGGCATACCCCACTAGGCTACGAAGTCTATTTTGAACTCAAGGCAGGATAAGCTCCTTTTAGCAGATTCTGCCCCAATATGGCAACAATAATTCATCCTTGGAAGTAGCTGGCTCTTATACAGGTAGATAAATTGCATCAGCAATGAGATATCTACTGGAACAATCCCACCATTTTTCAAGCAGCTTTCGGCAACAGATTTGATGTACGTGCTCCATCTCAGATCGAGAGTAAAAGTAAGAACCTCAAAGTTTATCAAAACATGAAACATCCTCAAGAGGGAAGCTATTCATTTCAATTGATGCCAGAACGTTGATGATGTAAAGATAGTTAGTTTTAGATACATGAAAATTCACACGCTACATATTTTCACATTGCACCACTTGACTAAGATTCGAGGAGAAAGAATAAGAGAGAATTTGGTTGCGTACGGCCATCGTCAGGATAAATGTCTACGAATGATCTTAAAATGTGATTACTTTTACTATTGCTATTTGCATACTTATTATTATTATTATTATTATTATTATTATTATTATTATTATTATTATTATTATTGTTGTTGTTGTTGTTGTTATTAATATTATTATTATTATTATTAATATTATTATTATTATTATTATTATTATTATTATTATTGGCTCACATAGAGCTTTCACACAAGTCAACAAACGATCTGATTGGAAACATGTGGTGTTCCGTGGAGGCTGAGTATCAACAAGTCTCCCCAGCCGTCCAGTTCTCTCCATCTCCTTCGATAGCATTTACAAATGCATTTGCATCATCGCAACAGCCTCTTCTTATGTATTTCTCGCCGGCAGTGTCCATTGGTTAATACTGGAATTTGAGTGGCACGAACCATCCTGAAAGTCCCAGTTCTCTTTGTGCTTGTCCAACCGAGGTCTGGCTAGCGCTCTCTCCTCGGTCTTTCAGTTCTTCTTGACCATTCTCAGCTCTTTGGTGTCACTTTTTTATTGAGAGAAGCGGTGGTGAAACTATGGGGGTATGAATGATGTTTGTGCAGAACTTGTAGATATGCAGCTTCTGTGTTCTTCATTCCCTAACGCTTATTCGTTATATTGTCTTCTTGTATTATTCTCCGCATTCAAGGATTTTCCTTAATATTTCAGTCGTTTTCATTATCGTTAGTCGTTGTACTTTTTCAGTTATTCCTTTCATTCCAATTTCTGACATTCTTTTTTCAAAGTTTTTCGGAATTGTTCCTAGTGCTCCTACTATTATCGGTACTAGTTTGATTTTCTTCATCATCCAAATCCCTTTTAACTCTCTGGCTAGCTCTGTGTATTTGCTTCTTTTCTCCTTTTCTTTCATACTCACCCTGTGGTCAGCTGGGACTGCAAAGTCTACGATTATACAGAATTTTTCTTTCTTGTTAATTATTACGACATCAGATCTTCTTGCTTGGATGGGTTTGTCCGTCTGTATATCCATGTCCCATAGGAATTTGTAGTTCTCGTTTTCGAGTGCTGTTGTGGGTTTATGCTTGTACCATTTGTCTGTACGCTCAAAATGCCGTCGTTTGCACAATTCCCGTGCACCGGCCTCCCCACTTGGTCATGCCTGTTCGTGTATTCCTTTTGGGCCAGGTTGCTGCATTCACGTACTATATAGTTTATTGTTTCGTTTCTTTGTCCACAGAGTCTGCATTTGCTGTTTTCTTGTGTTTATCGATACTTGATGTTATATGGTTGGTTCTTATCGAGTTATGTTGTGCTGCAGTTATTAGAGATTCAGTTTCTCGGTTTATATGTCCTTTTCGCATCTATGTCCAGGTGTTTTCCTTATTCTCATCTTTTGTCATTCTTATGAATCTTCAGTGGAGTTGTTTCTCTTCCCACTTCTTTTTTCTCATGTTGTCATTTGTTTCTCTGTTTTCTGGGGTTTTTTTTTCAGTGTCTCTCGCTGCCATAATTAGTCTTTCAGTGTATTGCATTATGTATTTTTCAAATCTTTTTTCGTGTCCTTCATACAGTCTTCTATACAGATCAGTCCTCTCCCGCCGTCTTTCCTTTTCACGTAGAGTCTGTCAATATCGCTCTTTGGGTGTAATGCATTATGCATAGTCATGAGTTCCCTGGTTTTCTGGTCGAGTTGTCTTAGTCCTTCTTTTGTCCACCCTATAAACGGTCCAGAGTATCTTACTAGTGATACTGCCCATGTATTTATACCTTTTATTGGGTTTCTGCTATATAATTTCGTTTCCAGGAGTTTTCTTGTTCTCCTGAGGTATTCCTTTCCAATTTTTTCTTTCATTTCTGTTGCTCTGATGTTGTCCGCTTCCAGAATTCCCAAGTATTTATAGTTGTCTTGTCCCCTTAGTGCCCTCATTTCTGTTTGGTTTGGTAATTCCATGCCTTCTGTCGTTTCCAGTTTTCTCCTTTTTATAACTAGTTGTGTGCACTTTTCCATTCCAAATTCCATTTGGATATCTTGGCTGAAGATCCTGGTAGTGTTGATTACTGTCTCTAGCTCCTTTTCGGTCCATTCAAAAAGTTTCAGATCGTCCATGTACATCAGGTGGTTCATTTTTTCCTCTGTGTTAGAGAACTTGTATCCGGCTTGGCACTTTCTGAGAATACTGTTCAAGTGCATCATGGCTATGATGAACAGTAGTGGTGATAGTGAGTCTCCTTGGAAGATGCCTCTTTGTATGTTAATTTCTGTTATGTGTTTTCCATCAGCTGTCAATTCCACGGTTATTCAGGGAATGGTAGATTTGTTCCCTCAGTTGTACTGTCAGTATCTTCCACATAGTTGATAAGCAGGTGATTGGCCTATAGTTGCTAGGGACGGTTCCTTTCTCCATGTCCTTCTGTAGCAGTGCAGTTCTACCTTTTGTTATCCAGTATCGTACGCTTGCTTCCTGTATATATTTTTTTTAGGATTTGGGCTAGTCTTTCGTGTAAAGTTGTGAATTTTTTGAACCAGTATGCATGTATCCCGTCGTGTCCTGGTGCTCTCCAGTTTGCCATTTTTTCTATGGTTTTCTTTAGGGATTTCTTGCGTATTTTATTCACTGTTCCTTCTTCTATTTGTTGTAACTCCTCTTTCATGTCTTTCAGCCATTCGGCATTTCTATTGTGATCTCATCGCTCTTCCCATATTTTACTCCAGTAGAGTTTTGTTTCTGTCGCATTTGGTTGTTCTGTTTTTGTTTTTCCCCCGTTCACCTTTTGGTAGTATTGTCTTTCATTAGTTTCAAATGTTCTATTTTGTTTGCATTGTTCAAATTTATATCTATATCGTCTCAATCTCCTTTTTTTTTTCTTTTATTTTTTGGTCCAGTTATTATTATTATTATTGTTATTATTATTATTATTATTATTATTATTATTATTATTATTATTATTATTATTATTATTATTATTATTACGTAGCTATTAATCCCTTGATTAATTAAATACATAGTGAAATAATCATTGAAATATCTATCTTTGTATCTATTTATCCATCTTCAATATCTTCTATATTACTTTATAAATATGGCTCTCTCTCTCGTTCTGTCTTCCTCTGTAATAATTAACACATATAATCTCAATCATTAAACCACATAACAAAAACACACTTATTTCATTTCTGTTACACGTCTGTATTTGGATTTTAACAGACATATTCTTTCCAGAAAGAATATTTACTGAGTTGATATCTTTTAAAAACATATTAACGATTATATTATGTTTTTAAAAGATTTAAAATCCCATTCTTTCTGACATTCTTTTTTCGATCTTTTTCGGAATTGTTCCTAGTGCTCCTACTATTATCGATACTATCGATAAACCGTTATTAAAAATCTCCGCAAGGTCATTTCCTTTTTGGAATTTCCAACGTTTTTCCGTTTCTGAAATAGAACAGCCTCACACTTTGCCTATAAAACATTTTCAAATATTTGGTGTTTTTTGTTTCATTATCTCATTCATCCAGAGGAAATCTCGAAATAAAGACGAAACGTTGATAAACCTATAGCTCGGTTTGTTCTATTTTTCTCTATATAAGTATATATTTATATTTTTTACAAATATGTCACACTTTAATTCAAAAAGATTGAACCAGTATTTCTTATGTCTAACTTAATACGTATTCTCAGATAAACGAAAGCAATACGACATTCTAGCACTAATTGTAATGAGCACTTTCAAGTTCCACTAGTTATTATGCGCCTTGGCACAGAAAATCACATAAAATTTGCAGGAGATTTTATTAATCAATTTTATGCGATGTTTAATTACAGAGCACATTATTACATTAAATTGTTGTCTCAGGGTATGCATTCGTTTGGCGTTGACTATTCCATCTCTCGATATCATTAATATATTTTAAACAACTCAATAGAAATTTAGATGGAACGGCCGAGAAATATTTTTTGAATCGTCCAACACATTTGCTCAATAAAAATATAGTAATAATTATAATACAACCCTCGAGTTTTGGTTAGTAGCTTCTTAGATTTAAATCACTCTTTGATTCAACATTTGATTATTAAAGCCAAACTCTAGACATAAAACAAGCTTGATTATTCTTAAGAAAACACATATTTAAACCGAATCGTCTTCATTTTATTACTGCTTAATAATATACTAGATTTTAATCATTTTTGCTTCTCTTGTCCATAAAGAAGACGCCCATGAGAGCCCAAATCAGGGAACATGCAAAATAAATGTTAATCAGGCTTATAGAGAATCATACACGACTTACGGTGTTTTATTACACGTGAACCTGGATATATAAACGTTTATACACCTGCGTGTTTCGTGTTGATATTCTCATTCTTATCACTGTCAAACTCTGATTATTTTTCGGCTTTTGATTAAAATTACGTGAACTCTAATCTTAGTTTTTCTCTAAACAGTTTTTATTTAAAACAGAAACAGAAAACAGTTTTACTTCTTCTACATGATAGGGAATGAAAGAAAGGTAAAAAGATAGATAGTTTTTTCTCGTAACACTGAACTTCAATGTATCCAACGCAAACCCTAACCCTAACCCTAACCCTAACCCTAACCCAACGCAAACCCTAACCCTAACCCAACGCAAACCCTAACCCTAACCCTAACCCAACGCAAACCCTAACCCTAACTCTAACTCTAACCCTCGCTTCGGTTCTATAAACGACACCAGTTGCTCCTCTTGCAGAAGAAACCGAAGATGGTCTCAGCTGTAAGTTACGTAGTTTCATCGAATTCTGCTTTTATGTCACCTGAGATCTTTAGAATCCCACGCAAACCATCGAAACAAACACTTAGTTCTCTAACGCTACTTGCGCTTTATAAGTGAACGGTGACGAAAAGAAAAATAACAGTAAGGAATCCATGAACAAAATTTAGTAGACAGGTAAGCCATTGATTAGACTATATTTGTACTAAATATGAATAAATCACTGAACGAATTGCGAGTTGTATTTACGAATGTAGATTACAGCAACCTTCTGAAATTCTATCCTAACTATCTGATTGGTTTATAAGGACGTCCCTTTCATAAACAATCAAACTCTCATATACCTTCCTTGACACTGTTTTTATGTTCACTCTGATGACTCGATTTAGTTCAAGAATTGTTTGGAGATTTTTTTCATAAACATTATCTTTGAAATTACCTCGCAAACAAAATAATTGTTATTAACATCTGTCAATAAATATGCAATTAAAAATGTTTCATACACTTAGCCGATAACATTAATCATAAATTTCATTATAACGCTGTTTGCGGATTTAGAAAATTATTAATGTGATTCAGAAAATTATAAATTAGATTTAAAAATTATTAATGTGATTCAGAAAAATTCATTGTGATTTAGAAAATTATTATTGTGATTATAAAATTATTATTGTGATTATAAAATTATTATTGTGATTTAAAAATTATTAATGTGATTTAAAAATTATTATTGTGATTTAAAAATTATTATTGTGATTTAAAAATTATTAATGTGATTTAAAAATTATTATTGTGATTTAAAAATTATTATTGTGATTTAGATACTTTTGCAAAACATTATTTTAAAGTTACAAAAAGTTAACAAATAACAAATTAAATAAAAACATAGAATATGAAGTTACTAGAAATAAGTTACAAGAAAATTTCAACTTCATTCTTTTAAATAAATTATCTTTTTATTGTCGTGTCTGCATTTTGTTTTAACTTTGCGCATAGGGAGTTGTGATTTCTATACGTGAAAAGCTGTTCCTATTTATTCGGCGTTACACAGATGACTTTACTTTCATTTTTGTTTTGCTTTTTTTTAATTACATTTTTATTTAATTTCGAACCTACACTAAATCGTCATTATAATAGGATACTTCGCCAGTCAACATAAAATAGAAAACACTTCAAAACGTGTATATATATATATATATATATATATATATATATATATATATATATATATATATATATGTGTGTGTGTGTGTGTGTGTTTGTGTGTGTGTGTGTTTGTGTGTGTGTGTGTGTGTGTGTTAATGTATAAATATAAACATTACTGTTGTGAAAAATGTCATACCTTTTTCCGTAAATATTTTATTCACCAAGAATGGAGTCATGGTGTTCATGATGCGGCAACGGGAATCGTTGAAATAATCGTAGAATTTCGCTGTGAATGCCTGGCAGATGATGCTGTAATAAGATAAACATAAGAATAAAAAAAAATGTTCATATTGCATACATATATATGAGAAAAGTCAATATTTCAAATTTTAAGGTGTTTACTTTACCGTTTATTTAAGTACAGGATGGAACGATAAAAATGTCGCCCTAAAGAAAACAATACTACGCATTTATTCTAAAACAAATCAATTTAATGTAACCGCCTTCAGCTTCAATCACCGCCTCGATACAGGTTCAAAATTTTCCACAAGCGCCGGCGGGAGCTTGGCGAATACTTGGCGGATTGCGGCGATCAGGCTGGCTTTGGTATTGTGAGAGGTTATGTTGTTAATGTTTTTGACGTATGACCAAAGTATTTCAGCGAGTTTAGGTCGAGGGATGATAGGGGCTCAGTAAGAGAAGGGTATTGAGCCGTAGCACCCTTTCTGGAGCTAAGACTGAGTCTCTTTAGGCTTGTGGATCAATGCCGAGTCTTACTGCAACACCCAGGGGCTGATGTCGACACCTGATTTCACCAGGGGATCACCACAATCTTCAGCACAGCAAGGTACATTTTGGTGTTGAATTTCAAGCCCATATCGAAGATGTGAAGTGTCATGGTGTTGCACTCACCTGTAACCACACGAAAGACCATAACCTAGGAAAGTCCGTAAAATTGGTGGAAATCCAGCGATGCATTTTCGGGGTGTTGCCAATGGTCCTGTTGTCGAAACTTTGATCGGTTTTGAGCATGAGTTGTACACGGCGTATCTTCGATTTCGCTGGTTGAACATTGTGTCACTTTCAGACTTGATAAAAGTCTCTTATCGCTCTAGGGATGTGTACTGAACTGGAAAATTAGTTAATTGTATACAACAGCAAAAGAAAACCAGTTTTGATCTAATGGAAATGGAATCGTGTCGTCTTCTCTAGAGCGACAATTTAATCGTTCCACCACATATGTTAAAATGATCAATTCTTGACAGCACCTGTTTTATTGCGCGGGATCAATTAGGTAATTATTATGTCAAATTTTGAATAGATTTCGCCTTTAACTCATCAGAAGAAAAGCAACTCATCAGCTGTTAAAACAAAATGAAGTAGTATGGGCATGATTACATAATCCGAAAATTGGAAGTGAAGTTGCAATTGTGTTTTCTTTTTGTTACGCTTTCTTTGAATTTTTCTTATTTGCCCAGGACGGAATCAATTCAAAAATTGACATAATAATTACATGAATGATTCTGCTGTACGAAACAGATGCGGTCAAGAATTTAACATACTTAACAAATAAGCGGTTAGATGGTTAACATTTTGAAATTTGGAATATAGACTTCTGTTATTTATTTGTATATTTATGTAACGTTTATATTTTTATTCGGCGATTGTACAATGAACAAATACTTTGTATTTAATATAAGATATCAAACTTTTGATATATCAGCGCCATTAGACAGCATCTGGAAAGCAGTATACGCTGACGGAGAAAAGGAGAAGAGGGGCAGATAACTCCAAAATGTTATACCGAAATGCTACTATAGTTTTAACGTGATTTTAATAAAAAAAATTTCGTCTGCGCTATCATGATACTGATTTTTTTTTTCCGTCACGGGTACGTTCATCATACGGAATTTTCTTTTTGTGTGTTTTTTACTAATGTATTAGTAAAACTGCACCAGCACCTTTTGTTCTAATAAGCTAATGCTAATTTGGCCAACTTTCTGCCATTTCTGTGATGGAAAATTCCGACGATAGCGCTGTCCTTATTTCGCTTAAATACCAATTTTTAAAATAGTTATTTTGACGACGATAAAGACGCTGACGACATCGAAGAAGAAAGGCAAATATATCTTAGTCACACGCACAAAAAAGGGTAATTCGGTACACAAAATAATTTTGTAGGAAAAGAAAAACGGGGAGATAGAGAGCGAGAAGGCGTTGCATGAAAGAAACCACATTTCTTTTTACAGAAATATAAAAAAATTCTAAAATAAATATGCACAGACATCAGCTTTTCTATATATATCCCTTTTACTATAACCCTTATCCCTGAGTGGCTTCCGGGCCTTGATAAATGGTGAACATTATGTAAAAAAAAAAGACTTGTGTTGATTAAATATATCTTAGTTTCCAACGCAAAAAAGGTAAATCTGAAACATAAATTTGTAAATAAGAGGAACGATGATAGTAAAAAGCCATGTGGACTATTATCTATATATTAATACAATAGCGTGTGCGTTCTTTTTTTGTGTCACGCTTACATCCGGGTCGTTTATGTTCTCCTATTTCTTGTCATAAATAATTTTACCAATAATTCTTCATAAAGTTTGGTTTCGATTTCAACTATAGCTGATGGCACTGAAATCATCTATTTTTTTATATAAATAATTTTATAAAGAATTCTTCATAAGTTTTGGTTCAGTTTCGATTATCGCTGAAGGAACTCTTATATATTTTTTTTTCATAAGTTTTTATTTCAGTTTCGATTGAAGCTAATGCATCCAAGTCTTATGGAGATATTTTTTAATTTTTGAAATCGCAACTCGATAAAACATTAACTCTATAATGATATACACGAAATCTGCAAGAATTAAAATATCATATTTAAGCGTATTTTATGGCCGGGCTTTTCCGGGCGTTCGTGCTAGCTTAGATAAATACTTTTGCAGTTTTAACAAAAAACCTACAATAATATCAGAGCGTCTCCATTTACACCTGAATATCTACAGAATGCCAACGTGAATATATTACATATGAATTAGTCCCCTGTGTCGCTAGTTATTATTATTATTATTATTATTATTATTATTATTATCATTATTATTATTATTATTATTATTATTATTATTATTATTCCATTAAATTCATAGTGTTGCGATGTTTTACACTGTTTTGTTTTGTTTTTGTTTTTGTTTTTTTCGTGAAGAGCGGCCTCTCAAACCAAAGCAAGTGAATATAATCAAAGACTCAATTAGATGGAAAACACCTGGCGTTGGATGTTTTCTGAGCAAAGCAGAACTGACTTCTGGAGTGCGGTGAGGTTGTATCTGATTCCCAAGGAGTTCAGTTGTTTTATAAGATCATCAGAAATTGAGCCAAGCACACCTATGATTATTGGCACGATGGAAGTTTTCTTATTCCATAACCTAGCAATCTCATCCTCAGTTTCTGATAGTTCCATAGTTTCTCATTCTTCTTGCCTGTTAAGTTAATGTCGTTTGGGCAAACCACATCAATAATTTGCATTCATTGGTCTTTTTTTTTACAACTACAATATCTCCCAGTTACTCTGAATCATGAAATCCCAGTGAATCTTTACGTCCTCATTTTTTACTACCCCTTCTGAATGATGTTGTCCGTCACTTGGATGCCAAACTTTTGGCACAAACTCCCGTGCAGATTTGCACAAACTTTGTCATGACGACGTTTGTATTCTTTTTTAGAAAGTATAAAACACGCACTAACACTGACACTCTTTCAAGAAATATACCACACAGCCTGCACTTATCAGATCAGTCCCTTCCATAGATGCTTTTATTTATTGCATTTTTATTTAATGCCCGCCCCTGCCCAGAAAATATAGGGTTTTCAGTTTCTCTTTTCAAGTCACCTTTTGACAGAAAATTTCATGTGCCTTGACATTTTTGTGTCACAGAATCTCGCTCAAATTGACCATGAAGTTTCATCTCCACAAACTTAGTCAACTTTTCTGCTTCGATTCTATGAGAATTCAAATACCTTTGACATATGTGAAATGTTGAGAATAAGTATTTGACATAAATAAATCGTCCTAAATTTCAGTTTTTCAAAAGTATTTTTAAGGATTTAGGTGATCAGCTGTTTACTGAATTATATACATAGCTTTAAAATGTCAATCAAGCAAGGTTATCTAAATATCGATTTCTTTTTAAATCCACCGAAGTTGAAGCTTTTAGTCATTGTTTAGAATCCTTATAACAGAGGGTTTTTTTTTTTAATTAAAATTAAAATATTAATTCAACACGTATAGTATACTATAATTATATGTGGATGTTAATCTCTATAAAGTTACACCAAGTTGGTGTAAAACTATTATATTCGAACATTTGTTAAATTCGTCTACGGACGATTACACTTCTAGTTACAATAAACAAATCTTGTTTCGAATGACGTAAAATAAACGATTTGAATGTAAAGTTAAAATCTGTCTTTAGATAATGTTTTCTTTTTTTTACTGAAGTCATTCTTTTCAAATGAAAATGCGGGTTTGCTTTAATAATGAAAATACTAATGATCAGGTGCGAATCTATTATCTGTAAAAAATAAAAGAAAACGCTGCATAATAATCAAAAGAAGATCGTTTAAAAAGAAAATGGAAAAAAATATTGAGTGCAGATTGTGTTAGAAAAATAACAAAAATATGTTAACATGGTTAGCAGTTTTTCGTTTAATATCTATTTGATACTACACTTTATCCTTTTTGTCCTCGATTCCAGAAATCCTTCTAGACTGGAGCAATTTTATTGCAATCTAGAGGGTTTTTTTAGCGAGCTGAGTAATCCCCAGCGTTTTGATTTACTTAATTATTTGCTATCCCATTAGTTATACTCTTGCCGTTTAATTGCTCCAAACCATTAACTTGTCCTTGAATGACACTTAGGTCTCGATAACCAGAAACTTGTTAGTATAAAATATCTTTTGTTTTATATATCTTCAAGCTACACTGAATTTATTATTTATCATTCAATATTATTAATATGCCGTTAGGTGATTTTCATTTTAATGTGTTTTTTTTTAAGTAATCGTAATATAAAAATAATCAAGTTGTATAATGTGTTAGAAAGTAGTCCGCATGTCATTTATTTAGTCAGCTTCAATGTGTTCTAATAACACATAAATTAAACTGTCTTCATTTTGATTTTTTAATCACAACAAATTATACTATAGTCCTCAATTAACGTTATAAAATACCCCCTGAGTAATTGAATGCTTAATGATAAACACTTATGTTATACATGATTGTTCACAACACAAGCAATAGAAACGTGGAGAACGAAGTTAACATAAGAAGTAAAACTCCAGAGGAACATACTCTGTCTATTACGTCATGTCTTATGATGGCAGACAGTAGAAACGCATTATATACGATGATGGATATAAATAACAATTCATAACACATTTCAACTACAAACAGAAAAAAAGGAGTTAATGAAACTAATAAGCACAATCAGGATATTGGAATAGAAAAATATGTTTATGGTGAAGAAGGATATCCGGAAACACCCGAAGGCATAAAAACTATCAAATTGTGAGGTTGTTGAACAAAATAATAGGACGAAGTAATCACTCCGAAGTTTGTTAAAATTGATAAAGTGCCTCAGAACGTTAAAGACCTTCGACCAGTAATACGTATGCACATCCAGTGACGCAAGTTATTCTAAGGATAGTGATCAGCTAATATATTTAGATTCAGATCCGCGTGACAGTGATTCCGATGTTAGTAACCCCCCCCCCCAACTGATGAGGTGTATATTGGAAGCCGATCCATGACGAGAGGACGCATTAGAGTGAGGACCGCATCATTCCTCTTTGAAAGAATTACCCAACAAAGACGAATTCTATCTCCCTGCCCTGTTTGTGATCGTGAGATCAGGGGAGGGGGTGGGGAAAAAGGTAGTTTACCTGACTAGCATGGTTGTCGTGTTCATTCACTTAAGGAAAAAAGAAAAAAAATACTAAAATGGCGACATTATCGAACTTGACAATCACGTGTGAGTAACACGAACTTTATGCAAATTAGTTTATGCAAGACGTATAAAAGAAGGAGAAAAGAGGAACGACTGAAAAGTCGAGAGACAAGAACGGACGTGTGTATTATCAAGATTATTGCAGATGACTCAAAAGATTGTAAGTGGAACTGATCACAAGTTTAAAATATCACTGAAATCAACGTTCATACAAGACTTTCCTAAAATTTTCCGTGGAATCCAATACCTCGGAGCTGATTTCTATCCGACACGGCACAGTCGATTTCATGTTCAATATAAACAAATTTTTGTTGACCTTTTACGTTAAATCATCAAATTCAATCCATTATCTCAAACCGAATGGTGTTCGTTAATTATCAATGGAATGTAAACCATTTATACATAACATCTAGTGGACTCTTGCCTTTGGTTAACGTTAAATTGTTAATAAGAAAATGCGGATGCATTTGGTTAGAAACACTATTAAACCTAAAATAGTGCTGCTGGTATCGGTGTTCGAATGCATACAGTAATGATTCAGGAAAAAAACTGTTTATGCACACTTTTATTTGATTAGTTCTGTGTTTCGTGTGAGGCTTACGACTTGTTTCGTTGTATTCTCTGCACGAACGCGACATTTGGCACACTTCGAAAAAGTAATTGCATTCAATACATTTTTTCGATGAGTGCCAGACGACCGGATGCCTTCAGCCCGGTCGATCTTTAACCACACGCACGCAGCCATCTTCAAACATGTACACACACGTTAGCTCGTGCAGATATTCTTATGTATATTTACACATAAAGCACATACACATATTCAAAAATATACAAGTAAAAAATAAGTTGGCTGTTCGCAATAGTTGATTGATTAGTGGTTGTAGTATTTCGGCATATTAACCATTTATGTCTCCCTTTGGACTGAAATTGTAGAAAATTCGTAGAAAATTGTGTTCATGATAAATGTATACCGTAAGAATATATTAGTCTGAGTCAAGGATACGACCTTGATAATGAGCTTGACAGGCACTAGGCCATTTTCTGTATCAGGTGTAGATTGATTCTCGGGAGTTTTAGGAGTTCAGTTCTCCCAATCTTTATCTTTTGCCATTTGAGAGAATTCGTTTTTACCCAATCACTTAAGACACTCCTAAAGGGAAAATACCGACGGGCAACATAAGCGTTTTTGTAGGACAAAGTGTTCTGTCTTTTTAAATTCCCACTTGCCAACTTGAATTGCATCATCAATTTGAGTCGCGATGTGATGGGGCAAATACTAATTCTAAACTATTTCTCTACTGAAATAACAAAAATCCGACAATTTCACTTATTCAAGGTCCAGAGAACCAAAAATAACCTGAGGTTACAATAGCTTCACTAAGTATTAGAGAGTTACGTATCACCACAGAGAACAGCAGTTCTATTAGTAAAATTGATTGTGCGATAGCAAAATCATTTTAATAGTAAGTGAAACGAAAAACACAATTTTTGTTGAATGATTTGAATGATTCAGATTACTCTTTTTATCTTGATTCTGTTTCTTGTGATGTTTTAGTCGCTGCAACATCTGACCTTCTTGGGTGTATCTTGTTGGACTTGGGAATATTTTTATCGAACTTGACAATCTGTATTATATCTGAAACGAAACCCTTTTTATTTAATCCACAGTTGTCGTTCCGTAAGCCAAGATCGGATGAAAGTTTTTAGTAATTAGCAATTGCATTCGTAGTATGGCCGCATTTTTTGTCGCATGCTTAATTCTGTTTTTTTATTTGGGTGAGGGTAGGTGGGGTAGGTGCTTTAAATAAAAGGTAAAGTTGGAAAAATAACTGTTCTACCTGTTATTATCAATATTACTAGGTAATTTGTGTATTCCTTTTTATTAAAAGAAAAGCGCGACGTTTTGTCAAAAAAACGGTCTAATGTTCCTAATAATTTATCACTGATTAGCATAAATTCTATATTGAAAATTAATTGAAGTATTTTTCTTTATTATAATTATTTAAATCTTCGATTGATTAATAAATATTGTATTCATTCATTTTTTATTTCGGTCATCAATTTTCACTGTTACAGCAAAAACATACCCACACATACACACACATACATACACACATACACACACACACATATATATATATATATATATATATATATATATATATGTGTGTGTGTGTGTGTGTGTGTGTGTGTGTGTAAAATTCACATGTTCTACTTATTTTCTCATTTGAAATAGTGTCTCCGTGCGGGATGAATACGCATCTTGAAATCGATTGGTTTGTATGTTTAGTGGGGAATGAGTAAACTTTGTATTTCTTGGCAAAAAGACAACGTAGACAGCAGATAGGAGAGCCGTTCCCTTAATTGCATTCTCTTAATAACTGCCAGATAAATGAAGCAAGACAAACACAGAAAATCCATTTGAGTAGTTTAATAATGAGGCGTGAATAGTTAGGGTTAGTGTTGAAAGTTTTATTCTATCGCTTAACTCTTAACATGATTTCCTTCTGTCTTCTAGTCTTTACGGACAGACACACATACACACGATACATTTTTTATATTATTGGAGTCGCTACTTATCAAGGCGAAAGTCCTTTGGTGATAAGGCCAAATAAAATGAAAATAAATGGCAAATCCTAAATTTGGAGTTTTGCAGTGAGATATAATATATTTTCAACAGGTTGCTATAGTGAGGAAAATATACAGCAAGGGGAGAATTGTAAAGAAAAAAAAACTATTAAACTAGAAAACATTCAGCATCTCAGAACCTTTAAAACAAATCGGTGATATTTTGCTACTTTTAAGTCGTTCTAGAGCATATACATCAAAGGGGAACAAGTGTCGCAAGTTTATCGGAGCCTAATGTATAAATATCACTATGTTTGTCTGTCTGTCTCTATATTCTCAACATTATCTCTTCTGAAACTAAAAGTCGCCGAGCGGCTCTAGAGGACAAATGATTGGATTTTTATGGACTGTTTTTGATGGGTTTTAGCCAGTTAAAAGAGTTTTGAAAAGGGTTACAAATTTAAAAAAAATCGTTAGACATTTTACGCATTCATATTAGTGTATTTTCAATCAGATCATATGCATGTGACGTTGGTACAGTGGTAACATCACTAGCTTTGAACACTACAGTTTTGTTTTCGGTTTCGATTCTAGCTAATTGCACACAAATATATTTGTTATTTTTGAAATCACGACTATATAGGGAGTTTGGTCAAATTGAAATATAATATAAAAGTATATTTTACGACAGGCGATGCCAGCCCGCTAGTCTTAAGTATATTACATTAATTAATCCAAAATCAGAATTATTAGTTTAATATTCGTTTAACTATAATAAACTCGAGGGACACGTGAAAATCCCACATGACACTCTTTCATATGTAATATATTGATGTTGGCATTCTATAGATATTCAGCGTAAATGAGAACGCTCTGATATTATTGGAGCTCTTTTGTTAAAACTGCAAAAGCATTTATGTAAGCTATCAGGAACACCCGGAGTAGCCTGGTCGTAAAATATGCTTAAATATGATATTTTAATACATCGATTTTTATATACTATAAATTTGCGATATATATATATATATATATATATATATATATATATATATATATATATATATATATATATATATATATTAATAGTGGGGCGATTCCAAACTTTTTCCCGATTCCGATCCAATTACCGATTTCGTTCTAAATTTTCGATTCCGATTCTTTAATATTTATAAATATTTAATTAGAGACTTGTTTTTTTTTTCGTATATTTTCAAATTATTACATAAATAACCGGGTAATTTCCGGGTATATTTTTCTCAAATGTTTTTCTTGTAATATATTGCAAATTGAAAGACAACAAGAGGTTTATTTTGATTTTAAACAAAGCCAAAGTGTATCAGTTCGTCGTTAGTATACAGCATACTACTTGAAAGTTTTCATAAACAGTTGGAAATAGTCGACGATTGTTAGGTAAAATGAGTAAATGATGTAAGAACAAAATATTAACAACGTCACGAACGAATTTCTAAATAATAATGTTACTATTTGGAAAGCCATTTTTAACATGGAGATAGCGTTGGGCATCGTTAACTATTATGTGCCTTCCTTCTATGAATGTTAAAATTTTATTTTAATTATATAATTTTGCTAGGTTATTCAATTGATTTGCTTTGCTGAAGCAAAGCAAAAACAAAACAAAACAAGATGCAAATAATAACAACTAGCAGGACCTGTGGAAATTCCACAGGTAACTCATTCATATTTAATATATTGATGTTGGTATTCATGGCGTAAATAGAGATGCTCTGATATTATTGTAACTCTTGTTAAAACTGCAAAAGTATTTATTTAAGCTAGCAAGGACGCCCGGCGTAGCCAGATTGTAAAGTACGCTTAAATATTATATTTTAATTCTTTTAGAGTTTGTATATAGTATTACAGAGTTAATGGTCTATCGATTTTTATATTATAATATATAACGTTGCGATTAAAAAAATATATCCATATGACTTTGGTGCATCACCTTGAGTTCCTTCAGCTATAATCGAAACCGAAACCATAATTTATGAAAATTCTTGATAAACTTATTTATTAAAAAAAAAAAAAAATAGATCACTGGGTTTCATCAGCTATAATCGAAACCGAAACCAAAATTTATAAAAAATTCTTAATAAAATTATGTATTTAAAAAAAATAGATCACTGGAGTTTCATCAGCTATAATCGAAATCGAAACTAAAACTTATGAATAATTCTTAGTACAATTATTTTAAAGAAAATAAATGACTTGAGTGCCATCAGCTATAATCGAAACCAGAACAAAACCAAAACTTATAAAGCATTCTTGGTAAAATTATTTATTATAAGAAATGGGAATTCATAACAAACAATAGTCACTCGGATGTAATCGTGACACACACGCTATCGTATTAATATATAGTATTGTTAAAAGTCATAAAAACCACACCCCTTTCCTATAACTAAGTCTTAGTGCGGGTGGCAATATGAAAAATTTAGCAATTATATATGATTTTATGATTTTGCTGATCGGCCTTAGAATTATTACTTAAAAAGTTATAATGTGCCGAAATCGGATCAGTTTACATTATATTTATATGCACAACTGAATCCCCGTTCTAAATTCTAAAATAACGTTTCAGTGTGCTCACACATAAACGCCTAAAAAAGTAGAATATCATGTTTAGGGTATTTTAAGTGTAAATAATTTTTTGTTAAGTTAACAACTCAATGTTTGCCTTTCCAAAGTTTTGATAAACTTGTGAAATTTTCATCTATATTTTCACTTGTGCCAAAACCAAACAAAATTTCAAATGATGTGGTGATCATACAAAACCAGCACCAGAAAAAATCCAACCATGTTAAATCTTTGATAATAAAGTGGCAAGTCTCTAATAGACACCATATGGCCATTTATCAAATAGGTGCGAAAAGCTTGTTTAAAATCTATGGTATTGGATAGGTTAGTAACCTCTAGAATATTTACTTTGCTTACTATAAAAACTAATAAAAACAAATTAAATTAGGTTCGGATAGTCTGAGGATTCCTTGTGTCTGAAAGGTGCCATAAAACTTTAATTATTTCAGAAGAAGTCCATGACAAGCATCCCAATGTACAGCTGGCGCCAACGAAATTTACGCCCCCCCACCCCGCTCAGAGCATTTAAAATGTGTTAATAATCATACGAAGTTCCTCAGATGAGGGCACATAGACATTTTAGCGAATAGATGCTAAACGATTACAAAGACAATAAGCAAGTTATAAATGACCAATAAATTAAACTCTGCTAATCAATGTTAAATCTGTAAATGAGATTTATAACTTATTCTGTGGCCCTTTTCGGTCTTATGTTGTAAATGAACAACTTCTAATAAAAAAAATTAAAAAAAAACAATCTGTGTTTGTTTCATTTTTTATGTAAAAATTTTTAAAAATCGGTTTGGAATCGGAAATTAGACTATAATTTTTCGATTCCGATACCCCAAAACCTTCCGATTTTTCAGATTTCCGGTTCCGATTTCGATAATCGTCCCAACACTAATATATATATATATATATATATATATATATATATATATATATATATATATACTCTAGCAGTTGAGCCCGACTTTGCTCGGCCCGTATATACTGTCCATAATTTTATGTACATATGTATCTTGTTATAATACACTGTTATAACATGTCATAATAATAATAATAATAATAATAATAATAATAATAATGATAATGATAATAATAATAATGATAATAATAATAATGATAATAATAATAATGATAATAATAATAATAATGATGATAATAATAATAATAATAATAATAATGATGATAATAATAATAATAATAATGATGATGATGATGATGATGATGATGATGATGATGATGATGATGATGATGATAAGAAGAAGAATGTTGACGCCGATAGATGTTACATGTATTTGGGGATACTGAAAACGGACAAGATTAAGATAAATGTTTGGACACAAAAACACGTAAAATGCTTACAATTTATGGGACTTTTGCAAAGAAAGAGGATGTAGATCGATTTTATTTACCTAGAAAGAAAGGTGGTCGAGGTTTACTTAGTGTTGAAGATGTTGTAAATATAGAAGAAAGCCTAACTAAATATATTTCTGAAAGCCATGAAATTCTTCTACATGAAGTGAGAAGAGAAAAAATAATAAGACCATGAGTGAAGAAGAGTATGCGATTACAAGAGAGAGGAAAACTTATTTGGAAAAAAAGTGCATTCTTTAAGAATACTGGATTTAGAGATAACGATAGCTGGAATTGTTTGGTCAGGGGAGATCTTAAAGATTTACTGAGTGCACATTAATGGCAGCCACTCGCACTAGGTCAAACATTACATCGACAAAACAGCAGAATAACCGATGTGCAGAATGTGTAATGAAAAGGAAGAAACATTAGCGCATATTTTATCAGAATGATCTTTGCTAGTTGAACATCAATATAAAAAATGGAGACACGAGAAAGTCTCTCAGGTTCTACACTGGAATATATGAACACTCTATGCATTAGACCACAATGAGAAGTGGTATGAGCATAAACCAGAAGTGGTGCAGGAAAATGACAATGTAAAACTTCTTTGGGATCCGCGCATACAGACTGATAAGGTCTTTGAACACTCTAGACCTGATACAATTTTACTAAATAAAAACAAGAGAACTTGTTCAGTCATTGATGTAGCCTGCCCTTTTGATACCAGAGTGCGAGACAAAGAACAAAAAAATAAATACTAAGATCTAAAATGGTAATTAGCTAGACTCTGGAAATGTAAAGAAGTCAAGGTGATCCCCATTGTGATCGGAACGTATGGGACCATAACAAAAAGCCACCATAAATGGCTTAATCAAATTGAAAAGTGAATTTCTTTTACAAAAAGCTTGCCTGTTGGGAACAGCCAAAGTGTTAAGACATAGCTTGAATGTTTAAAAAAAAACAAGATAGATAAATAAAAAATATATTAAAAACATCAGAAGGTTAAGAATGTTACGAAACAATAATAATATAATATCAACACTGCGAACTGTACGACCATCAACTTGATTCCCATTGTAATTGAAAATCTTGGGGACATAACAAAAAAAGTCCCCATAAACGGATAAATCAGATTGACAAGACAATTTCTTTTACAATTTTGCAAAAAGCTTGCCTGTTGGGAACGGTGATAGTGTTAATATAGCTTGAATGTCTAAAGTCCAAGGAATTTATCTGATGTTCAAGGAAAAAAATCCAACTTAAAAAATCCAAAGGTTGAGACTACTATAATAATAGTAATAAAAATATTATTGAAAAAGTTGACCATGTCCAGGTAACCTACATCTAAAATTTCAAGTGTTTAGACCCAACATTGGCGGAGGAGTTTGGTAGAGTCTGAAAAGGTCAATTCTTTCTACTTTGACATTTTGGCAGCCAAAATTTTGCCCCAAAACTAATCCAAAACCTGGCTGCATGTCTGAATACTCTTTATGTCAAATTTTAAATGTTTAGACTCAAAATTGGCTGAATAGTTTGCTAGAGACAGCAAAGGTAAACTCTTTTGAACTTTGACTCTTTGGAAGCCACATTTTAAGCCAGAAAAAAAAAGCTTGCCCTATGTAAATTTTATGTACATTTTTAAATGTTTGGACCAAAAATTGGCTGAGTAATTGGGTAGAGAGCACAGAGGTCAATTTCTTTTAACTTCGACCCGAATTTTAATCTCTTAACATTTGTTGTTTTTGGCTCAAATCAAATTAAAACGTTTGATCCATGTCCACGTTACCTACATCCAAAATTGCAAGTGTTTAGACCCAAAATTGGCAGAGGAGTTTGATAGAGTTTTAAAAGTTAAAACCGTAAAACTTTGACTCCTCGACAGCCAAATTTCTGACCGAAAAACGATTTAAAAGATTTTTTCAAACCTAAATACCCCTTATGTCAAATTTTGAAACTGTAGGCTAAAAATTCAGTAAACTCTGTAAACGGTAGGGAAATGTACACATACAGACATACACACAGACAATATATATATATATATATATATATATATATATATATATATATATATATATATAAAACTTGAGTTCCTTCGACTCTAATCGAAACTGAAACCAAAACTTATAAAAATTCTTGATAAATCATTTATATATAAGAAATAGATTACTGGAGTGACATCATCACAACCGAAACTAAAACTTATGAAAAATGTTTGTTAAAATTATTACAAGAAATAAAAGTCCATAACAATTAAACGACAGTCACTCGGATGTAAGCGTGATGCACAAAATAAGTCACACACACGCTAGCCTATTAAAATATAGATTCTTTGTTCTTATTTTTCTTTACATTATAGGCGTTTCTGACGTCAATAGATCGTAAAGGACTTAACGGCGGTTTAGCTTGTTCCATAGCTTGCAATGCTATCGATTAGCTTACTACATAAATGTTCACTGCTTACTTAAATTAATGTTAAATAGTCAACATATTTTACGGTAACTATTCACTATACATTTCCGTATATACAACCAATGGATAATATTTTTGATATCCAAGATAAAGAAACCGTCACATTGAGTAATACTTTTCAATGTGTACCTAACCATTGTCTTCAGTCATAAAGGCACTTGTCTCACTATATGCTTGACACAAACCACTAACCCTTTTCCGCGAATAGCCATTTGACCTTGATTAACAGTGAGTCATTGTAGCAATAAAGTACTTGCACTTCTAAATAAACACTAACTAAAGTGCGCGTAAGCAAACAACAATGTAGATTCCCCGCATTGAGAAGAGTCGGCAGGCTGTAATTGATATATGTAATTGATATATGTAATTGATATATGTAATTGGTATATGTAATTGATATATGTAATTGATATATGTAATTGGTATATGTAATTGATATATGTAATTGATATATGTAATTGGTATATGTAATTGATATATGTAATTGGTATATGTAATTGATATATGTAATTGGTATATGTAATTGGTATATGTAATTGATATATGTAATTGATATATGTAATTGGTATATGCAATTAATATATGTAATTGATATATGTAATTGATATATGTAATTGTTATATGTGCTAAGAACAAACATTGTAAAATACATTGTGGTTTAAAAGAACGCGTATCCATTTCTATTAAGAGCGGATGTATAAAATAAAAATGTTTTCATTTCAATAATAAATGCTACTTTATCAGAGTGACTGCATCTTTTCAGACAGAGGCAGTAATTTGAAAACTGTAAAGAAATGGTAGGCAAAAAAAATCCTACTGTGAAACAAGTATTTAATAGTGTTAAAGGTCGACCAGAAAATACGGGTGATTTTCCTCAAGAATAGCTGCTTAAGGAAGTCGATTCCCAACTACATAGTTCGCAACTAAATAGACAGGAACTACTACTTTATCTTTTCTCATCTGGTGATGTATGTGATGTTTGATTTCGATGCGTTCCAAATTCTGCCAAACTTTTTGATGAAGTTGTTTTTTTTATAAATTCGTTAAATCGCCATTTAAATTATGTTTTAGAGTTTTACGATGAGGATTATTCGACTACTGCAATCATTTCTAATGTTATTTCTAATATTATTTCTAATATCATTTCTAATATTATTTCTAATGTTATTTCTAATATCATTTCTAATATTATTTCTAATATTATTTCTAATATCATTTCTAATATTATTTCTAATATTATTTCTAATATCATTTCTAATGTTATTTCTAATATCATTTCTAATATTATTTCTAATATCATTTCTAATATCATTTCTAATATTATTTCTAATATCATTTCTAATATCATTTCTAATGTTATTTCTAATATTATTTCTAATATCATTTCTAATATTATTTCTAATATTATTTCTAATATCATTTCTAATGTTATTTCTAATATATATTTCTAATATCATTTCTAATATTATTTCTAATATTATTTCTAATATCATTTCTAATATTATTTCTAATATTATTTCTAATATAATTTCTAATATTATTTCTAATATAATTTCTAATATAATTTCTAATATAATTACTAATATTATTCCTAATATAATTTCTAATATTATTTCTAATATCTTTTCTAATATTATTTCTAATATCATTTCTAATATTATTCCTAATATTATTTCTAATATTATTTCTATGTTCATTTCTAATGTTATTTCTAATATCATTCCTAATATTATTTCTAATATCATTTCTAATATTATTTCTAATATCATTTCTAATATTATTTCTAATATTATTTCTAATATTATTTCTAATATCATTAGTAATGTTATTTCTAATATCATTTCTAATATTATTTCTAATATCATTTCTAATATTATTTCTAATGTTTTTTCTAATATCATTTCTAATATTATTTCTAATATAATTTCTAATGTTATTTCTAATATCATTAGTAATGTTATTTCTAATATTATTTCTAATATTATTTCTAATATTATTTCTAATGGTTTTCTAATATCATTTCTAATATTATTTCTAATATCATTTCTAATATTGTTTCTAATATTATTTCTAATATCATTTCTAATATTATTTCTAATATCATTTCTAATGTTATTTCTAATATTATTTCTAATATTATTTCTAATATCATTTCTAATATTATTTCTAATATTATTTATAATATCATTTCTAATATTATTTCTAATATTATTTCTAATATTATTTCTGATATCATTTCTAATGATATTTATAATATTATTTCTAATATTATTTCTAATATCATTTCTAATATTATTTCTAATGTTATTTCTAATATTATTTCTAATATTATTTCTAATGTTATTTCTAATATTATTTCTAATGTTATTTCTAATATTATTTCTAATATTATTTCTAATATCATTTCTAATATTATTTCTAATATTATTTCTAATATCATTTCTAATATTATTTCTAATATCATTTCTAATGTTATTTCTAATATTATTTCTAATATAATTTCTAATATAATTTCTAATATAATTTCTAATATTATTTCTAATATAATTTCTAATATTATTTCTAATATCATTTCTAATATCATTCCTAATATTATTTCTAATATTATTTCTAATATCATTTCTAATGTTATTTCTAATATCATTTCTAATATTATTTCTAATATCATTTCTTATATTATTTCTAATATCATTTCTAATATTATTTCTAATATCATTAGTAATGTTATTTCTAATATCATTTCTAATATTATTTCTAATATTATTTCTAATATTATTTCTAATTTTTTTTCTAATATCATTTCTAATATTATTTCTAATATCATTTCTAATATTATTTCTAATATCATTTCTAATATTATTTCTAATATCATTAGTAATGTTATTTCTAATATCATTTCTAATATTATTTCTAATATCATTTCTAATATTATTTCTAATGTTTTTTCTAATATCATTTCTAATATTATTTCTAATATCATTTCTAATATTATTTCTGATATCATTAGTAATGTTATTTCTAATATTATTTCTAATATTATTTCTAATATTATTTCTAATGTTTTTCTAATATCATTTCTAATATTATATCTAATATTATTTCTAATATTGTTTCTTATATTATTTCTAATATCATTTCTAATATTATTTCTAATATCATTTCTAATGTTATTTCTAATATTATTTCTAATATAATGTCTAATAATGTTTCTAATGTTTTTCTAATATGATTTCTAATATCATTTCTAATATTATTTCTAATATTATTTCTAATATTATTTCTAATATTATTTATAATATCATTTCTAATATCATTTCTAATATTATTTCTAATATCATTTCTAATATCATTTCTAATATCATTTCTAATATTATTTCTAATATCATTTCTAATATTATTTCTAATATCATTTCTAATATTATTTCTAATATTATTTCTAATATTATTTATAATATCATTTCTAATATCATTTCTAATATTATTTCTAATATCATTTCTAATATCATTTCTAATATCATTTCTAATATTATTTCTAATATCATTTCTAATATTATTTCTAATATTATTTCTATTATTTCTAATATTATTTCTAATATTATTTATAATATCATTTCTAATATCATTTCTAATATTATTTCTAATATTATTTCTAATATCATTTCTAATATCATTTCTAATATCATTTCTAATATTATTTCTAATATCATTTCTAATATTATTTATAATATCATTTCTAATATTATTTCTAATATTATTTCTAATATTATTTCTAATATCATTTCTAATATTATTTCTAATGGTATTTCTAATATTATTTCTAATATTATTTCTAATATCATTTCTAATATTATTTCTAATATTATTTCTAATATCATTTCTAATGTTATTTCTAATATTATTTCTAATGTTATTTCTAATATTATTTCTAATATTATTTCTAATATTATTGCTAATATTATTTCTAATATTATTTCTAATATTATTTCTAATATTATTTTAATATCATTTCTAATATTATTTCTAAAATGTTTCTAATATTATTTCTAATATCATTTCTAATGTTATTTCTAATATTATTTCTTATATTATTTCTAATATTATTTCTAATATTATTTCTAATATTATTTCTAATATTATTTCTAATATCATTTCTAATATCATTTATAATATCATTTCTAATATTATTTCTAATATTATTTCTAATATCATTTCTAATATTATTTCTAATATCATTTCTAATATTATTTCTAATATTATTTCTAATATTATTTTAATATCATTTCTAATATTATTTCTAATATTATTTCTAATATCATTTCTAATATTTTTTCTAATATCATTTCTAATATCATTCCTAATATTATTTATAATATTATTTATAATATCATTTCTAATATTATTATCACTGTGAAATCAGACTTTCTTTAGGCGCCTCTTGTCTAACACGAGAATATTTCTGTCAAACGTGGAAATCTGTATCGAAAATTCAATAATAAATTCTTCAGATTTCATCTTCGCTTCACAAAACAGTATTAACTTAACTCACTTGATCTAACAAGTTGAGTAGACGTTGAAAGTGAACATCGAACGGTTATTAATTAATGCACAAGGTAAAATAACGGAATAGACAAACCCTGAAACAATCACTCGTAGCTTTTACAAGAACTAAGTTATGTTATTGTCATTTTAATGATTATTTGATGTAACAAAAGTTCATCCTTATAATGATGCTGGCCAGTAATTGTTTGATTGTGTTTTACTCCGTTTTCTGAAGTCTTTGCCTAATAAACCGTGGTGAAGAGTCACTTTGATAATAGAAGACAGTTTCAAGTACAAAACCGGTATCACCGCTAAGGTAACACTGCATTACACCGAACACACATTATAATAAATAGATTTAAATAATATAATTACACCCCCCCACATATATATATATATATATATATATATATATATATATATATATATATATATATATACATACATATATATACCGATTAAAGGTGTTCAAGAGAGAATACTCATAAATTAAAACAAGGTTAACAAGAGTACTCAATAAAATAGAGCAAAATATAATATTTTATTTATATAGACAAATATTACATAGTCGCTACACTGAACATGCTTATGTTTCGGGCAATTAGTTGGCAAAAACCAAAAGGCCTTGTCAGGCGACGTGATATGACTTATGTGCCACTGAAGACGACTGATTCTCAAATCGCAGAAAAATGTATTTTTTTATAAAAATAAAAGGTTAATTTAAAATAAATAAAGAGGGGGGGTGATAGGTTAGACTCCAAATATTGACAGGGATAGGGGCAAAGAGAACGTCAATATTTAACAAGATAAAAGGAAGTATAAAAAGGAAAATAAAAGTAAAAGACAGATAAAAGAGAAAGAGAGAGACAACGAAGAAAGAAAAAAGGAGAAAAATGTCTTTTAAATCTCTTTCAAGCGGTTGAAAATCGTCATATACTTCACGTCTAATTAAAAGCAAGTTCTCGAGAATTTATGTGTGTATTGTCCTCAATTAAGGCTCATAATTGATCGTTTTCAACATCCGATAACCTACTAGTACTCTTATAATCTTCTAGACTTCCTTCGCCGCCATGAAATTTCTTAAATCACCATTAAGCTGTGCGTTTAGTAGTTGATATCGAAAGCTATTTCAGCAGGTTGTTTATACTTTATTTATTATTATTTATTTTTATTTACGTATATAATTTCATTCATTCTATTTTCTTTTCGATACCCATGTTAGACATGAAGCCGTTAAACTTTAGATACAAAACGCTAACCGTTATCCAAAACAGAAGCCATTACATTATCGAACGTCATTTGTTAATGATTTGAACAGTTATTTTACTTGCAATTCAGATAATAGGGTCTCAGAGCAATGAGGGGAGCTAATACGCATAAAAATCTATCAATATGTTGGCTCTGAAACAGTGAATATTCTCTCTAGATGAACTGAATTTATCTGGAAATCGAAGTATAATACTTCAAGATTAAAAAAAGCCTCGAAAGTAATTTAGGAATCCAATATCTACAAAAAGAAGGTGGCTAAACGATCAATATTGATATCGTGATTAATCGACAGTAAACGAAAGTAAATACTTCACATTTGAAAGCAACTAAAAAACATAATTATTTTCAAACATAAAATCTCTTAAATAAAACCCTCGGTACAGACGGATCGTCGAGCACTTTGTTTCTACCTTTGAACTTTAAATTCTTATCGTCAGATTATTATCATAATATATAATAAGAAGAAAGAGAAAAGGAGAAACGGAGCAAATACACTGAGCTAGCCATAGTGTTAAAAGGGATTTGGAAGATGAAGAAAATCAAAATAATACCTATAATAGTAGGAGCACTAGAAACAATTCCGAAAATCTTTGAAAAAAGAATGGGAGAAATTGGAATCAAAGGAATGGCTGACAAAATACAACGACTAACGATAATGAACACGGCTGAAATATTAAGGAAACCCTTTAATGCGGAGAATAATACAAGTATACAATATAATAAAGAAGCATTACAGGGAACGACGAACACTGAAGCTGCACATCTACAAGTTCTACACCCCAATCACGCATCCCCTCCCATTGTCTCATCGCTGCCCCCCCCAAAAAAAAAGTGATAGCAAAGAGCCGAGAAGGGTCGAGGAGGATGGAAAGACGGAGGAGAGAGCGCTGATCAGACCTCCGCTGGACAAGTGAAAAGAGAACTTGGATCCTGGGGAGGCTTAGTGCCAATCAAATTCCAGTGTATACCAATGGCCGCTGCCAGCAAGAAATTAATGGTAAGTGGCTGTTGCGATGACGCAAAATGATTTGCAAATGCTATCGAAGGAGGTGGAGATAGCTGGACGTCTGGGGAGACTTGTTGTCACTCAGCTTCCTGAGAACACCACAGGTTCCAAAGTAGATCTTTGATTACTTGTGTGAAAGCTCCATATGAGCTAATAATAATAATAATATATATATATATATATATATATAATATGTATATACATATATATATATATAAATATAATACAATATATATAATATATATAGCATACTATATAACATAATATAGTATAATATAGGAATACCAAAAGTACTCACAATGTAAGCTTCGTTTGCATCATGCAATATATACGCTAGACTATTTGCCCAATCAAATAGTGGAAAAATAAGACACTGCTGATAAAAAAAAACTGTTGTTACACACGGAAATTTAGACGTAGATTATGTACATTTTTTCTTATTTTGGCCGCCATAGTTTTGAAACAATCGAAATTGTCGGAGTTTTGCAAACGGCATTGCTTGATAGCATTCACAGTCAAAATCATATTTAAACGGTATGTGAGTGGGCTATAAATTCTCTTATAGACAACGTCAAGAGAAATTAGATAAATATGATGCATAAAAAAGAATAAGATTAATGGAGAAGAAGAAGAAGAGGAAGAAGAAAATGTAAAAGTAGAAGATATGAATATTTAAAAGCACGATACAATTGTGAGGAATACGGAAATAATGAGAGTAAATGAAAAAGAAAAAAGTGGAAAATGTCGAATAAAAAGAACACGAAAAATAGATTAATAAGTAAGAGCGGTTCCTTTAAAAGAACGCTGGGAGGCGAGGTGATGAAGAGAAAGAAGAGAAGATGGCATATTGAGACAAAGGAAAGAAAAAAGGAAGGTTAGGAGAGGAAGGAGGAGAAGAAGAGACATAGAAGATGAGGAGTGGAATGAGCAAAGCAGAAGAAAGAAGAGAAAGAATGATGAACGGTGATGAAAAGTAAAAAAAAAAAGGCTAGAAAAAAATTGAGGGGTAAATAAAGGAAAAAGAAAGAAAAAAAGAAGATGGAGAAAAAAGAGGGAAGGTGAAAAGAAGAAGAAGAAGAAGAAGAAGAGGAAAAGAAGGTATAAAGAAAAAAGAAAAGAAGTGGAAAAGAGGGGGGGAGATTGAAAAGTTTAAAAATTAAAAAGGAATACAGAAACAAAGGAAACCAAAAAATAAAAGAAAATGTTAAAATCCCCAAATAATAATAATAATAATAATAATAATAATAATAATAATAATAATAATAATTACAATAACGAGCAGAAGAAGAAAGAATAACAAGTAAGAAATTGAAATAAAAATATTAATTAAAAAATATTAATAATAAATTGCAATAAAAATATTAATAAAAATAAGTAATATTCGCAGAAACAAAAATGGACTTAAAGCATAAGGAATGACCAGGAATGTAAGCGACGAACAAATATTCAGGAAAAAAAGTAGAAAAAGATAAACAAAAGAATAAGAAAAAAATGAATGGAGAACAACTAAAAAGACCAAAGAAATGGAGTAAGGAATAATGATAGTAAGAAAAAAGAAATGAAAAGCAGACGAATTATCTACAAAGTAATAAAATTAAGAAAACGAACGTAAAAAATGAGAAAAAGATTAAAATACAAGGACTAAGACTTGAAAAGGAAAACAAAAAGAAACGGATACTAGTGAATAATAGAACGAAAAAGAAAACGAAAATCAAAATGGACGAATAAGAGTTTTCCGGGGAAAAAGAAGATGAAAGTTGAAGACAAGGAATGTTAACATTTGCCTTACAGATTAAATTATTTAAGAAAATAAAACAAGAAAAGTCAAAAAAGAGAAAACCGAAAGAATAAAAACAGAAGAAAGAGAAAAAGAATAATAAAAACAAATTATTATCTCCGCGCTTTTGTCCTTGTAGCTAACTATTTTCCTTACTGTTGGATCATAAAAGAAAAATACAAAATTAAACGAAGCCATTATAACGCAAATTCTAGAGAAGAATTCCTGGCAGATTTGGTGTATTTCTGACAAAGAGAAAAACTGAATAATAAAAAGTCAAACAACAAGAGCGTTGAAAGCTGTACGTCACTACAACGGGGTAGAATTACAAATGGCTCAATGAGAAATTTACAAAACGTTTTCTTTATTCCATACAACAATAATAATCTGAACCAACTTTACTTCTTCTGACACTCTGTTTCATCAAGAAATAGTCCATACTATTTCCCCATGTATTCGTAAAATTAGCAGTGGTGGCTTCGTAATTGCATTAGCATTTAAACTGGAGTTAATCTGCTAACGAGCGAATCTTTGTTCAACAATAGAGTTTCAGAATGTTGTGTGGTATGGCTTATATAGATTGAGGATTTTTATAACTAAATACAAATATTCTCTTTATTAGTTCTAACAATTCGGTAGATGAGAACTCCGTTGTTTACTATATTATGAATCTAAAAAAATACAGATATTATTCATCTTACATTTTATTTTATATGTAACAGCTACAAGAGGCTTAAATCAAGAATATGCGGCGGGTATTCGACTTGCGGTGTAGTTACATCATACATACTGATGATTGCTGGCGAACATTAAACTTACGTATCTGTGAACTTAAAAATATTTATTTATAACATAAAAGTATAAGTCCCTATAAACATAGCTCTGGATACGATAAATTGCACCTAGTAGCTAAGCTCAAAAATAATAATTATCGGTTTAAAAGCTGAAAAGCGAATCATGTACACACACATACACATGCACACACACGCACACACACACGAACACACACACGCACACCCACACACACGTATACAAACCTACACAGATATTCGTACACACACGCGCATGCACGCGCGCACACGCACACATGCACACACACAAAAACACACACGCACACGTACTTAGGCGCACACGTGCCCGCACACGAAGGCGCAAACGTACATGCACACACATACGTACACACACATACGCACACGCAGACCCACGTACGCACGCACACACACACGCACGCACACAGACACGAGCACACACACAGGAACATACATATACGCACCTGAAGGCACATAATAGCTAGAAATAGAAAGCTTTAAGGTTTCAAAATCACGTAAAAAGAAAACTTTGAAGTTATTATTATACAGAAAATATTTTTAGCTAAAAAAGAAATAACTTTAGTCAATCATACTTATTTACCTAGCGTAAATAATAATTATTATCACATAAACACGTGTCGATGATATTCAATGTCGCCTACTCTCTTAGTAATTAATTTATAGTATAAAAAATAATTTTACTTGATCGTACTGTTAAAAAAATTACAAAATTATTAGTAACAACATGTACGATTTATTTATACTGAAAATATTTATTTAGCGTAAAAATAATGTTGGTCAATCGTAATGTTAAAAAAAGATGTATTTAGCGTAAAAAAAACTATTTGATCATAAACATGTGTAGATGTGTCGCAAAATATTATTTAGTAACAAGATAAACGATTTATATAAACAAAAATGATTGAGCACAACAGCATAAGTGTATAAAAACAATTAACATCTACGATATATATAATGTAAAATTTAAAGATTTTTTTTTGCTCATGTCCTGATATGTCGCAAAACATTTTATATTAATAAAATCTTCTATATCTGCGATTGGTTTGGATAATTTTTAAGTGTTCTTTTATGTAAAAAATTCATTCCGAAATAAAAGAATGTCACGTCTCTACTCATTAGATCAGGCGGAATATGGCTTAGAAGACTTATCATTTATTAGTCGGTAAATCTAATGGTATGTCTATGTGTTTATGATCAAGTTACAAAGTGCGATATCTCATATCTGTCGAAAGTGCAAAATTCCTTCCAGTGATGACTGGGAACGGTAGGAGGACTCCATATTTAGAGGAAAAATTGGGAATTACTTCCAACAAAATTGTTGCAATTGTGGTAGTGTTGCTACTAAGTTGAAATGTAAGATTTTATTAAAACGATTAAATGTGTCTAAAATAGCATTCTGCAGTTAGATAAGATAGTGGTTAACAAACTAGACATACTGACTTTGTATTTGGCGGTTCTTGTTGTAAACCTACGGGACTTTGGTCCAAATAGGAATAGTTTAAACCAAATTATACATATATATATATATATATATATATATATATATATATATATATATATTATGGGGGTAAATGGTAATAAACGAAAGGAACACAGGATTTTTAGGAATGAAACATGTATTCACATAAATTACAGGCAAAGTGAGTTGAGTAATATCATTCGTCAACTATTGGACGTGTGCACCCGATCTGCTTGGTCGCGTGCTAATCTCAGACTGCCGGCCACCGGAACTCGTTACCGGAAGTGACGTCGCCAAAGAAAGTGACGTCATGAGATAGTCCATCAATCCCAAGCTTTTTTTCGTAAAAGCTGTCAATACCTCTTCCTTTTAGGGTTTACCATCAAGGTCTCGATAACCTTTCTCTTACGGAACGATCATCGTTGTTCAGGTGTTATTTGAGGAGGCTCTAGATCAAAAGTTTCGAAGACAGTGTCTATCGGGCCATCTTCCAATGGTGGACTGTCGCTGGTTTCACCTGATCGACATCTTCTTAGTTTTTTCTGTAGACATATGTTGGTCCGTATATGATATATTCAATGTCACCTACTCTCTTAGTAATTGTATCCACTTCCCAGAATGATCTGTTGTTTATATAACTTTTGAAAAACACCCTTTCACCTGGTATGAAGCGTTTACTGGGTAATGACCTTAACTGTTATGGTAAGAGCTTGTCAAAAACGGATCTCACTTTCCGCACAAACATCGTTTCTGCAGGTGAGACTGCTGTTGGTGTGTTTGGGTTGGGTTTAATCCAATACACGTGTGGAAATTGTTGAAATGCTTCCTTTTTAATCTCCGTTTTTTTTAAATCTCATATGTTGCCCATCATCGTTTTTTATTTCTCCGTCCGTCCGAAGAGTGGCAATGATGGAATCTTCAAGCAAATCCATTTTCAATGGTATCAGTCATGATAGGCTATCCGCGTGGATAATTCGTTTCTCATCAGTTTTGTCAGCCTCCTTAGGTTGCTTTGGCTTGGGGAATTCTTTTGGCGCGGGTTTTTTAGCTTCTGGCTTTGCAGTTTCAGCTTGTTCGCCTTCTTTGGCAGATTCCGCTGAAGCTTTCTTTTTCAATTGCTCTGTTGCTTCAGATGGGACGTTTTGTTTCTTCTTGAAAACCAACAGAGTTTTTTCTTTTAGTTTTAATCTTGCTATAAACTTTGTACATTTTCCTAGTACTGGTGAGAATACTTCTAAAATTCCTCTTTTGACTCGTCCATAAGTTGTTGCTCCTCCGTAAGACGAGTCTTCAACCCTATGACAGAATTTATTCATGGGTTGGTCCCACAATTCGAATCGCTCCATCCAGTCAGTACCGAACAGGTTTTCGGATGTCCTATGTACATACGCCTTCACTTTTTAGTAATACCATTTAAGGTCACAGGAAGTGTGAGTTCTCCCTCAGATTCCACTTTATCGACTGTCACAGCTCGAGCTGATTTGTTCGTCTTCCACATGGTTGGTTTCCTTAACCTTTTCCACGTCCTAAGGTTAATGATGGACAAGTCTGATCCGTAATCCAATTGTAGATGCACAGTGTTATTTGCGATGTTGACTATGACATATTTGCGCCCGTTGTTATCCAAATCCAAGTCGAATCTAGTCTGTCGGACGTTGTTCTTGACATTGTTCTTTCTGCACTGGGTGACTTTGTGGCCCCTTCTGACACATTCATTGCAGTACTTATATTTGTAAAAATATTTACTCGACGAATGCTTCCCAACGCAGCGATAGCATGGGCTTGTAAGGGATCCGGATCTTGTGACTGGGTGGTACTTATTAGGTGTAGCCTGAGTTTTCATACTTCTAGCTTTGCTTTTTCGGGATGAGTATTTTTCCGGTCTGAAGTTCGCCTTTCTAATGAATGTTGCATCTGACTCTTCGACGTGTCTTGAGTTGTTCCTTACAAAGACTACCCGGTGACAATCCACGGCCACCTTCTGGAGGGTGAGGCTCTGTTCGCTCTCAAGTCAAGAGAGAACACGTTGTCTAATCTCAGCGTTTTGGGATGAGACTAGACCTTACGCAAAAATTAAACACTTGAATCATCTGCCGATAAGTGAGATAGACGGAAATCATCGCAGTGTTTATTTACCACGGACGCGAAGGTCAGATAATCGTCGTCGCTTTTTTACAGGTTAAAGCACTTCCATCTTTTATGAAAGAACGTAGAATTCGGGCTGAATAGTTCGGATAGAAGTTTGATCGCTCCAGAAAATTCCAATTCACTCGTCTTCCTGGGAAGAATATAATCCACAAACTTGCTATGTTCTGTGGTCCCTAATTTCCTCAAAATTAGGCAATCTTTCTTAGCGTTGCTCCACTCTTGACACTCCACGATGAATAGGTCCTCATATTTCCGAGAGAAAACGTCAAACGTCCCATCCACCTCCGTTTGGTAGTTTATCTACAGCGTTCTATGTTGTACTTTGTGAAAAAGCAAAACTGCCGTCGCTGTGTTACGTTCTATCGAGTATTTTAACAATAGCTCTTCTTGTTTCTTCTGTTGAAGTAGAATACTCTCCTTCAACGCTTGTTGCCTCTTTTGAAATTGTTACTGGAGCTGTTTATCACGTTCTTTTAAATTTTCCTCAGCTTTCTGCTGCTGTTACATCTGAACCTTGATTAGCTGTATTAATACTGCTTTAAGTCCTCCATCTTTTGATGGTTTTTCCAAATGCACGAAAAAAAATCCACTTTTGACTGGAGAAGAGAGATAAAATAAAAAACATTAAAAATAACATTCTCTTTCCTTCAGTGTGTGCGTATGAGGAGGGAGCAATTTATCTCTTGCTTCTTTGCAAATAACTTAGAGATAACCCAATATGAGGGTGGACAAAAAATGTACTTGCAAAACAAAACCTAAAAAAAATTGTATTGTGATATATGACTGTTTTTATGTGTGTGTATGGGGAGGAATTGTCCCCACGCGGAAGAAAAAATTCACTTTAGAACCAACAGTTGAAAATAGAATATTTCAGAAAATTCCACTCAAGTAAAAAGTATCTTTATGTTAAGAGGGGGGCATTTCTCTCCCGTTAAAATATGTCATAAAGTATGCATCACAAAACAAAGGCGAAAAAAAAAACTTCTCACTTCATTTAAAAAATGTTCAAATTTGCATAGGAATAAACAGGCGACGAGTTACACTAGAATTGTTCTCGTGGTGAAAATGTGGTAATTTTTCTTTTCTCTTTTCTTCCTTTCTTCTTTCATTAAGCAACCAAATTTATTTTTAAACATTACAAAAATGACTTTCGTACAGTTCTTTTCAATTTAATAGGGACAAAACGATTACTTACAATTGCGTCGATAACTTTGCCTTGTGTTCGTTTTTATTTTTGTTTTTTGTTTTTAGGATTTTGTTTTTAGAACGTAATTGCCAGCCGTCTTCTTAGTTTGTAAATCTGAAGTTCTTTTGAATCAATTAGAATTTTCGTTTTTTTCACTTTTTGTGGAGGTAACCCGTGTGAAAGTCGAATCCGTTATCGCCAGTTGTTATGGGGTTAAATGGTAATAAGAACGAAGGAACACAGAATCTTTAGGAACGAAACATGTCTTCAAATATATTACAGGCAAAGTGAGCTGAGTCATACAATTCCTCAACGGTTGGTCGTGTGCACCCGACCTGCTTGGTCGCGTGCCAATCTCAGACTGCCGGGCACCGGTATACATTTCCCCGGAAGTGACGTCGCCAGAGGAAGTGACGTCATGAGATAGTTCATTTATCTCATGGAGAGGCGTCTTCAACAATATATATATATATATATATATATATATATATATATATATATATATATATATATATATATATACATATTAGCAGGCCACCAGGAATTTCCCGGTCGTAAAATATGCTTAAATATGGTATTTATTATTATACTAGCGGTTTTGCTTTGATGCTTTTTTATGCTTATTTTTATCTGTATCTTTGGTAATTCCAATATTTTTTTTATAATCCTAAAATTATTTTAGCAAATTTCGGTTATATTGACGCCTTACTGATTAACGTAGCCCCCACACGGTGAGAGCAACGTGCCAGCTATAATCCAATTTATCTGATTGAACCCCCCTTAGTAGCTATTTTTACAGCTCTAAACCAATTACTTTGGCGAGGTTTGTGAGCCATGATTTCTTTTACTGTATGCGAAAGAAACCACAGGATTAACATTGACTCTCTATTCGTTGTAAGAATTTTGTGGTTCGAAAAATTCCTTATCTTATGTTGTCGTGAATACTACTTGTGCTATGGTTGTTCGGGCTTATGTTTTATTAAACGACATATAAGAAACCTCTGAATCATATTGTCTCTAAATATGTATGTAGATAGTTTTTCATTTTCTTCAGGATCAGTTGCTAGTTCAACGGACGTTTACAAACAGAAACATATTTTACTCTTACACTGCTAAAAAACACGTACATTTTCAAGTTTTTTTAATGTTCTTTGCCGTTAATGAAAAATAAATATTGAAATTTACATGCGGAACCTACAAAACACGTAATGCAAAAAAAAAACAAAAAAACAAAAGAATAACAAAAACAAGTAAAAAACAAAACAAAAACACGTTAACGTATATTTGAAGTAAAATAACAATTTTTCACTGTTCAACTAATTTGCTTTGCAAACGGTCGATAAATACCCAGAATATATGCGTTTACCTTGGCTGGGGACAGTAAGTGAAAAATTTACAAAGCAAATCAGTTCAACAGTGCAAAATTATTATTTTGCTTCAAATGTACGTGTTGGGTTCTCTACGAGAACGTTAATGCCATCCTCTCGAAAAGATTTTCTACCCCCCCCCCATCATAATAATAATGTAATTTACAATTTTGAATGTAGTTGCAGCGCCAACTATGTGGATCGAACAAAATTAAGATTAGTATTGAAGAGTCCAACAACACGTACCTGCCAAAATCAGAAATGGGACATACAAAACAACAGACGTAATTGCCAATACATACGGGTCTTCGATTACTGACCACCTTATGAAAACCCCGCCTTGTGCTGCGAACTGTAGCACGAATTCTTTTAAAATCTTAAGTCGTGCTCACTCATTATTCCACTTAAAGATCTTGGAAACTGTTCACGTCCGGTTGAGAAAGCCTTCCCTCTCCAAGCAGAAGGAATGCGTCTCAGGTTTAAGCGTGATTAGTCTCTAGGATCTTCGAGCAATATAACGTTGTATTTCAATTGCTTTCCCTAATTTTTCCCCCATACGTAACGTAACGCAACATTATTTTTATCTGTACATAATTTCGATTCCCATTCGTGTCTTTCCGGGTTTTTTTCTCACTCAAATCCCTCGATACAACTTTGATAGAATGAGGGCGAAACCGGTCAGCTGACTCCTCCATTTTCTTTTTCCCCTTTTTTATTTTTTTATTTTCTTTCCCCAGTTTTATTTATTTTAAACTTTTACTTTATTTTAACGTTCTAATCATAAAACTTCGTTTTCCCTTCATGATTGCATTCTATAATTTTCGTACCCTTCAATGAATCATGATATATATATATATATATATATATATATATATATATATATATATATTATCAAAATCTATTACGCAATTTGGATCCTTGAAAAATGTTACGCTTAAGCGTAAGAGGTATTAAGAAGAAATTGAAATTCATTAAAATAGCACTTGCTCCAAATAACTATTGAGAAAAAACATTTTTATAGGGTTAAAAACTTTACTAACAGATGAAATAAGTTTTAATAATAAAAAGCTAGCCAATTCGCTAAAATAAATCACTAGAATTAGGGAATCTGTATTTAATTTCTTCCTACAGCTATTACCGGATATTTAGTAATTCGTAATTATATTTTAGTATCGCCAGTAAGGAGAATATCGCCTTGCTTGTTAAGAAAACCGTAATTCAAGACTTGATGTCTTGTGCCACTGTCTTTTTTTATTCAGAGAAATACTACGCGTTCTGAGTCTGACAGAGGAAACAGTTAAACATGCAACATTCATAGAGAGTTTACCCCTCTTTTGTTTGAATCGTCAGATAGTTTTATCGAGTTTTTTTTAGATAACTAATCAGAAAATGAATATTCGTTAATACGCCTACACGTATACGCTGAAAAATAAGTACATCTTTAATGCAAAATTATTTTTGATGATGATTCGTCATTGTAATAACATTTGCCAAACAATTATTAGGAAGAAGAAATGGACAGCAACGAGAACATTGAAACCTTGACTGCCATATCAGTATCGAAACCTAGCCGGATAATACATTCGGATAAGTCTACAAACCGTGGATTTTAGCAAAAACAAAACATCAGTGGAATCAATAACACCGGGTAATAATGAGACTATGTTATGTTTGTAAATAGTTGGAAACAAAAAATAATTAAAACCATTGAAATAATTGAAATCATTAAAAATATGCGATGTTGAACAATGTCCGAATTGATAATGTCATAGGCTGAGAAATATCTACTTAGGTGGATTTAAACAGCCATGTCTTTATTTTGGAAGGCGAACTTTCCAGATACAAAGCTTCTTTTCAGAAACTTCCTATATGTGGAACCTATTTCCACGAGCCTCATTACAACTTGGTTGTCGTCATACCCATATCAAAGATTTCTTGTCATGGACTGACGCAAAAGTAATCAAACACAATTCATGTTTCTAGTTAACACTCCCATAGTGATCTTCATTTTTTACTGAAGTATATATTCCCGTTTAATTACATTCTATTCTCGAGTGGATTCTTGTCTTAATAAGCAGCGACCTAAAGCGAATTTCTTTTCTTTTTTTATCTTGATGACGTTTTAATTTTTGCAATTTTGCTTTCCTTCCAGGTTAGGATGACTGAACCTCTGTAGCGAAGCATAGACACACCAAATCAAGAAAACTAAGGAATAATAAAACAATGAACGGAAAAATGTTTTCTGATGATAAAAACAACATTCAAAAGATTTAATGGAGTTTTCTAACTCTTCCACAAATTTACATGTAAAACAATTTCCTTTTAGATGAATAAAAAACAACACATTTTGTCTTTTTACCACCGATTTACATAGTTTTGTTATTGTTATTTTTTACTTTTAAAATGGCGTCTTGTTTCCGTCTGTTGGAGATTAAAAAAAAAGTACTTTTTTATTGTGCGTTTCAAAGGCTGGAAAGCAATGTAGTGTTGAATACAGTTGGAAAAGCGTTCACTGTGAAAAAAGCTGGACTTGCTTATACTCATAAATACACGCTACATACGAGTCAGCCAAAGTAAACTATCAGTTTCGATTTGAAGCCAGAAGCGTATTTCTAAATCGTTTATCGTTGCGATTAAATCTCTCTCATATGTTTGCTTCAAATTCGTTTTAGACCTTTTTCTTCTTTTTCTCATCCGAGACCAACAAAAGAACTTACGAAATCTATTTGGGTTAAATCTTAAGGCATACATGAGACAAACTAGACGTCGTTTGCCGATTATTAACTATATTACTTATTAGTTTGTGTCGAGAATCCCTGTTGAATCATTCCATTTGATGCCTTAAATCTTTCTTAAGGATCAAATTTATCTATTTTCTGCTCTAGACTGATTGCCAGATACCAAATCTCATTTACATATAAGAATCTGGTCACAACTCTGCTGCCATAAAATCTTAATTCATGTCTGAGTGTGATTTCATCTAGATCTTGTAAAACTAGGGGTGTTTCTATTTTGCACAATTACTCGTAGTTTATATTGGCTGCTTACTAACTGTTAGTTTTAACTATAGCCACTTGTTCTTTATCGATAAAGGACATACACTTGTGCCCGATATTATTCATACCCCCCTTGAAAATTGAGTTTATTAGGTGTAACTTTTGTAAGAATTTATTGTTTACGTCCATATTGATACATATTCTTAATAAACCTCTTCTGATCATTTTCGTCATTTTAAAATCTCGGGATACTTGTAATAAAAGAAATATACACCTATTTATAAAATCTGCAATGTTCAAAAATAATCATACCCCCTTATTTTTTCAGTATTAATCGAGTTTCTGACTGTTTGTTTTCTGTTTGATTCTTATTTTGAATGCTTTTATACAACCTTTGATTAATTTCATTTCGTTTTTTGCATTTTTCAGAAATTAAAATGATATCAACTGAAAACCAATAAAAGAATAAAAATTATTAGAATGGGGAAGAAAAAAGAGCTTAGTAATGATCTTAGGACTAAAATTGTGAATTCACATAAGGATGGTTTAGGTTACAAGTCAATTTCCAATAAATTTGAGGTCCCTACAGCAACAGTACAGAGCATCATCAAAAAATTCCAGAGCCACCACACAACAAACAACTTGATTGGTAGAGGAAGGAAAAGGAAACTGTCTGCTAGAGCCACCAGGAATATTGTAAGAAGTGTTAATGCAAATCCAACCACCACTAATAAGGACATTTTAGAAAATCTGGAGTCTTCTGGCATAAAAATATCAAGGCAAACATTGCAAAGGACTCTGCATGAAAATGGTCTGAAAGGAAGAAGACCAAGAAGGACTCCATTGCACACCGGAAAAACACCTTGCAGCACGTCTAAAGTTTGCTAGGACCCATGTGAATTCTCCAGAGTCCGTTTTCTCAAGTATTTTGTGGACTGACGAAACAAAAATTGAATTGTTTGGCCATATGGATGCTTCTTACGTTTGAAGGAAGAAAGGAGAAGCTTACAACCCAAAGAACACCATACCCACGGTGAAACATGGTGGTGGTAGCCTAATGTTTTGGGGCTCCTTTTCGGCTAGTGGTCCAGGTAGTTTGGTCAAGATAGATGGAACCATGAAGAAGGAGCAATATTTGGAGATACTCCAGAAAAACATTAGACAGGATGCGGAGAAGCTCCATTTAGGACCAAACTGGGTCCTTCAACAGGATAATAATCCAAAACATACTGCCAAAATAGTCAAGAAATGGTTTGAGGATAATCAAATTAATGTTTTGGAATGGCCTAGCCAGAGTCCCGACCTGAACCCTATCGAAAACCTCTGGCACATATTGAAAACTGAGGTTAAAAAGCGGAAACCTAGAAATTTGAGGGATTTGGAGAACTACTGCATTGAAGAATGGTCAAAAATCAGTGTTGATGCTTGTAAAAACCTTGTTGATAAATATCCCAAACGGTTACAGGCAGTTATTAAGAATAAAGGGCATGCTATTGACTATTAGTAAGAGAGGTATGAATAATTTTGAACTAGTGCCATTATTGTTTTTCTTTGTATAATGTTTCAAACTTGCATAATTTATTTATTTGTGAGTTTAAATTAAATGCTTATGCTTGATTTATTGTTTGAAATCCCTTTAATATTGTCTACCTTCTGGTTTGAGCAATATTCTTATAGAAATCTCAAAGATCCGAGGGGTATGAATAATATCGGGCACAAGTGTAGATACAGTTGGAAATGGACTTACTCAGATGCTGTAAAAACACGGAGGAATGGACGCATATGTTCTACAAATAATGCACCCTAGTTTCATGTTCTTCTACAGAAGACTGAACCAATCAATTCTGCTCCTTGTTCTGCTATCATTCTCATCTATTGACACGTCGAATAGTTCTAAAAAAATTGTTGAAATACGACATTATTTTGATTTTTAGCCTTGCTTGCTTTAGTCTTTTTCGGCTGTTTAAGTATTTTAATGTCCGAAAATCCGTGTTGATTTTATTAAAAAGCTGCACCATCGTCGTCATGACAGATTCTTTCTTGTCTCAGGATACAAAACTACTCGGGTATCGACGTTTATCAAAAGTTTTATTACAAAGAGAAGAATTACAAAAATATCAGAAAAATGTGTTAACTTTTACTATCCTTATGTGAGAAGTTAGACAGATACACACATTGATAGAGTCATACCTTCTCTTATTACATCTAGTGACATTGTGCTCACCTAATTCCTATTGGTTAATGCACCTTAGATATGACTTTCCTGTTTAAGGACTCGACTTCAAAAGAGGGGAAATTTTCAGTCCGGAAATGACGTGTCTTCACAACTTCCGCCTGGTGGTCACTTCAACCCTTTTAAATTGTCAAAATTTCATATTAAAACGCTGCCCTTTTCATATAACACGGACATATACACTGAAAAACCACTCTACAATACGTTCGTAAAGCACTGTACTCATTTTGTAAATATTAAAGCAAATCACAATTAAACAAGATTCACACTTTGAAAGTGGGAAAATAGATCGAAGTTCCATTTCGAAATTGACCTTCGGAGTTCAAATATCAATCTATAAAATATGAAATGTTTAATACGACCTTTTATTATATTTGTTCTGAAGTTCGATAATAGTGTCCTCTTGGTAAGGTATTATTTACTCCCGTCGGCAAAATTAAGCGGGCGAATTTCTGTAATCACGGTGGTGATGTAGCAGCCGAATTTGTAATTTTCTGTTCCTTTTTTTGTCATAGTTATTTTTTTTCAATAACAGCCTTCATGAAAAACCTTTCAAAATATAATTAATTTTTAAATCTCGTTATGGTTTCATTCTTTCTTTAAATATATATGCATAAAACACTCAGCTTTACATATGTTTACTACGATTTATAAACATATAATATAATATAATATTCATTATCAACAGTAGAGTGTGTTACTGGTCTCTTATATATACATGAAAACATCCTTGTATTTGTTTATTGATAAAATACAATAATACTAAATTCCAGATCTAGAATCGTTAATACAATTTTGATTCGAGAAAATGTTTACAACTTATAACCTTAGTTAAAGATGGTTTTAAGAAAGTAATGGAATTAGTCTATTAGTGTCTAATGAATATTGATTCAAGGCAAATCTAAAATAGTTGAGTTATCAATTATAGGTTTTTCGTATTCATGTACACTAATAATTTTTAAGCAGCTCAAGCTAACTGAAATGTAAAGAATGTTTATTATTTTTGAATTCACGAACTCGAATAAAAACCTATACACCCTTTTAATAACATTAACTGAAACTAGGCACATTGGATTGTAACACATTTTACAATGAACGTGGATTAAACAGTTGCATTGTATTATCAGAGTAGAAACTACACTTTGCTTATAGCCAAGTAATAAAACAGTTTTCCTGCGGATTTCGCAAATTTCACTGCTTTAAGTTACAGTAATTTCTTTTCTAATTGATTTTTCTTTAGTGAGAATTTAATATATATTTTTATAACTAAAACATTCTTTTATATTAGGTTGATGCAAAACAATATTATTTTCTCACATATGTCACTTTTATATATGATTTCTGAATAAATTCAGTGATAAATATATAGCCATGTGATATATCATGTTAAAGAGTGTTTTTCGTTCTATCGAATCGTGGAAATCGTTACCGTTCTCAATCTCTTCATTTATTTTTTTGTAGGCTTTTCGACAGCATGGACAAAATTAAAATCCGCACGAGTTTCTTGTTCTAGTTCAAATTAGGTAGAAAAACTGCCCAGACAACTCGTAATAGCAATAATGTGTGTGGCACAACTGTGGGTCAAGAAATTTCGCAATTGTGAGAGCCTCGAAGGTCAAGATGGTCAGGACTGGCCAACTGCGGTTGATAACAAACATTATATATATATATATATATATATATATATATGTGTGTGTGTGTGTGTGTGTGTGTGTGAGAGAGTGTGTGTGTATATATATATTAAATCATAGTGATTCAATGAATTTAATAAAACACTTTTTTGAAGTGAAATGTTTGAGTTTCATATCAAAGATTTTTTATTATTCTAAGCAAGACAAAGAATACTTTAGAAATTTTATCTCCTTATCCTAAAGGGTTCCGGTGTCTACCATCTTTTCAGAGGAGAATATATTAACACATATTTATAAAGGTATGTACCCTATTTGCTAAAGTCAGTGAGACATGGAAAATCAAAGTAAAAAATAATTGATTAATTAGAAGTCTTATAGGAAGGGAATTGAAGAAAAGGATATGAAAATTTGGATTAAAATTGCGCGGTAAAATCCATGGTGACTGTTCTTTAAAGCAAATGTTGATTATTCAGTCTATAATTTAATTTATTTGCTCTATCTTGTATATCTAGCACTCTTTATTTAGATGGGATAATACTTATTATTGCCAGTAATATTTGGTTAATCTTATAATCACAGGTTTTCAATACCAGCTGATTCTTAAATAACTTTATTCTGAAGAATATATATATATATATATATATATATATATATATATATATGAATTTACATATATGTCTACTATAAAGTTCAAACGCGTCTGGATTTTATTCTACTTCAATAATAGAGAAATATTAGCCGAATGTCACGTTTACGATGAAAGCACATTATATGTCGGCACGATTCAAGATACCAATTTTAGTTACTGAAAAAAAAATAATAAACGCCGAATCAAACGCAAAATATTGATTTCCGATAAATGCTCGCATCCGAAGTGAATATTCGAATTTTGACAGGGGAGTAATGAATGGTTTTTATTTGTGAAAATGGAAAAGAAAAAAAAAAATGCTAATATTTAATGCAGACGCCAATCATCGATGATCACTCTATCTTCTAACATATAAAACTTGTTTTGGTGATTTAATTTTCAGTAAATGATTAGTGTATTAGTTATATTAGTTTTTTCTATAACATCTCAACTTGTTTACAAATTATAAATTTATATTGTAACTAAACATTTTATTGTTGGTACTGATACAGTTTGTTACCCATGCTAAAGCCGACTTTTCCTCATGATTTTCTTTTTGTGAACACACACAACTGAAGGATGTCGAATGTAAACCAGAACATTAAAATCCAAACAAAACGATGCAATCAAACAGGAAAAAAAAAATGAAAAAAAAAAATTTAAGCAAAAAAAATACGATTACAATATGTAAAATTTTATTGAAAGCTCTTACTTTTTGGTGAGGGGAATATAATACAACATACATTCTAATTTTTACGAGAATATTAAGGTTTATTTAATTATTTTTTGTTTCGATGAATTGTTTTTTTTTTGTTTTTTTTTTATACCGCTTTTGAACCAGACCGTCCCGTTTAAAGGTTAGGATTAGTAGAGGGTCAGATTGGGGTGAGACAAATATGTGTTGGACTATTTATCAAGGTTACATTTAAGACTTAACGTGAAAAAAAATGAATATTTTTTTTATATTTCTTCTATTTTTCAGTTGACGTTAACGCAGATAATTTTTATTTATTTATCCACTTCACAATAGAGGATCGTCGCCTATTGTTTCGCAATCGAATTGGTGAAATACCTTGCCAGATTTTGGCTGTTTACATCAACAGCTTGAAGATGCTGATGAAAAGTCGATTCATCCATGTATCACAAACCATATATATGTATGTATTTCGGAGAGAACTTTAATATCTACTAGACGCTATCATCAAAAATCTCTCTAAAAGAGAACAACATGACATAATTGTACTTTCTCTGCACGTAAATTCCGATTAGATATTTAAAATCACATAGTAATCGCGGCCTAAAGAAAATCTCCCAAGTATGGCTTACCCACGCTTTTACGATGAATGGTGCATCTTCTACAAGATGTTATCTCAATTGACCGCATGAAGGTGGATACTCTACCAGACAATATATATTGGTATGTGTGTATGCATATATGTATATTTAAGTACGTATATGTTATTTGCATCACGGTGGTAGTAGCTCTCTTTCCGTCAGGAGGTTATATCCTCGAAAACTTGTAAAGATGATGAAAAAGTAGTCAAAAGAATCCAAATAATACGAATGATTCTTATTGATTCGCAACTCTATATCGAATGGATACCATAATACTTAGTTCGTTGTACCTTATCACAAGAAAAATCTCTGCAATATTTAAGCAAGATTGTCTGTTAAAAAATTAAGAGTAAGTGTTATATTGTGGTGACTAATCTCTATTAATTCCTACCAGTTCATCGAACGGATGCGATAACACTTAGTTCACTGTCCCTGAACATAACAAAAATCCAGACACAATTCAACCACATCGTCTTAGTAGTTTCCGAAGAAAAGTGAAACGGACACACAGACAGACTAAGAGAAATATAATGTAGCAAGCTGTACTTAACTTTACATAGTCATATACATTTATGCATAGCGAAATAGTTTTCATAGTTAATAAACTAAAACTGGAAACGTGGAAAACAATTAAGTAAGATTCAAAGAAAAATGAATCGATAGATAAAATGTGAAATAGATTAAAAAGAACTTCTCCAAAATCGATATTTGTTCGACCTAAATAACGTTCTCTCTTCCTTGTACATCTCTTATCTTTCTCTTTACTTTTGTCCGTTTTAAGTCAGTCAGCTTTTTTTTTTGTCTACGGTGATCCATTTTTCAACCGATTAGACTCTTCCTGAATGCAAACACATATGCTGCCGGGAAGCAGAGCCGACGTCTAGTTGTGCTGCATAACGACACATACTTGCAATCAACGTGTACAAGATTAGCTACGTTTACTTGACACACGGCACATCATTGCTTATAAGAGGCGTGAAGAAAGCAACGTTGCTCTCTAGTCACGTAAGTCAAAAGAAAATCGATGGAACGAGTTTCTAATTTGAATTCAAACTTCTTTTAATATTGACGAATTTAACTTTGCAGTGGAGTGCAAGAAGGTTAAAAAATTTCACTTTAAATTACTCGCAGACCACTATCAGCGTACGCAGTGTTATGATGTCTGAAAGTGAAACATGGCCAATAATAGTTGGGGATATGCATTGCCTGGAGATACATGATATGAGAATGATACGATGGATATAGAATGCGAGTGTTAAATCCAATCCTTATTGTGACAGCCTAAAAAGAAGATTAATTCCCTATATTAGATGTTTATTGAAAAGTATATTTCGACGGTATGGTAACGTTTAAATAATAGTTGTTGAGTTATTAGATGTTTAGGTCAGAGTAGAAGAAAAAGAAACCCATACGATGAAGCTGATAAGAATAGACTTGAAAGAAAGAGTGATAAATAAATACCTTTATTCATCAGTTGCAAAATGTCTGTGAAATTTCAGATTTCAAACGATTTTGAGAGCAAATCTTTGAGGTTTTGGGAACAAGGTAGAATTTACGCCACATCTTACCGCCTTTCGGAAATTTTTTGATGAAACAGAAAGTCAATCAAATTACTGTCAAAATAGATAATGTTTCAGTATTTTTCTGACCCCTGCAATAACAGGTATGTATCTCTACGAAAAAATATTGCAATTTGAAGTTATGTGAATATAGATTCCTAAAGCTTGTATGTTTACTTGCAAATCTAAAAGATTCATATTTTCAAAAAAAACACCAATAAAACTTGTTTTACTCTGTTGAATTATTTTATGCGTTATTTTTTCTGTGCTATCATCATGCTATTAACCCGAAAAAATCGTTTAACATTAGTTTCGCAATTCAAATATAATTTTTATTAGAATTTGGAAATAAAAATGTTTCTGCAATTTGACAAAAATACATGTTTTCCATAAACTTTGTAAATAAACAATATATATATATATATATATATATATATATATATATATATATATATATATATATATATATATATATATATATATAGCACTAAATATGTCTTTAGTTGCTAAAGTTAAATTGGGCAACCATATTTTCCTAAATAATTATTTCCACCGTTTTCGAAGGGTGTGCTATGTTAAAAGCCATGTTTTCTAAGTTTACAAATGACACCTCCTGTATGTAGTTTATTATTATGATATGACTGAATTTAAAGATATGTTTATTATAAAGATATGAAGAAATTTAAAAGATATATTTATTATTATGATATGAATGAATTTTAAAGATATGTTTAATATTATGATGTAAATCAATTTTTAGGATATGTTTATTATTATGATATGAATGAATTAAAAAGATATGATGTATATTATTATGTAAATGAATATTATAATGTAAATGAATTTAAAAGATATGTTTATTATTATGATATGAATGAATTCTTAGGATATGTTTATTATTATAGTATAAATGAATTTAAGTTATTTTTAGTATTAAGCGAGGAATGTGTTTTAAAGATATGTTTATTATTATGATATGAATAAATTTTAAGAGATGTTTATTATTATGATATATAAGAATTTATAATATAAGTTTATTATTATGATATGTATGGATTTTAAAGATATGTATATTGTTATGATGTGAATGAATTTTTAGGATATGTTTATTATTTTGATTTGAATGACTTTTAAAGATATATTTATTATTATGATATGTATGAACTGTAATGATATGTTTATTATTATGATATGAATGGATTTTAAAGATATTTTTATTATTATAAATTAATGAATTTTAAAGATATGTTTATTATTTTGATAATTATGAAGTTTAAAGATATGTTTTTATTTTAATATTACTGAATTAAAAGAATATTTATTATAATGATATGAATTTAAAAGATATTTTTATTATTATAATATGTATGAATTTGTAGGATATGTTTATCATTATTATGTGAATGAATTTTAAATATATGGTTATTATTATGATATGTACGAATTTTAAAGATATGTTTATTATTATAATGTAAATGAATTAAAAAGATATGTTTATTATTATGATATGAATGAATTTGAAAGACATGTTTAGTATTATAATATGTATGCGTTTTAAAGATATGTTTATTATTTTGATATGTACGGATTTCAAAGATATGTTTATTATTATGATATGAATGAATTTTAAAGATATGTTTATTATTATGATATGAATGAATTTTAAAGATATGTTTATTATTATGATATATTTAAATATTAAATACATGTTTTTATTATGATATTCATGAATTTAAAATGTAGGTATTATTATTATGATATCAGTTAATTTTAACGATATATGTATTATTATAATTATTATTATAATATGACTTAATTTTAAGATATGTTTATTAAGATGATAGTAGTGAATTCTTGTGATATGTTTATTATTATGATATGTATAAATTTTAAAGATATGTTTATGTTATGATATGAAAGAATGTTAACGTTAATTGTATCACTATGATATGTATGAATATTCAAGATATGTTTATTATTATGATATGTATGAATATTCAAGATATGTTTATTATTATGATATAAATGTATTTTAAACATATGTTTATTTTTTATTATATGTACGAATTTTTAGGATATGTTTATTATTTTAATAATATGCGTTTGTTATTATGATGTGTATGAATTTTTAAGATATGGTAATTATTATGATTTGAATATATTTCTAAGATAAGTTTTTTATGATATGAAGGAATGTTTAAGATATGTTAATTATTATGATACGAATGAATTTTCACGATATATTTAATATTTTGATATGAATAAATTTTGACGATATGTTGATTATTATGATATGCATGAATTTGAAAGATATGTTTATCATTATTATATGTATGAATTTATAAAGATATGTTTATTATCATGATATGAATGAATTTGTAGGATATGTATATTATTATTATTATATGATTGAATTTTAAAGGTATGTTTATTATTATGATATGAATAAATTTTAAAGGTAAGTTTATTAATGTGATATGTATGAATTTTAGGATATATTTATTATAATGATATGAATAAATTTAAACGATATGTTAATTATTATGATATCAATGAATTTTAAATATATGTTTCTTACTATGATACGACTGGGCTTATAAGACGTGTTAATTATTATGATATGAATGAATTTCACAGATATGTTTATTATTATGATATGAACAAATTTGAAAGGTATGTTTATTATTATCATATGAATGAATTTTAAAGATACGTTTATTATTATGAAATGTATGAATTTGTAAAATATTTTTATTATCATGATGTCTATGAATTTTAAAGATATGGTTATTATTATGATATGTATGAATTTTAAAGATGTGTTTTATTTTGATATTACTGAATGACATGTCAATTATGATGATATGAATAAATTTTACAGATAAGTTTATTATTATGATATGAATGACTTTAAAAATATGTTTATAATATGAATATATATGAATTATAAAGACTTCTTTATTATTATTATTATTATTATTATTATATGAATGCATTTTAAAGATATGTTTATTATAACGATATGACTGAATTTTTAAGATACGTTTATTTTTATGATATGAATGAATTTTTAAGATATGTTTATTATGATGATATGTATTAATTTTAAAGGCGTGTTTTTATTATTAAGTGAATGAATTTTTAAGATATCTTTATTATTATGATATGAATTTGTAGGATATGTTTATTTTTATGGAACGAACGAATTTTAAATTATTTTTAGTATTATGATATGTATTAATTTTAAAAGTATGCTTATTATTAATGATTTTTAAGATAAGTTTAATATTATGATGTAATGAATTTTAAAGATATGTATATTATTATGATGTGAATGAATTTTAAAGATATGTTTATTATCATGATACAAATGAATTTTTATAAAATGTTAATTTTTATGCCATGTACAAATTTTAAAGACATGTGTATTGTTAAGATAGTAATGAATTTAAAGACATGTTTATTTTTATGATATGAATGTATTTTGAAGTTTACTTTTTTATAATGACATGAATTAATTTTTAAGATATGTTTAATATTATGATATATATAAATTTTAAATATATGTTAATTATTATGATATGAATGAATTTTAAGGATATGATTGTTATTAAGATATGTATGAATTTAAAAGATATGTTTATCATTATTATGTGAATAGATTTCAAAAATAGGTTAGTTTTTATGATATGAATGAATTTTAAAGATATGTTTATTTATATGATATGAATTAATTTTAAAGATGTGTTTGTTATTATGTGAATTATTTTTTAAGATAAGTTTTATTATAATAGTATGAATTTGTAAAATATATTTATTATTACGATATGAATGAATTCTAAAAATTTTATTATTATGATATGTAGTATTTTTAAGTTATATTTATTATTATGATATGCATAAATTTTAAAGATAGACTTATTATTAGGATAAGAATCAATTTTTAAGATATGTTTATTATTACGATTTGAATGAATTTTGAAGATATGTTTATTATTATGATATGAATGAATTTAAAAGGTGTGTGTATTATTATAATACACATGAATTTTAAAGATATTCTTATTATGATGATATGTATTAATTTTAAATTTATTTTTTTTATAATCATAATAACTAATTTTTTATATGAGGAATTGTAAAGATATGTCTCTTATTATTATAGGTATGAATTTTTAAGTTATGTTTATTATTATATGAATGAATTTTTAAGGTATATTTATTATCATTACATAAATGAATTTTTCGGATATGTTTATTATTACAGTATGGATTAATTTTAAATTTATTTTTAGTATTATGCTACTTATGAATTTTAAAGAAACGTTTATTATCATAATATGAATGAATTTAAGATATCTTTAATATTATGATATGAATGAATTCCTAGATATATTTTTTATTATGATTTGACGGAATTTTTAAAGATATGTTTATTATTATGACATGAATGAATTTAAAAGATATGTTCATTGTTATGATATGTATGAATTGTTAAGATATGTTTATTATCATTATATGAATGAATTTTTCGGATATGATTCCTCTTTTTATACGAATTAATGTTAAAGATATATTTATTATTATGATACGAATGCTTTTTTTAAGATATGTTTATTTTTATGATATGAATGAATTTCAAACATATGTTTATAATTATTATGTGAATGAATTTTAAATATTTATTTATTAACATTATATGAATGTATTTTCAAGACGTGTTTATTATTATGAGATTAATGAATTTTTAAATATGTTTATTTTTTGATATGTATTAATTTTAAAAATATGTTTATTATTATGATATGAATGAATTTTTTTATTATTATTATATGAATGAATTTTTAAGATTTGTTTATTATTATGATATGGATTATTATGATATGTTTATTATTATAATATGGATAAATTTAAATTTATTTATAGTATTATGCCATATGAATCAATTTAGAATATATGTTTATTATTATGACATGAACTAATTTTAAAGTTATTATTATTTTTGCGATATGAATGAGTTTTTAAGATATTTTTATTATTATGATATTAATGAACTTTTAAAATACGTTTATTATCATTATATGAATGGATTTTTAAGATAGGTTTATTGTTATAATATGCCTGAATTTTACAGGTATGTTTATTATTACGATATATATGCATTTTGACGCTATGTTTATTATTATAATATGAATGGGTTTCTCGGATATTTTTCCTATTATGATATTAAGAAATTTTAAATATATGTTTATCATTATGATGCGAATGAATTTTAAACATATGTTTATCATTAAAATATGAATGGATTTTAAAGATATGTTAATTATTTTAAATTTATGAATTTGAAAGACATGTTTATGTTTATGATATGTATGGATTTTAAACATATGTTTATTATTATGATATGAATGTATTTTGAAGATAGGATTATTGTTATGATATGTATGACTTCTGAAAAAAATGTTTATTATTATGATATTAATTAATTTTAAAGATATGTTTATTATTATATGTATATATTATAAAGATATTTTATTATCATGCTATGATTGAATTCTAAAGATATATTAATTATTATTATCTGAATGAATTTTTATATGTTTATTATTATGATATTTAATTTTTAGGATGTACTTTATTATGGTATTAATGAATAAATATATATATGTTTATCATTATGATATGTATTAATTTTAAATATATGTTATTTATTATAATATGACTGATTTTGTAGTATATGTTTATTAATATTATATGAATTACCTTTAAAAATATGTTTATTCTTATGATATGACTGAATTTTGGAGATATATTAATTAGTATGATATGACTTAATTTAACAGATATGTTTATTATTATGATATATATGAATTTTAAAGAGATGTTCTCTATTATTATATGAATGTATTTTTAGGATATGTTTCCTATGATATGCATCAATTTTTAGGATATATTTATTTATATGATATGAATTTTAAAGATATGCTTATTATTATGATATGAATGAATTTTAAAGGTGTATTTATAATATGAATGAGTTTTTAAGATAGTTTTATTATTATGAAATTTATGAATTTGTAAGATATATTTATTATTATAATGTGTATGAATTTTAAAGATATGTTTATTATTATGATATGAATTAATTTTTAAAATATGTTTATTATTATGATATGTATAAATTTGTAGGATATGTTAATTATTACGATATGACTGAATTCTAAAGATATGTTTTATATTATGATATGTATGAATTTTGAAATGTTTTAAAATGTTTATTATTATTATATAAATCAATTTAAAAGATACTTTCTTATTATCATATGAAAGACTTTTAAAAATATGCTTATTTTTATGATATGTATTAATTTTTAAGGTAGGATTTTTATTATTATATGGATGAATTTGAAAGACATGTTTTATTATGATACATATGAATTTTAAAGTTATGTTTATTATGATGATATCATTTAATTTTAATGGTGCGTTTATTATTATGATATCAATGAATTTTTAAGATATATTAATTAGTATGAAATCAATGAATTTTAAAGACATGTTTATTATTATATATATGAATTTTTAAGATATGTTTATTATTATGATATGAATGAATTTTAAAAGTATGTTTAGAATTATTATATAAATAAATTATTAGGATATGTTAATTATTATGGCATGAATGATTTTTTAAGTTAATTTTAGTATTATGCTACATATGAATTTTACAGATACGTTTATTATCATAATATGAATTAATTTTAAATATGTTTAATCTTATGATATGAATGAATTATAGAGATATGTTTATTATTATTGCATGAATGAATTTTAAAGTTGTTTTTATTATTATTATATGAATTAATTTTTAGATATATTAATTATTATGATATAAATGCATATTTAAGATAAGTTTATTATCATTATATGAATGAATTTTAAAGATATGTTTATTGTTATGATATGAATGTATTTAAAAGATATGTTTATTATTATTATATGAAGAAATTTTAAAGATATGTTAATCATTATGATACGAATGAATTTTAAACATATCTTTATTATTAAATTATGAATGAATTTTAAATATATGTTTATTATTATGATATCAAAAATTTTCACGATTATGAAAGCATTTTTAAGATATGCTTATTTTTATTATATGTTTTAAGATATGTTTATTTTATACGATTATTAAGATATGTTTATTTTTATATATTTTTTTCATGATTATTAAAGAATTTTTAAGATATGTATATTTTTATGATATGAATGATTTTTAAAGGTATTTTTACGATATGTATTCATTTTAAAGATATGTATATTATCATATGAATGAATTTTTAAGATATGTTTATTTTAATGGTATGAATTGATTTTGAAAATATCATTATTATTATGTGTATGAATTTTAAAGACATGTTTTTTATTATGACATTATGAATTTTAAAGATATGTTTATTATTATGACATGTATGAATTCTAAAAATATTTTTTATTATTTGATATGAGTGAATTTTGAAGATATGCTTATAAATCTTATATAAATTAATTTTAAAGATATCTATATTATTACGGTATTACTTGAATTTTTAAGATATGTTTATTATTATGATATGACTGAATTTTAAAGATATGTTTAGTATTAAAATATGACCGAATTTTACAGATACGTTTATTATGATTATATGAATGAATTTTAAAGATATTTTTTATTATTGTGATGTGAATTATTTTTTAAAGATATGTTTATTATTATAATATAAGTGGATTTTAGGATAAGTTTTATTATCATTATATGAATGCATTTTGAAGATATGTTTATTATAATGATACGTATGAATTTTAAAGATATGTGTATTGTAGGATACGAATGAATTTTGAAGATATGTTTATCAATCTGATGTGAATGAATTTTAAAGATATGTTTATTATTATGGTATGACCGAATTTTTAACATATGTGCATTATTATGATATGTAAGAATTGTTTAATATATGTTTAGTATAATGAAACGACTGAATTTTAAAGATATGTTTAGTATTATGAAATTACTGAATTTTAAAGAAATGTTTATTATGATGATATGAATGAATTTTAAGGATAGATGTGTATTATGATGTGGATTATTTTTAAAGATGTTAATTGTTATGATATAAATGAATTTAAATGTTATGTTTATTCTTATGACAAGTATTGATTTTAAAGATATTTTTGTTATTATGAAATGAATGAATTAAAATAATATGTTTATTATTGCTACATGAATGAATTTAAATTTTTTTAGCATGATATGAATGAATTAAGATACACGTATTATTATTATATGAATGATTTTTACAGATATGACTATTGTTATAATATAGATGAATTTTAAAGATATGTTTATTATTATGATATGAAGAAAATTAAAAAATATGTTTATCATTATGACACGAATGAATTTTAACCATATGTTTATTATTATAATATGAATGAATTTTAAATATATGTTTATTATTATGATATGAATGAATTTTTACGATGTGTGTATAATTATGATATGAATGAATTTTAAAGGTATCTTTATTTTTACAATATGTATTCATTTGTAAGATATGTTTATTATAATGATATGAATGAATTTTAAAGATTATTTTTTGATATGAACTGATTTTGAAAATATTCTTTTTATTATGATATGTATGAATTTTGAAGATATGTTTATTATTATGACATGTATGAATTTTAAAAATATTTTTATTATTATGATATGAGTGAATTTTTAGGCTATGCTTATAAATCTGAATGAATGAATTTTAAAGATATGTTTATTATTATAATATTACTGAATTTTTAAGATATGTTTATTATCATGATGTGACTGAATTTAAAATATATGTTTAGCATTATTATATGACTGAATTTTAAAGATATGTTTATTATGATTATATGAATTAATTTTAAAGATTTTTTTATTATTATGATATGAATAAATTTTAAAGATATGTTTATTATTATGATATGTATGAATTTTAAAGATATGTTTATTTTTAGGATACAAATGAATTTTTAGATATGTTTATTAATCTGATGTGAATTAATTTTAAAGATATATTTATGATTATCATATAATTGAATTTTAAAGATATGTTTATTATTATGATATGACTGAATTTTAAAGATATGTTTATTATGATGATATGAATTAATTTTAAAGACATGTTTATTATTATGATGTGAATTATTTTAAGGATATGTTTATTATTATGATATGAATGAATGTAAAGTTATATTTGTTATTATGATATGAATGAATGTAAAGTTATATTTGTTATTATGATATGAATGAATTTTAAAGATGTGTTTATTATTTGATATTAATGAATTTAAAAAAAATATGTGGTACTTTGTTCCACAGATTTGATATAGCTTTTTGTAAGGAAAAAGGAAAATAACTCTCTTTGTCTTCCTTATGTATCTTTTTGTGTAATGTTGTTGCTGAGTCTGTTCTTGATTCATAGAGCTTGTCGATATGTTCCTCGAATTCTATGCAAATTGTAGCTGCCCCCAAATGCCTTATGTTTGTGTGTCTTTTCCTAATAATACCAATTGTTATTTCTTAATCATTTAGGTATGATTATCATTTTTTATTAATTTATTATTTTATTGCATTTAACGTATTGCTGATGCAAAACTTCCATATTTCCTGACTATTAATTTTATATGAACAGGAAGAACCAACGTTACTCAGGATTGCATGAGGATTGATTGATTGGATGAGGATCACTGCTTTGAACATTTTCACTGTGATCATTACATGATATTACTTTCTTTCGTTTTACTAACGTCCATCCTTCTATCTGCTTTTAATATATTCGGAAGATGTAAAATGTTAAAACACTCTTACAGATGAGTTATCCCAGCCATCGCTGGATGTAGCAAAGGCGGCAGATTAGCTTTTCAATTACAAGTCTTCCCCTTATTTTCAAAATTCTCTTTAGATCGCTGATGCATTTGTTTTAAATTGTGTTAAACACATTCTTCAAAACACAACTAATAAAACGATATTTTTTTGTTTTCGCTTCAACGTTTGAAATCATCAACCACATCGCAATTGCATTCAAAACATAACGTTTACAACAACTGACCTGCATATTTATTTAATTTAGTTTATAAATTGTGTTTACTTGTTTACCCGTTAGTAAAGCATCGTTACATCTGGTAGACATACACATACATAGTTAGGCATATTTACAGCTAATCATTTCGCCGATATGGATACCAATAAATATATGGAAGTGTAAAACATTCATTGATTCATCATTCAATCACCCGCCCTGCTAACATATATATATATATATATATATATATATATATATATATATATATATATATATATATATATATATATATATATATATAAGGGCAAATAGTTAATAAACATTTTAAAAAACACTTTGGAAAAGAGTTAAAAACATATTTAATCTGAAAAGAAAAAAACTGAATAAGTGGATAGTCCGTAATCCGTGGAGTTTCGAAGAAATACTTTCCTTCTCATCAGAGGGTAGGAATTAGCAAAATGCGGAATCGGATTTTGCATACAAAAGTATTTCATGAAACAACAAGTAAGTCAAAGATCTTACTTGATAACAAAAAGTGAAGTAGAGGGAATATGGTGAAGAAAAAGGTGATTTCACATGAATGGATAGTCTGGTGAAAGGTAAATTATCCAATGATTGTAAAATCCAAAAATATAAATCCAAGAAAATTAATTAAATTTCCATTCGCACAAGTAAAATCCAAGGAAATCAGACAATTGGAAGATGGTCCAAAATAATCCAAAAGGCCGAAATCTGTGGAATAATTCACAAATATGTACAAGGAAAAGGGAAAAAATCAAATAAGAAATAAGAAAAATAATATATGCGGCTGTCAAGACGAAGTGTAATTAAGAAAATCAGAGAAGAAGAAGAGAAAAAATCAGTGAAGAAGGAGGAAAAAAATTAAATGGTGATAGAATTTAATATAAAATAGAAAAATGACCCAGACAAAATGACGTTAAAAGGCGCGATAAATATAAGGCAAAAAAGAGGCCAACTGAAATATACAGGTTATTACTTAAGAAAATATCAGCAAGAGTTATTAAAAGACACTAAATGGAATAAATAAATAAAAAGTAAATAAAAATAAATAAAAAATAAATAAAATAAAATTATTGAGATTACTTTATAAATATTAATTCTTTAATATTTATAATATACTTTACTTTTACCATCTTGGATCATTTTGGTAAATTCAATTATAATTTTTATTTTATTATATATATATAATTTAAAAAATGAATGAGACGCTATTCCTGTAATATGTCGTGTGTCCATTTTAGATCTCTAAATTGAATACGTATATATAAGACAGACTTTATGTGGAATACATTATATAATATACTAGACCACCCGTAACCCGTTGGGTCAGTACGTTATATTAGCTATGGAATTCATGTATGAGCGTGACACTTGTGGCATAAAGAAAATAGTTTTTTTTTACATAACAGAAGCATTTCTATGAAAGTATATTAAAATGAAAAAAGAATATAGATAGATTTCTATGAGTCGTTCTGTTTATTATAATTGTTATTTTTTTTTAAATTACAGTCACTGAATTATAAGTGGTTGGTCATACTTATGCACTGAACAGGTATCATAATCCTTATTATAGTTAAATTCAAATTTTGATATATCATCTTTTAAATGAAATTGTTAGTTGAAAGTACAGAATAATAAAAAAAACACTCTCCACATGTTAATAATGGCTTTTTAAATAGAAAATGAAAATAAAATGTAACTGTTTTCATTTAATTTAAGCAAACATTCAGTACCCATTGTGTAAAGGAAAACACTATTTAATGTAATAGAAATGTGTGCATTTACCGATTCAGCTTTCCGTTTGGAAATGTAAGCAGACGACTTTAAAAAACATGGGAAGAAGAAAAAGAAATATTTTTGTAATAACGCCCTCTAGTAAAAAGGTCTGCATTAGTTAAGGGGGATAACTCTATCCAGTTTTACATCGGTTACCTTTTTCTCTCTCTCACACATACACGTAACTATTTCTCGCGTACGTAACGAAAACAGAGGGAGTAGGAGTGTTGAAATCTATGAGAGTGAAAGTGAGAGGTGTTTTCTTTGAAACTGCGACAGACTTCACGAAGTTGAATGTTTTTAGCCGTTAAAAAAAAAAAAAAAAAACTACGGTTGATTTTATAAAATTATTTATTTATAATGACATGAATTAAAGATTTCTCGCGTACGTAACGAAAACAGAGGGAGTAGGAGTGTTGAAAAAAAACAAAAAACTATTTGATCAAATTAAATGAAATTGTTTGTATTAAAAGCGATATAAAAATTCCGGAATTGGAATAACGGATTGAAGACGTTGCTATTTACGCATGCGCAACCGGATGTTGAAAACCGGAAATCTGATTGCAAACATACAAGACCCATAGACTTTTAGTATTATATAGATATATGCATTTGTCTGTGCATGTGTGTGTGTGTGTGTGTGTGCATATAACGATACTTGAAAGAAATATTTGACAAGAGATCTCAATTCCCGTGCAATAAAAATTATATATTTATTAAATCGAATATTCACACGTTGTATAATGTCATACAAACTCTTTAGGTGTATCTGCGCTTATAGATTAATTAGCAATGAACAGGAAACTGCTGTGGCCTCAGTAGTTTCTTGATTTGAGAAATCTTTAGACTTTATATCAAAGGCCGATTCGTACCTAAATCCTTATAGAGTATTTTATAAAATTAAGTTGTGATTTTAAGAAATATTTTTATAAATACCTGGTTTGAACTGTAGTGAATATAAATAGAAACGATTCACTCATCAAGTAATACAAGACGCACGTCATCAAAATAACTGATCAATCTTTATTGTGTGTAACATAGTAGTCGTGTTGATGGAAATGTTTGGGAATCATAATCGTGAGGTACACACATCTTGCGAGAAATATCTACATCATGTAACATCTGATTGGACTCTTTCTCCTCTCATAGCCGGAAAAAAGTGAAGGAGACAAGACATGTTTTTGCACAGTGACATACAAACTACAAACATTATGCTTTTGGCAACTGGTGTAGCAGCATCAATCCTTCTCACATTTTCACATACGATTCTTTGATTAAGTCGGTTTGAATCAGACAATTAACAATCGTCTGTTTTATACCAATAACTTGGTTTCATAGCAGTGATTGTGGCGGAGACGACGGCGCATAACACACAACCTCTAGCGCAAAAGAACTATATACAGCCAACGGTAAAGGTATATATGTGTGAGTATTTTTTTTAAACGTTTTCTCTCTCAGACGCAATACAAGGAAAACTCAAGATTTATAAATGTGAATCGCTCTTTCTTTGATATATATGTATGTCTAATATAACATATATATATATATAATATAATATATATCATGATATATATATATATATATATACTCAGCCACACACACACATATATTATAATGTATATATATATATATATATATAAATATATATATATATATGGTTGTATAGTTTGATTTCCAAGATGTTGATGCACTAAATGCTCTGTTTTTATTAAAAAATACTCGATAGAGGACAGAACAGGTATATGTATATTTATATATGATGTGAAAAGGAAGCGGAAGACCGGAGGCTTGCTATTTCGCCCAAATTATGCGTGTTTTTTCAAGAGGTGTGGTCACTGGCACACACCTCTTGAAAAAGCCGGCATAATTCGGATGAAACGTCGAGCCCTCGCTTCCTTTTCAAATCATAACGTCGGATTATATTTTTTTCTACATAGACGTCACCACTTATCATGGCCGATAGGCCACTCAAGGATAAGGGTTAAAGAGTGTAGAGTAGTCAAAAGGACAATATAGTAATCGATAGTAATGGAAGTTCGGTAAATTTGTTAACTTAAGTGGAATGGCTCATCAGAAACTTGTTCACGTTGGACTTGAAGACAACCATATTATAGAAAGCTGGAAAGCAGGAAAACGGAAGACAATTCCACAGGCGTGCAGTTCTAAGGAAGAAACTTTGATCATGGAATCTATGTTTAGATTTAGGTACAGATAAAGAGTGGGGAAAATTAATGATAATGTTTTCAGCTAGTCTAGTGTTTCTTGTGAAAGTTTGGCGAGGGGGGACCATAGATTGAAGCTCAGTCGAACACTTTCCATGAAAATAACGATACATCAGAGACAAACTCGCAACATCTCTTCTGTGAGACAGAGGTTGCAGCGAAGAGAAAAGGACATCTCCCACCAAGCCCCGAAGTCTATTTTGAACTCTATCAAGGCAGGACAAGTCTTTTCTAGCAGCTCCTGCCCATATGTGGCAACAGTACTCCATCCTTGGACGTATCTGGCTCTTATATAGATAGAGAATTGCATCAGCAGTGAGATATCTACTGGATCGATAGAAGGATCCGACCATTTTTCCAGCGGCCTTGGCAACAGATTTGATGTACGTATTCCATTTAAGATCAGGAGTAAAGGTCAAGCCTAGAAGCCTGTCAAAACTTGAGGCCTCCCCAAGACGAGAACCATTCATTTCAATTGATGCCAGATGGGGATCAGAACGTTGATGATGTAAAGATAGAAGCTTGGTTTTAGATGCATTAAAAGTAACCAGCCACCCCTTTCCCCATTGTACAACGTGATCAAGATCAGAGGGAAGAGAATCGGAGAGAACTTGGTCGTTTACTGTCTTAGATGTGCTACCATAGATGGTAGTGTCATCAGCAAAAATGTCTACGAATGATGTAAGGATGTGATTTGGAAGATCATTAATGTAGATCAGGAAAAGAGTTGGGCCCAGGATCGACCCCTGAGGGACTCCAGCATTTATACTGTGAGCTTCTGATTTTTGCCCATCAACTACTACTCTTATGAACCTATCAGAGAGAAATGATTTAATAATTGAGAAGACATTTCCAGCAATACCATAGCTGGAGATCTTGTGAAGTAAACCTTTATGCCATACCCTATCAAAGGCCTTTGATATGTCAAGAGCAATTGCCCTAGAAAGGTTGCCTCTGTCGAGAGATTCGCTAATCCTATGAGATATAACTGTAAGCACATCTGCTGTAGATCTAGCAAAGCGGAAACCATATTGTGTGTCACCAAGAAGGTTATTTTTGCTGAGATGGTTGATTACTTCTCTATTTAACACAGATTCCAGCAACTTACTCATGACGCACAGGAGACTTATTGGCCTGTATTGAGAGGGGGATGAACGATCACCTGAATTCTTAAATACAGGGCATACTGATGAGATTTTCCAGGGTGATGGGAAGCAATTCTCCTTAAGACAACGTTTAAACAGTTTTGTAAGTATGGGTGCTAGTTCTTATATCCATTTTAAAATTCATATTTATATATATATATATATATATATATATATATATATATATATATATATGAATATATATATATTTATATATATGCATATATATTATATATATATTTATATATATTTATATATATATTTATGTACATATTTATATATATATTTATATATATACTTATATATATACATATTTATATACATATATATTTTATATATATATATTTAAATATATTTACATATATATATATGTATTTATATACATATATATATATATATATATATATATATATATATATATATATATATATATATATATATAGTGATTCAGTAAATATTTTCTAATATTTTCTCCTCTGAAGAGATGGTAGACATCGAACCCTATAGGTTAAGGAGATACAACCTTGTATATATACTTATATATATTTATATATTTATATATATATATATATATATATATATATATATATATATTTATATATTTATATATATATATTTATATATATATATTTACATATATATTATATAATATATATAATTATATAAAATAATTTGATTATTATAGTAAAAAATTATGTCAGCCCCTTTAAGAAACTCGTTTGTTATCGTTGGGCACTTTCAGTTGAATTAAGTCGGTCAATTTATCACTTATGCATAGATACTTGCATAACGATTAGATCATTCGTACTGAAAAAAAAAATAATAAAATATGTGAATTGAACGTTATTTCACGCGGTTAATGGTAGCAAAATGTATACGGTCTTTGATAATCAATAATAATGCCGGATTCGAATCTATCGACTCGTGTTAATCGTGTCACCCTGCACTGAAGATTCCCGAAAGGATGAAACACTAGTGTCTGTAGGTATTTAATTATTATAGTAAATAATTATATATTTATATATTTTTCTATATACTTATGTTATGTCCTTACTTTAAATAAGAATACAGCAAGAAACAAAGGGTTATGTGTCAAAGAGAAATGGGGTTTATTTACAAGGGAATACGTATGACATTAGTGTTACTCGACATCTTTTCTTATTATCTTCCTGTCTTTTTTCCGTTCATGCCTCAGTCACGTGAGAAGGTCAATATATCCATAGCTCATTTCATCTATGAAGAGATGTTAAGTTATTCCATTACATCACCTTCCTCCGAAGCTAAATTCTTCCATAGAATTTTGCTTCTACCATTTTTCCTTTTTAGACTTTGTCCAAAACATTCGGTCCTTTTCTTTTTCCTTTCACTTCTCCTCACCATTTGTGTTTGCCGATTTTTTATTTTTGGAGAGTGACTGGATTTCTTAGTTACTGGTACTTCCTTGTTTGGACGTTGTATATGGAAAGTGTCATATAGCACTTCCATTGGTAACTCTTGGTTTCTGACTGTTTCTATGTGTCGGGGTCTCAGTTGGTTTATATGATTTTTTTTTAAAGTCTGCCGTTGAACATTCAAGTAAGATAAATATACTGAATGAGAAACATTTAGAAAGAAAACACTTGAACATTCAAGTAAGACTCTTGTTATGTGGAATGCAGCCATGTTATGTGGAAGTATCGAGTGAAAATGATACCAAAAGTGCACAGAAATATGCAGTAAAGTTTGTGATTGTAAAGGAGAATTTCCACGCGCTACATAATTAATGCAATTCAGCAGATGGTATTCATCACAACAATTAATGAAAAATTCAAGAGGGTTGTCAACTAGATGTTATCAGCAGCTATCACCCAGGAAGCATTATAAGAGAATTTATAGATGCAATTGGGTGAATTATCGATAGAGGTACATTTAGAAGTGCATCAGATCGTAACACCTAATGTTGCAGAAACAGAAAATACCAGTAGTATTTAAGGCAAATGATATAACTGAATTAGAAAAAAACTAGTAAAAGCAAAGGTAATTGATCCGATAAATGAACCATTACCTTAGGTGGGCGCATTAGTGCTAGTAGTCAAGAATATATATATATATATATATATATATATATATATATATATATATATATATATATATCCAGTAGATGCTTGACAACATTTCCTAATTCATATAGTCTGTTTCGTAAGAAAATATTGTCATTTTGTATTACTCCAGCCACAAAATACAGCTGCAATATATATATATATATATATATATATATATATATATATATATATATATATATATATATATATATATATATAATGGGTTAAGAAATTCCAATGAAAGAAAGATGTATATTTTAATAAGGGTGTAGTCACCAACGATGTGTATTTTTTATTATTATTTTATTATTCCGTGTCTTGGTTTTTCATTGAGAATTATGTTTGGATCATTGTAATAATGTTTTTAAATTATTGAAATCGTTTACGCGCGTTTCAGACGGTCTGTGATGCCTCCTCGTCAGAAATTATTTTCAAATGCGTTGGAGATGTAAAAATGGCGATTTTCGTAGTTAATTTGAAGTTTTTCCAAGAGGTAGAGGCTTGTAAATGTACGAATGAAAATATTATATTTATGCATATTTTACGACCGAGCAACGCCGGGAAGCCTGCTATTATATATAAGGAGCGATAAATGAAAAGAGTAAGAGAGCGAAAAGAGAGGAATATTAAAAAAATTTTAAAAAAAATTAAAAAACTGAAAGTTTTAAAAAATTAAATAAAAGTAGAGTTCCTATAATTCACACTAGATTTGTCCCTTTACAATTCGTAGTACAACATATAATTACACAAGTACAGTTCATTTTTAAACGGCATTCTTCTGTAAGCTGAATTTTTAATCTTAAATACGGGCAATACAGAGCATATTGTTAAGACTTGTCTCTGGTAATATCTGACAATGAAAGCAGGCTATCACATAGATTAAATACAAAATTGTATTCGAAATTCCGTTTTTGGCTGCGCATGATGCATTAAATAAAGATCCTAAGTACAATTAATTCAAAGTAAATCAGCCTCACAAGAAAAAAAAAGTGAATCAGCCCCACTAGAAAAAAAAGTGAACCAGCCTCACTAGAAAAAAAAGTAATTAAGCCTCCCTAGAAAAAAAGTGAATCAGTCTTACTAGAAAAAAAAGTGAATCAGCCTCACTAGAAAATAAAAGTGAATCAGCCTCACTAGAAAAAAAAGTGAATCAGCCTCACTAGAAAAAAACTGAATAAGCCTCACTAGAAAAAAAAGTGAATCAGCCTCACTAGAAAAAAAAGTGAACCAGCCTCACTAGAAAAAAACTGAATAAGCCTAACTAGAAAAAAAAGTGAATCAGCCTCACTAGAAAAAAAAGTGAATCAGCCTCACTAGAAAACAAAGTGAATCAGCCTCACTAGAAAAAAATGAATAAGCCTCACTAGAAAAAAAAGTGAATCAGCCTCACTAGAAAAAAACTGAATAAGCCTCACTAGAAAAAAAAGTGAATCAGCCTCACTAGAAAAAAAAGTGAACCAGCCTCACTAGAAAAAAAAGTGAATCAGCCTCACTAGAAAAATAAGTGAATCAGCCTCACTAGAAAAAAAAAGTGAATAAGCCTCACTAGAAAAAAAGTGAATCAGCCTCACTAGAAACAACAAAGTGAATAAGCCTCACTAGAAAATAAAAGTGAATCAGCCTTACTAGAAAAAAAAGTGAATCAGCCTCACTAGAACAAAAAGTGAACCAGCCTCACTAGAAAAAAAAACGTGAATCAGCCTCACTAGAAAAAAAAAACGTGAATCAGCCTCACTAGAAAATAAAAGTTAACCAGCCTCACTAGAAAATAAAAGTGAATCAGCCTTACTAGAAAATAAAAGTGAATCAGCCTTCCTAGAAAATAAAAGTGAATCAGCCTCACTAGAAAATAAAAGTTAATCAGCCTCACTAGAAAATAAAAGTTAACCAGCCTCACTAGAAAATAAAAGTGAATCAGCCTTCCTAGAAAATAAAAGTGAATCAGCCTCACTAGAAAATAAAAGTGAATCAGCCTTACTAGAAAATAAAAGTGAATCAGCCTTACTAGAAAATAAAAGTGAATCAGCCTCACTAGAAAATAAAAGTGAATCAGCCTCACTAGAAAATAAAAGTGAATCAGCCTTCCTAGAAAATAAAAGTGAATCAGCCTTACTAGAAAATAAAAGTGAATCAGCCTCACTAGAAAAAAAAAGTTAACCAGCCTCACTAGAAAATAAAAGTTAATCAGCCTCACTAGAAAATAAAAGTTAACCAGCCTCAGTAGAAAATAAAAGTGAATCAGCCTCACTAGAAAATAAAAGTGAATCAGCCTCACTAGAAAATAAAAGTGAATCAGCCTTACTAGAAAATAAAAGTGAATCAGCCTCACTAGAAAAAAAAAGTAAACCAGCCTCACTAGAAAATAAAAGTGAATCAGCCTCACTAGAAAATAAAAGTGAATCAGCCTCACTAGAAAATAAAAGTGAATCAGCCTCACTAGAAAATAAAAGTGAATCAGCCTTACTAGAAAATAAAAGTTAACCAGCCTCACTAGAAAATAAAAGTGAATCAGCCTCACTAGAAAATAAAAGTGAATCAGCCTCACTAGAAAATAAAAGTTAACCAGCCTCACTAGAAAATAAAAGTGAATCAGCCTTACTAGAAAATAAAAGTGAATCAGCCTCACTAGAAAATAAAAGTGAATCAGCCTCACTAGAAAATAAAAGTTAACCAGCCTCACTAGAAAATAAAAGTGAATCAGCCTCACTAGAAAATAAAAGTTAACCAGCCTCACTAGAAAAAAAAAGTGAATCAGCCTCACTAGAAAATAAAAGTGAATCAGCCTCACTAGAAAATAAAAGTGAATCAGCCTTACTAGAAAATAAAAGTTAACCAGCCTCAGTAGAAAATAAAAGTGAATCAGCCTCACTAGAAAATAAAAGTGAATCAGCCTTACTAGAAAATAAAAGTTAACCAGCCTCAGTAGAAAATAAAAGTGAATCAGCCTCACTAGAAAAAAAAAGTTAACCAGCCTCACTAGAAAATAAAAGTTAATCAGCCTCACTAGAAAATAAAAGTTAACCAGCCTCAGTAGAAAATAAAAGTGAATCAGCCTCACTAGAAAATAAAAGTGAATCAGCCTCACTAGAAAATACAAGTGAATCAGCCTTACTAGAAAATAAAAGTGAATCAGCCTTACTAGAAAATAAAAGTGAATCAGCCTCACTAGAAAATAAAAGTGAATCAGCCTCACTAGAAAATAAAAGTGAATCAGCCTTACTAGAAAATAAAAGTTAACCAGCCTCACTAGAAAATAAAAGTGAATCAGCCTCACTAGAAAATAAAAGTTAACCAGCCTCACTAGAAAATAAAAGTGAATCAGCCTTACTAGAAAATAAAAGTTAACCAGCCTCACTAGAAAAAAAAAGTGAATAAGCCTCACTAGAAAATAAAAGTGAATCAGCCTCACTAGAAAATAAAAGTTAAATAGCCTCACTAGAAAATAAAAGTTAACCAGCCTCAGTAGAAAATAAAAGTGAATCAGCCTCACTAGAAAATAAAAGTGAATCAGCCTCACTAGAAAATAAAAGTGAATCAGCCTTACTAGAAAATAAAAGTGAATCAGCCTCACTAGAAAATAAAAGTGAATCAGCCTCACTAGAAAATAAAAGTTAACCAGCCTCACTAGAAAATAAAAGTGAATCAGCCTCACTAGAAAATAAAAGTTAACCAGCCTCACTAGAAAATAAAAGTGAATCAGCCTCACTAGAAAATAAAAGTGAATCAGCCTCACTAGAAAATAAAAGTGAATCAGCCTTACTAGAAAATAAAAGTGAATCAGCCTCACTAGAAAATAAAAGTTAACCAGCCTCACTAGAAAATAAAAGTGAATCAGCCTCACTAGAAAATAAATGTTAACCAGCCTCACTAGAAAATAAAAGTTAACCAGCCTCACTAGAAAATAAAAGTTAACCAGCCTCACTAGAAAATAAAAGTGAATCAGCCTCACTAGAAAATAAATGTTAACCAGCCTCACTAGAAAATAAAAGTTAACCAGCCTCACTAGAAAATAAAAGTTAACCAGCCTCACTAGAAAAAAAAAGTGAATCAGCCTTACTAGAAAATAAAAGTTAAATAGCCTCACTAGAAAATAAAAGTTAACCAGCCTCACTAGAAAATAAAAGTTAACCAGCCTCACTAGAAAATAAAAGTGAATCAGCCTCACTAGAAAATAAAAGTGAATCAGCCTTACTAGAAAATAAAAGTGAATCAGCCTCACTAGAAAATAAAAGTGAATCAGCCTCACTAGAAAATAAAAGTGAATCAGCCTCACTAGAAAATAAAAGTGAATCAGCCTCACTAGAAAATAAAAGTGAATCAGCCTTACTAGAAAATAAAAGTGAATCAGCCTCACTAGAAAATAAAAGTGAATCAGCCTCACTAGAAAATAAAAGTTAAACAGCCTCACTAGAAAATAAAAGTGAATCAGCCTCACTAGAAAATAAAAGTTAACCAGCCTCACTAGAAAATAAAAGTGAATCAGCCTCACTAGAAAATAAAAGTTAATCAGCCTCACTAGAAAATAAAAGTGAATCAGCCTTACTAGAAAATAAAAGTAAATCAGCCTCACTAGAAAATAAAAGTTAACCAGCCTCACTAGAAAATAAAAGTTAACCAGCCTCACTAGAAAATAAAAGTGAATCAGCCTCACTAGAAAATAAAAGTTAACCAGCCTCACTAGAAAATAAAAGTTAACCAGCCTCACTAGAAAATAAAAGTGAATCAGCCTCACTAGAAAATAAAAGTGAATCAGCCTCACTAGAAAATAAAAGTGAATCAGCCTCACTAGAAAATAAAAGTGAATCAGCCTTACTAGAAAATAAAAGTGAATCAGCCTCACTAGAAAATAAAAGTGAATCAGCCTTACTAGAAAATAAAAGTGAATCAGCCTCACTAGAAAATAAAAGTGAATCAGCCTCACTAGAAAATAAAAGTGAATCAGCCTCACTAGAAAATAAAAGTGAATCAGCCTCACTAGAAAATAAAAGTTAACCAGCCTCACTAGAAAATAAAAGTGAATCAGCCTCACTAGAAAATAAAAGTGAATCAGCCTCACTAGAAAATAAAAGTTAACCAGCCTCACTAGAAAATAAAAGTGAATCAGCCTCACTAGAAAATAAAAGTTAACCAGCCTCACTAGAAAATAAAAGTTAACCAGCCTCACTAGAAAATAAAAGTGAATCAGCCTTACTAGAAAATAAAAGTGAATCAGCCTCACTAGAAAATAAAAGTTAACACGCCTCACTAGAAAATAAAAGTGAATCAGCCTTACTAGAAAATAAAAGTGAATCAGCCTCACTAGAAAATAAAAGTTAATCAGCCTCACTAGAAAATAAAAGTTAACCAGCCTCACTAGAAAATAAAAGTGAATCAGCCTCACTAGAAAATAAAAGTTAACCAGCCTCACTAGAAAATAAAAGTGAATCAGCCTTACTAGAAAATAAAAGTGAATCAGCCTCACTAGAAAATAAAAGTGAATCAGCCTCACTAGAAAATAAAAGTGAATCAGCCTCACTAGAAAATAAAAGTGAATCAGCCTCACTAGAAAATAAAAGTTAACCAGCCTCACTAGAAAATAAAAGTTAACCAGCCTCACTAGAAAATAAAAGTTAACCAGCCTCACTAGAAAATAAAAGTGAATCAGCCTTACTAGAAAATAAAAGTGAATCAGCCTTACTAGAAAATAAAAGTGAATCAGCCTCACTAGAAAATAAAAGTTAACCAGCCTTACTAGAAAATAAAAGTGAATCAGCCTCACTAGAAAATAAAAGTTAACCAGCCTCACTAGAAAATAAAAGTTAACCAGCCTCACTAGAAAATAAAAGTGAATCAGCCTCACTAGAAAATAAAAGTGAACCAGCCTCACTAGAAAATAAAAGTGAATCAGCCTTACTAGAAAATAAAAGTGAATCAGCCTTACTAGAAAATAAAAGTGAATCAGCCTCACTAGAAAATAAAAGTGAATCAGCCTCACTAGAAAATAAAAGTTAACCAGCCTCACTAGAAAATAAAAGTGAATCAGCCTTACTAGAAAATAAAAGTGAATCAGCCTCACTAGAAAATAAAAGTGAATCAGCCTCACTAGAAAATAAAAGTGAATCAGCCTCACTAGAAAATAAAAGTGAATCAGCCTCACTAGAAAATAAAAGTGAATCAGCCCCACTAGAAAATAAAAGTGAATCAGCCTCACTAGAAAATAAAAGTTAACCAGCCTCACTAGAAAATAAAAGTGAATCAGCCTTACTAGAAAATAAAAGTTAACCAGCCTCACTAGAAAAAAAAAGTGAATCAGCCTCACTAGAAAATAAAAGTGAATCAGCCTCACTAGAAAATAAAAGTGAATCAGCCTTACTAGAAAATAAAAGTTAACCAGCCTCAGTAGAAAATAAAAGTGAATCAGCCTCACTAGAAAATAAAAGTGAATCAGCCTTACTAGAAAATAAAAGTTAACCAGCCTCAGTAGAAAATAAAAGTGAATCAGCCTCACTAGAAAAAAAAAGTTAACCAGCCTCACTAGAAAATAAAAGTTAATCAGCCTCACTAGAAAATAAAAGTTAACCAGCCTCAGTAGAAAATAAAAGTGAATCAGCCTCACTAGAAAATAAAAGTGAATCAGCCTCACTAGAAAATACAAGTGAATCAGCCTTACTAGAAAATAAAAGTGAATCAGCCTTACTAGAAAATAAAAGTGAATCAGCCTCACTAGAAAATAAAAGTGAATCAGCCTCACTAGAAAATAAAAGTGAATCAGCCTTACTAGAAAATAAAAGTTAACCAGCCTCACTAGAAAATAAAAGTGAATCAGCCTCACTAGAAAATAAAAGTTAACCAGCCTCACTAGAAAATAAAAGTGAATCAGCCTTACTAGAAAATAAAAGTTAACCAGCCTCACTAGAAAAAAAAAGTGAATAAGCCTCACTAGAAAATAAAAGTGAATCAGCCTCACTAGAAAATAAAAGTTAAATAGCCTCACTAGAAAATAAAAGTTAACCAGCCTCAGTAGAAAATAAAAGTGAATCAGCCTCACTAGAAAATAAAAGTGAATCAGCCTCACTAGAAAATAAAAGTGAATCAGCCTTACTAGAAAATAAAAGTGAATCAGCCTCACTAGAAAATAAAAGTGAATCAGCCTCACTAGAAAATAAAAGTTAACCAGCCTCACTAGAAAATAAAAGTGAATCAGCCTCACTAGAAAATAAAAGTTAACCAGCCTCACTAGAAAATAAAAGTGAATCAGCCTCACTAGAAAATAAAAGTGAATCAGCCTCACTAGAAAATAAAAGTGAATCAGCCTTACTAGAAAATAAAAGTGAATCAGCCTCACTAGAAAATAAAAGTTAACCAGCCTCACTAGAAAATAAAAGTGAATCAGCCTCACTAGAAAATAAATGTTAACCAGCCTCACTAGAAAATAAAAGTTAACCAGCCTCACTAGAAAATAAAAGTTAACCAGCCTCACTAGAAAATAAAAGTGAATCAGCCTCACTAGAAAAAAAAAGTGAACCAGCCTCACTAGAAAATAAAAGTGAATCAGCCTCACTAGAAAATAAAAGTGAATCAGCCTTACTAGAAAATAAAAGTGAATCAGCCTCACTAGAAAATAAAAGTGAATCAGCCTCACTAGAAAATAAATGTTAACCAGCCTCACTAGAAAATAAAAGTTAACCAGCCTCACTAGAAAATAAAAGTGAATCAGCCTCACTAGAAAATAAAAGTGAATCAGCCTCACTAGAAAATAAAAGTGAATCAGCCTCACTAGAAAATAAAAGTGAATCAGCCTCACTAGAAAAAAAAAGTGAACCAGCCTCACTAGAAAATAAAAGTGAATCAGCCTCACTAGAAAATAAAAGTGAATCAGCCTCACTAGAAAATAAAAGTTAACCAGCCTCACTAGAAAATAAAAGTGAATCAGCCTCACTAGAAAATAAAAGTTAACCAGCCTCACTAGAAAATAAAAGTTAACCAGCCTCACTAGAAAATAAAAGTGAATCAGCCTCACTAGAAAAAAAAAGTGAACCAGCCTCACTAGAAAATAAAAGTGAATCAGCCTCACTAGAAAATAAAAGTGAATCAGCCTTACTAGAAAATAAAAGTGAATCAGCCTCACTAGAAAATAAAAGTGAATCAGCCTCACTAGAAAATAAAAGTGAATCAGCCTCACTAGAAAATAAAAGTGAATCAGCCTCACTAGAAAATAAAAGTGAATCAGCCTTACTAGAAAATAAAAGTGAATCAGCCTCACTAGAAAATAAAAGTGAATCAGCCTCACTAGAAAATAAAAGTTAAACAGCCTCACTAGAAAATAAAAGTGAATCAGCCTCACTAGAAAATAAAAGTTAACCAGCCTCACTAGAAAATAAAAGTGAATCAGCCTCACTAGAAAATAAAAGTTAATCAGCCTCACTAGAAAATAAAAGTGAATCAGCCTTACTAGAAAATAAAAGTAAATCAGCCTCACTAGAAAATAAAAGTTAACCAGCCTCACTAGAAAATAAAAGTTAACCAGCCTCACTAGAAAATAAAAGTGAATCAGCCTCACTAGAAAATAAAAGTTAACCAGCCTCACTAGAAAATAAAAGTTAACCAGCCTCACTAGAAAATAAAAGTGAATCAGCCTCACTAGAAAATAAAAGTGAATCAGCCTCACTAGAAAATAAAAGTGAATCAGCCTCACTAGAAAATAAAAGTGAATCAGCCTTACTAGAAAATAAAAGTGAATCAGCCTCACTAGAAAATAAAAGTGAATCAGCCTTACTAGAAAATAAAAGTGAATCAGCCTCACTAGAAAATAAAAGTGAATCAGCCTCACTAGAAAATAAAAGTGAATCAGCCTCACTAGAAAATAAAAGTGAATCAGCCTCACTAGAAAATAAAAGTTAACCAGCCTCACTAGAAAATAAAAGTGAATCAGCCTCACTAGAAAATAAAAGTGAATCAGCCTCACTAGAAAATAAAAGTTAACCAGCCTCACTAGAAAATAAAAGTGAATCAGCCTCACTAGAAAATAAAAGTTAACCAGCCTCACTAGAAAATAAAAGTTAACCAGCCTCACTAGAAAATAAAAGTGAATCAGCCTTACTAGAAAATAAAAGTGAATCAGCCTCACTAGAAAATAAAAGTTAACACGCCTCACTAGAAAATAAAAGTGAATCAGCCTTACTAGAAAATAAAAGTGAATCAGCCTCACTAGAAAATAAAAGTTAATCAGCCTCACTAGAAAATAAAAGTTAACCAGCCTCACTAGAAAATAAAAGTGAATCAGCCTCACTAGAAAATAAAAGTTAACCAGCCTCACTAGAAAATAAAAGTGAATCAGCCTTACTAGAAAATAAAAGTGAATCAGCCTCACTAGAAAATAAAAGTGAATCAGCCTCACTAGAAAATAAAAGTGAATCAGCCTCACTAGAAAATAAAAGTGAATCAGCCTCACTAGAAAATAAAAGTTAACCAGCCTCACTAGAAAATAAAAGTTAACCAACCTCACTAGAAAATAAAAGTGAATCAGCCTTACTAGAAAATAAAAGTGAATCAGCCTCACTAGAAAATAAAAGTTAACCAGCCTCACTAGAAAATAAAAGTGAATCAGCCTCACTAGAAAATAAAAGTGAATCAGCCTTACTAGAAAATAAAAGTGAATCAGCCTCACTAGAAAATAAAAGTGAATCAGCCTCACTAGAAAATAAAAGTGAATCAGCCTCACTAGAAAATAAAAGTGAATCAGCCTCACTAGAAAATAAAAGTTAACCAGCCTCACTAGAAAATAAAAGTGAATCAGCCTCACTAGAAAATAAAAGTTAACCAGCCTCACTAGAAAATAAAAGTGAATCAGCCTTACTAGAAAATAAAAGTGAATCAGCCTCACTAGAAAATAAAAGTGAATCAGCCTCACTAGAAAATAAAAGTGAATCAGTCTCACTAGAAAATAAAAGTGAATCAGCCTCACTAGAAAATAAAAGTGAATCAGCCTCACTAGAAAATAAAAGTGAATCAGCCTCACTAGAAAATAAAAGTGAATCAGCCTCACTAGAAAATAAAAGTGATTCAGCCTCACTAGAAAATAAAAGTGAATCAGCCTCACTAGAAAATAAAAGTGAATCAGCCTCACTAGAAAATAAAAGTTAACCAGCCTCACTATAAAATAAAAGTGAATCAGCCTCACTAGAAAATAAAAGTGAATCAGCCTTACTAGAAAATAAAAGTGAATCAGCCTCACTAGAAAATAAAAGTTAACCAGCCTCACTAGAAAATAAAAGTGAATCAGCCTCACTAGAAAATAAAAGTTAACCAGCCTCACTAGAAAATAAAAGTTAACCAGCCTCACTAGAAAATAAAAGTTAACCAGCCTCACTAGAAAATAAAAGTGAATCAGCCTTACTAGAAAATAAAAGTGAATCAGCCTTACTAGAAAAAAAAAGTGAATCAGCCTCACTAGAAAATAAAAGTTAACCAGCCTTACTAGAAAATAAAAGTGAATCAGCCTCACTAGAAAATAAAAGTTAACCAGCCTCACTAGAAAATAAAAGTTAACCAGCCTCACTAGAAAATAAAAGTGAATCAGCCTCACTAGAAAATAAAAGTGAACCAGCCTCACTAGAAAATAAAAGTGAATCAGCCTTACTAGAAAATAAAAGTGAATCAGCCTTACTAGAAAATAAAAGTGAATCAGCCTCACTAGAAAATAAAAGTGAATCAGCCTCACTAGAAAATAAAAGTTAACCAGCCTCACTAGAAAATAAAAGTGAATCAGCCTCACTAGAAAATAAAAGTGAATCAGCCTTACTAGAAAATAAAAGTGAATCAGCCTCACTAGAAAATAAAAGTGAATCAGCCTCACTAGAAAATAAAAGTGAATCAGCCTCACTAGAAAATAAAAGTGAATCAGCCTCACTAGAAAATAAAAGTGAATCAGCCCCACTAGAAAATAAAAGTGAATCAGCCTCACTAGAAAATAAAAGTTAACCAGCCTCACTAGAAAATAAAAGTGAATCAGCCTCACTAGAAAATAAAAGTGAATCAGCCTCACTAGAAAATAAAAGTGAATCAGCCTCACTAGAAAATAAAAGTGAATCAGCCTCACTAGAAAATAAAAGTTAACCAGCCTCACTAGAAAATAAAAGTGAATCAGCCTCACTAGAAAATAAAAGTTAACCAGCCTCACTAGAAAATAAAAGTGAATCAGCCTTACTAGAAAATAAAAGTTAACCAGCCTCACTAGAAAATAAAAGTGAATCAGCCTCACTAGAAAATAAAAGTGAATCAGCCTCACTAGAAAATAAAAGTTAACCAGCCTCACTAGAAAATAAAAGTGAATCAGCCTCACTAGAAAATAAAAGTTAACCAGCCTCACTAGAAAATAAAAGTGAATCAGCCTCACTAGAAAATAAAAGTTAACCAGCCTCACTAGAAAATAAAAGTGAATCAGCCTCACTAGAAAATAAAAGTGAATCAGCCTCACTAGAAAATAAAAGTTAACCAGCCTCACTAGAAAATAAAAGTGAATCAGCCTCACTAGAAAATAAAAGTTAACCAGCCTCACTAGAAAATAAAAGTGAATCAGCCTCACTAGAAAATAAAAGTTAACCAGCCTCACTAGAAAATAAAAGTGAATCAGCCTACCTAGAAAATAAAAGTTAACCAGCCTCACTAGAAAATAAAAGTGAATCAGCCTTACTAGAAAATAAAAGTTAACCAGCCTCACTAGAAAATAAAAGTTAACCGGCCTCACTAGAAAATAAAAGTGAATCAGCCTCACTAGAAAATAAAAGTTAACCGGCCTCACTAGAAAATAAAAGTGAATCAGCCTCACTAGAAAATAAAAGTTAACCAGCCTCACTAGAAAATAAAAGTGAATCAGCCTTACTAGAAAATAAAAGTTAACCAGCCTCACTAGAAAATAAAAGTGAATCAGCCTCACTAGAAAATAAAAGTGAATCAGCCTCACTAGAAAATAAAAGTGAATCAGCCTCACTAGAAAATAAAAGTTAACCAGCCTCACTAGAAAATAAAAGTTAATCAGCCTCACTAGAAAATAAAAGTGAATCAGCCTCACTAGAAAATAAAAGTTAACCAGCCTCACTAGAAAATAAAAGTGAGTCAGCCTCACTAGAAAATAAAAGTGAATCAGCCTCACTAGAAAATAAAAGTGAATCAGCCTCACTAGAAAATAAAAGTTAACCAGCCTCACTAGAAAATAAAAGTGAATCAGCCTCACTAGAAAATAAAAGTGAATCAGCCTCACTAGAAAATAAAAGTTAACCAGCCTCACTAGAAAATAAAAGTGAATCAGCCTCACTAGAAAATAAAAGTGAATCAGCCTCACTAGAAAATAAAAGTGAATCAGCCTCACTAGAAAATAAAAGTTAACCAGCCTCACTAGAAAATAAAAGTGAATCAGCCTCACTAGAAAATAAAAGTGAATCAGCCTCACTAGAAAATAAAAGTGAATCAGCCTCACTAGAAAATAAAAGTTAACCAGCCTCACTAGAAAATAAAAGTGAATCAGCCTCACTAGAAAATAAAAGTGAATCCGCCTCACTAGAAAATAAAAGTGAATCAGCCTCAGTAGAAAATAAAAGTGAATCAGCCTCACTAGAAAATAAAAGTTAACCAGCCTCACTAGAAAATAAAAGTTAACCAGCCTCACTAGAAAAAAAAAGTGAATCAGCCTCACTAGAAAATAAAAGTGAATCAGCCTCACTAGAAAATAAAAGTGAATCAGCCTCACTAGAAAATAAAAGTGAATCAGCCTCACTAGAAAATAAAAGTTAACCAGCCTCACTAGAAAATAAAAGTTAACCAGCCTCACTAGAAAATAAAAGTGAATCAGCCTTACTAGAAAATAAAAGTGAATCAGCCTCACTAGAAAATAAAAGTTAACCAGCCTCACTAGAAAATAAAAGTGAATCAGCCTCACTAGAAAATAAAAGTGAATCAGCCTTACTAGAAAATAAAAGTGAATCAGCCTCACTAGAAAATAAAAGTGAATCAGCCTCACTAGAAAATAAAAGTGAATCAGCCTCACTAGAAAATAAAAGTGAATCAGCCTCACTAGAAAATAAAAGTTAACCAGCCTCACTAGAAAATAAAAGTGAATCAGCCTCACTAGAAAATAAAAGTTAACCAGCCTCACTAGAAAATAAAAGTGAATCAGCCTTACTAGAAAATAAAAGTGAATCAGCCTCACTAGAAAATAAAAGTGAATCAGCCTCACTAGAAAATAAAAGTGAATCAGCCTCACTAGAAAATAAAAGTGAATCAGCCTCACTAGAAAATAAAAGTGAATCAGCCTCACTAGAAAATAAAAGTGAATCAGCCTCACTAGAAAATAAAAGTGAATCAGCCTCACTAGAAAATAAAAGTGAATCAGCCTCACTAGAAAATAAAAGTGAATCAGCCTCACTAGAAAATAAAAGTGAATCAGCCTCACTAGAAAATAAAAGTGAATCAGCCTCACTAGAAAATAAAAGTGAATCAGCCTCACTAGAAAATAAAAGTTAACCAGCCTCACTAGAAAATAAAAGTGAATCAGCCTCACTAGAAAATAAAAGTGAATCAGCCTTACTAGAAAATAAAAGTGAATCAGCCTCACTAGAAAATAAAAGTTAACCAGCCTCACTAGAAAATAAAAGTGAATCAGCCTCACTAGAAAATAAAAGTTAACCAGCCTCACTAGAAAATAAAAGTTAACCAGCCTCACTAGAAAATAAAAGTTAACCAGCCTCACTAGAAAATAAAAGTGAATCAGCCTTACTAGAAAATAAAAGTGAATCAGCCTTACTAGAAAATAAAAGTGAATCAGCCTCACTAGAAAATAAAAGTTAACCAGCCTTACTAGAAAATAAAAGTGAATCAGCCTCACTAGAAAATAAAAGTTAACCAGCCTCACTAGAAAATAAAAGTTAACCAGCCTCACTAGAAAATAAAAGTGAATCAGCCTCACTAGAAAATAAAAGTTAACCAGCCTCACTAGAAAATAAAAGTGAATCAGCCTTACTAGAAAACAAAAGTGAATCAGCCTCACTAGAAAATAAAAGTGAATCAGCCTCACTAGAAAATAAAAGTGAATCAGCCTCACTAGAAAATAAAAGTTAACCAGCCTCACTAGAAAATAAAAGTGAATCAGCCTCACTAGAAAATAAAAGTGAATCAGCCTCACTAGAAAATAAAAGTGAATCAGCCTCACTAGAAAATAAAAGTGAATCAGCCTCACTAGAAAATAAAAGTTAACCAGCCTCACTAGAAAATAAAAGTGAATCAGCCTCACTAGAAAATAAAAGTGAATCAGCCTTACTAGAAAATAAAAGTGAATCAGCCTCACTAGAAAATAAAAGTTAACCAGCCTCACTAGAAAATAAAAGTTAACCAGCCTCACTAGAAAATAAAAGTTAACCAGCCTCACTAGAAAAAAAAAATTAACCAGCCTCACTAAAAAATAAAAGTTAACCAGCCTCACTAGAAAATAAAAGTGAATCAGCCTTACTAGAAAATAAAAGTGAATCAGCCTTACTAGAAAATAAAAGTGAATCAGCCTCACTAGAAAATAAAAGTTAACCAGCCTTACTAGAAAATAAAAGTGAATCAGCCTCACTAGAAAATAAAAGTTAACCAGCCTCACTAGAAAATAAAAGTTAACCAGCCTCACTAGAAAATAAAAGTGAATCAGCCTCACTAGAAAATAAAAGTTAACCAGCCTCACTAGAAAATAAAAGTGAATCAGCCTTACTAGAAAATAAAAGTTAATCAGCCTTACTAGAAAATAAAAGTGAATCAGCCTCACTAGAAAATAAAAGTGAATCAGCCTTACTAGAAAATAAAAGTTAACCAGCCTCACTAGAAAATAAAAGTGAATCAGCCTCACTAGAAAATAAAAGTGAATCAGCCTTACTAGAAAATAAAAGTGAATCAGCCTCACTAGAAAATAAAAGTGAATCAGCCTCACTAGAAAATAAAAGTGAATCAGCCTCACTAGAAAATAAAAGTGAATCAGCCTCACTAGAAAATAAAAGTGAATCAGCCTCACTAGAAAACAAAAGTGAATCAGCCTCACTAGAAAATAAAAGTTAACCAGCCTCACTAGAAAATAAAAGTGAATCAGCCTCACTAGAAAATAAAAGTGAATCAGCCTCACTAGAAAATAAAAGTGAATCAGCCTCACTAGAAAATAAAAGTGAATCAGCCTCACTAGAAAATAAAAGTTAACCAGCCTCACTAGAAAATAAAAGTGAATCAGCCTTACTAGAAAATAAAAGTTAACCAGCCTCACTAGAAAATAAAAGTGAATCAGCCTCACTAGAAAATAAAAGTGAATCAGCCTCACTAGAAAATAAAAGTTAACCAGCCTCACTAGAAAATAAAAGTGAATCAGCCTTACTAGAAAATAAAAGTTAACCAGCCTCACTTGAAAATAAAAGTTAACCAGCCTCACTAGAAAATAAAAGTTAACCAGCCTCACTTGAAAATAAAAGTTAACCAGCCTCACTAGAAAATAAAAGTGAATCAGCCTCACAAGAAAATAAAAGTGAATCAGCCTCACTAGAAAATAAAAGTTAACCGGCCTCACTAGAAAATAAAAGTGATTCAGCCTCACTAGAAAATAAAAGTTAACCAGCCTCACTAGAAAATAAAAGTGAATCAGCCTTACTAGAAAATAAAAGTTAACCAGCCTCACTAGAAAATAAAAGTGAATCAGCCTCACTAGAAAATAAAAGTGAATCAGCCTCACTAGAAAATAAAAGTGAATCAGCCTCACTAGAAAATAAAAGTTAACCAGCCTCACTAGAAAATAAAAGTTAATCAGCCTCACTAGAAAATAAAAGTGAATCAGCCTCACTAGAAAATAAAAGTTAACCAGCCTCACTAGAAAATAAAAGTGAATCAGCCTCACTAGAAAATAAAAGTGAATCAGCCTCACTAGAAAATAAAAGTTAACCAGCCTCACTAGAAAATAAAAGTTAACCAGCCTCACTAGAAAATAAAAGTGAATCAGCCTCACTAGAAAATAAAAGTGAATCAGCCTCACTAGAAAATAAAAGTTAACCAGCCTCACTAGAAAATAAAAGTGAATCAGCCTCACTAGAAAATAAAAGTGAATCAGCCTCACTAGAAAATAAAAGTGAATCAGCCTCACTAGAAAATAAAAGTTAACCAGCCTCACTAGAAAATAAAAGTGAATCAGCCTTACTAGAAAATAAAAGTGAATCAGCCTCACTAGAAAATAAAAGTGAATCAGCCTCACTAGAAAATAAAAGTTAACCAGCCTCACTAGAAAATAAAAGTGAATCAGCCTTACTAGAAAATAAAAGTTAACCAGCCTCACTTGAAAATAAAAGTTAACCGGCCTCACTAGAAAATAAAAGTGAATCAGCCTCACTAGAAAATAAAAGTTAACCAGCCTCACTAGAAAATAAAAGTGAATCAGCCTTACTAGAAAATAAAAGTGAATCAGCCTCACTAGAAAATAAAAGTGAATCAGCCTCACTAGAAAATAAAAGTGAATCAGCCTCACTAGAAAATAAAAGTTAACCAGCCTCACTAGAAAATAAAAGTGAATCAGCCTTACTAGAAAATAAAAGTTAACCAGCCTCACTTGAAAATAAAAGTTAACCGGCCTCACTAGAAAATAAAAGTGAATCAGCCTCACTAGAAAATAAAAGTTAACCGGCCTCACTAGAAAATAAAAGTGAATCAGCCTCACTAGAAAATAAAAGTTAACCAGCCTCACTAGAAAATAAAAGTGAATCAGCCTTACTAGAAAATAAAAGTTAACCAGCCTCACTAGAAAATAAAAGTGAATCAGCCTCACTAGAAAATAAAAGTGAATCAGCCTCACTAGAAAATAAAAGTGAATCAGCCTCACTAGAAAATAAAAGTTAACCAGCCTCACTAGAAAATAAAAGTTAATCAGCCTCACTAGAAAATAAAAGTGAATCAGCCTCACTAGAAAATAAAAGTTAACCAGCCTCACTAGAAAATAAAAGTGAATCAGCCTCACTAGAAAATAAAAGTGAATCAGCCTCACTAGAAAATAAAAGTTAACCAGCCTCACTAGAAAATAAAAGTTAACCAGCCTCACTAGAAAATAAAAGTGAATCAGCCTCACTAGAAAATAAAAGTGAATCAGCCTCACTAGAAAATAAAAGTTAACCAGCCTCACTAGAAAATAAAAGTGAATCAGCCTTACTAGAAAATAAAAGTGAATCAGCCTCACTAGAAAATAAAAGTGAATCAGCCTCACTAGAAAATAAAAGTTAACCAGCCTCACTAGAAAATAAAAGTGAATCAGCCTTACTAGAAAATAAAAGTTAACCAGCCTCACTTGAAAATAAAAGTTAACCGGCCTCACTAGAAAATAAAAGTGAATCAGCCTCACTAGAAAATAAAAGTTAACCAGCCTCACTAGAAAATAAAAGTGAATCAGCCTTACTAGAAAATAAAAGTGAATCAGCCTCACTAGAAAATAAAAGTGAATCAGCCTCACTAGAAAATAAAAGTGAATCAGCCTCACTAGAAAATAAAAGTTAACCAGCCTCACTAGAAAATAAAAGTGAATCAGCCTTACTAGAAAATAAAAGTGAACCAGCCTCACTTGAAAATAAAAGTTAACCGGCCTCACTAGAAAATAAAAGTGAATCAGCCTCACTAGAAAATAAAAGTTAACCGGCCTCACTAGAAAATAAAAGTGAATCAGCCTCACTAGAAAATAAAAGTTAACCAGCCTCACTAGAAAATAAAAGTGAATCAGCCTTACTAGAAAATAAAAGTTAACCAGCCTCACTAGAAAATAAAAGTGAATCAGCCTCACTAGAAAATAAAAGTGAATCAGCCTCACTAGAAAATAAAAGTGAATCAGCCTCACTAGAAAATAAAAGTTAACCAGCCTCACTAGAAAATAAAAGTTAATCAGCCTCACTAGAAAATAAAAGTGAATCAGCCTCACTAGAAAATAAAAGTTAACCAGCCTCACTAGAAAATAAAAGTGAATCAGCCTCACTAGAAAATAAAAGTGAATCAGCCTCACTAGAAAATAAAAGTTAACCAGCCTCACTAGAAAATAAAAGTTAACCAGCCTCACTAGAAAATAAAAGTGAATCAGCCTCACTAGAAAATAAAAGTGAATCAGCCTCACTAGAAAATAAAAGTTAACCAGCCTCACTAGAAAATAAAAGTGAATCAGCCTCACTAGAAAATAAAAGTGAATCAGCCTCACTAGAAAATAAAAGTGAATCAGCCTCACTAGAAAATAAAAGTTAACCAGCCTCACTAGAAAATAAAAGTGAATCAGCCTCACTAGAAAATAAAAGTGAATCAGCCTCACTAGAAAATAAAAGTGAATCAGCCTCACTAGAAAATAAAAGTTAACCAGCCTCACTAGAAAATAAAAGTGAATCAGCCTCACTAGAAAATAAAAGTGAATCAGCCTCACTAGAAAATAAAAGTGAATCAGCCTCAGTAGAAAATAAAAGTGAATCAGCCTCACTAGAAAATAAAAGTTAACCAGCCTCACTAGAAAATAAAAGTTAACCAGCCTCACTAGAAAATAAAAGTGAATCAGCCTTACTAGAAAATAAAAGTGAATCAGCCTCACTAGAAAATAAAAGTTAACCAGCCTCACTAGAAAATAAAAGTGAATCAGCCTCACTAGAAAATAAAAGTTAACCAGCCTCACTAGAAAATAAAAGTTAACCAGCCTCACTAGAAAATAAAAGTTAACCAGCCTCACTAGAAAATAAATGTGAATCAGCCTTACTAGAAAATAAAAGTGAATCAGCCTTACTAGAAAATAAAAGTGAATCAGCCTCACTAGAAAATAAAAGTTAACCAGCCTCACTAGAAAATAAAAGTTAACCAGCCTCACTAGAAAATAAAAGTGAATCAGCCTCACTAGAAAATAAAAGTTAACCAGCCTCACTAGAAAATAAAAGTGAATAAGCCTTACTAGAAAATAAAAGTTAACCAGCCTCACTAGAAAATAAAAGTTAACCAGCCTCACTAGAAAATAAAAGTGAATCAGCCTCACTAGAAAATAAAAGTGAATCAGCCTCACTAGAAAATAAAAGTTAACCAGCCTCACTAGAAAATAAAAGTGAATCAGCCTTACTAGAAAAAAAAAGTGAATCAGCCTCACTAGAAAATAAAAGTTAACCAGCCTCACTAGAAAATAAAAGTGAATCAGCCTCACTAGAAAATAAAATTTAACCAGCCTCACTAGAAAATAAAAGTTAACCAGCCTCACTAGAAAATAAAAGTGAATCAGCCTCACTAGAAAATAAAAGTTAACCAGCCTCACTAGAAAATAAAAGTGAATAAGCCTTACTAGAAAATAAAAGTTAACCAGCCTCACTAGAAAATAAAAGTTAACCAGCCTCACTAGAAAATAAAAGTGAATCAGCCTCACTAGAAAATAAAAGTGAATCAGCCTCACTAGAAAATAAAAGTGAATCAGCCTCAGTAGAAAATAAAAGTGAATCAGCCTCACTAGAAAATAAAAGTGAATCAGCCTCAGTAGAAAATAAAAGTGAATCAGCCTCACTAGAAAATAAAAGTTAACCAGCCTCACTAGAAAATAAAAGTTAACCAGCCTCACTAGAAAATACAAGTGAATCAGCCTTACTAGAAAATAAAAGTGAATCAGCCTCACTAGAAAATAAAAGTTAACCAGCCTCACTAGAAAATAAAAGTGAATCAGCCTCACTAGAAAATAAAAGTTAACCAGCCTCACTAGAAAATAAAAGTTAACCAGCCTCACTAGAAAATAAAAGTTAACCAGCCTCACTAGAAAATAAAAGTGAATCAGCCTCACTAGAAAATAAAAGTGAATCAGCTTTACTAGAAAATAAAAGTGAATCAGCCTCACTAGAAAATAAAAGTTAACCAGCCTCACTAGAAAATAAAAGTGAATCAGCCTCACTAGAAAATAAAAGTTAACCAGCCTCACTAGAAAATAAAAGTTAACCAGCCTCACTAGAAAATAAAAGTTAACCAGCCTCACTAGAAAATAAAAGTGAATCAGCCTCACTAGAAAATAAAAGTGAATCAGCCTTACTAGAAAATAAAAGTGAATCAGCCTCACTAGAAAATAAAAGTTAACCAGCCTCACTAGAAAATAAAAGTGAATCAGCCTCACTAGAAAATAAAAGTTAACCAGCCTCACTAGAAAATAAAAGTTAACCAGCCTCACTAGAAAATAAAAGTTAACCAGCCTCACTAGAAAATAAAAGTGAATCAGCCTCACTAGAAAATAAAAGTGAATCAGCCTCACTAGAAAATAAAAGTGAATCAGCCTCAGTAGAAAATAAAAGTGAATCAGCCTCACTAGAAAATAAAAGTTAACCAGCCTCACTAGAAAATAAAAGTTAACCAGCCTCACTAGAAAATAAAAGTGAATCAGCCTTACTAGAAAATAAAAGTGAATCAGCCTCACTAGAAAATAAAAGTTAACCAGCCTCACTAGAAAATAAAAGTGAATCAGCCTCACTAGAAAATAAAAGTTAACCAGCCTCACTAGAAAATAAAAGTTAACCAGCCTCACTAGAAAATAAAAGTTAACCAGCCCTACTAGAAAATAAAAGTGAATCAGCCTTACTAGAAAATAAAAGTGAATCAGCCTTACTAGAAAATAAAAGTGAATCAGCCTCACTAGAAAAAAAAAGTTAACCAGCCTCACTAGAAAATAAAAGTTAACCAGCCTCACTAGAAAATAAAAGTGAATCAGCCTCACTAGAAAATAAAAGTTAACCAGCCTCACTAGAAAATAAAAGTGAATAAGCCTTACTAGAAAATAAAAGTTAACCAGCCTCACTAGAAAATAAAAGTTAACCAGCCTCACTAGAAAATAAAAGTGAATCAGCCTCACTAGAAAATAAAAGTGAATCAGCCTCACTAGAAAATAAAAGTTAACCAGCCTCACTAGAAAATAAAAGTGAATCAGCCTTACTAGAAAAAAAAAGTGAATCAGCCTCACTAGAAAATAAAAGTTAACCAGCCTCACTAGAAAATAAAAGTGAATCAGCCTCACTAGAAAATAAAAGTTAACCAGCCTCACTAGAAAATAAAAGTTAACCAGCCTCACTAGAAAATAAAAGTGAATCAGCCTCACTAGAAAATAAAAGTTAACCAGCCTCACTAGAAAATAAAAGTGAATAAGCCTTACTAGAAAATAAAAGTGAATCAGCCTTACTAGAAAATAAAAGTGAATCAGCCTCACTAGAAAATAAAAGTGAATCAGCCTCACTAGAAAATAAAAGTTAACCAGCCTCACTAGAAAATAAAAGTGAATCAGCCTCACTAGAAAATAAAAGTGAATCAGCCTTACTAGAAAATAAAAGTGAATCAGCCTCACTAGAAAATAAAAGTGAATCAGCCTCACTAGAAAATAAAAGTGAATCAGCCTCACTAGAAAATAAAAGTGAATCAGCCTCACTAGAAAATAAAAGTGAATCAGCCTCACTAGAAAATAAAAGTGAATCAGCCTCACTAGAAAATAAAAGTTAACCAGCCTCACTAGAAAATAAAAGTGAATCAGCCTCACTAGAAAATAAAAGTGAATCAGCCTCACTAGAAAATAAAAGTGAATCAGCCTCACTAGAAAATAAAAGTGAATCAGCCTCACTAGAAAATAAAAGTTAACCAGCCTCACTAGAAAATAAAAGTGAATCAGCCTCACTAGAAAATAAAAGTTAACCAGCCTCACTAGAAAATAAAAGTGAATCAGCCTTACTAGAAAATAAAAGTTAACCAGCCTCACTAGAAAATAAAAGTGAATCAGCCTCACTAGAAAATAAAAGTGAATCAGCCTCACTAGAAAATAAAAGTGTACCAGCCTCACTAGAAAATAAAAGTGAATCAGCCTCACTAGAAAATAAAAGTTAACCAGCCTCACTAGAAAATAAAAGTGAATCAGCCTTACTAGAAAATAAAAGTTAACCAGCCTCACTTGAAAATAAAAGTTAACCGGCCTCACTAGAAAATAAAAGTGAATCAGCCTCACTAGAAAATAAAAGTTAACCGGCCTCACTAGAAAATAAAAGTGAATCAGCCTCACTAGAAAATAAAAGTTAACCAGCCTCACTAGAAAATAAAAGTGAATCAGCCTTACTAGAAAATAAAAGTTAACCAGCCTCACTAGAAAATAAAAGTGAATCAGCCTCACTAGAAAATAAAAGTGAATCAGCCTCACTAGAAAATAAAAGTGAATCAGCCTCACTAGAAAATAAAAGTTAACCAGCCTCACTAGAAAATAAAAGTTAACCAGCCTCACTAGAAAATAAAAGTGAATCAGCCTCACTAGAAAATAAAAGTTAACCAGCCTCACTAGAAAATAAAAGTGAATCAGCCTCACTAGAAAATAAAAGTGAATCAGCCTCACTAGAAAATAAAAGTGAATCAGCCTCACTAGAAAATAAAAGTTAACCAGCCTCACTAGAAAATAAAAGTGAATCAGCCTCACTAGAAAATAAAAGTGAGTCAGCCTCACTAGAAAATAAAAGTTAACCAGCCTCACTAGAAAATAAAAGTGAATCAGCCTCACTAGAAAATAAAAGTGAATCAGCCTCACTAGAAAATAAAAGTGAATCAGCCTCACTAGAAAATAAAAGTTAACCAGCCTCACTAGAAAATAAAAGTGAATCAGCCTCACTAGAAAATAAAAGTGAATCAGCCTCACTAGAAAATAAAAGTGAATCAGCCTCACTAGAAAATAAAAGTGAATCAGCCTCACTAGAAAATAAAAGTTAACCAGCCTCACTAGAAAATAAAAGTTAACCAGCCTCACTAGAAAATAAAAGTGAATCAGCCTCACTAGAAAATAAAAGTGAATCAGCCTTACTAGAAAATAAAAGTGAATCAGCCTCACTAGAAAATAAAAGTTAACCAGCCTTACTAGAAAATAAAAGTGAATCAGCCTCACTAGAAAATAAAAGTTAACCAGCCTCACTAGAAAATAAAAGTGAATCAGCCTTACTAGAAAATAAAAGTGAATCAGCCTCACTAGAAAATAAAAGTTAACCAGCCTCACTAGAAAATAAAAGTTAACCAGCCTCACTAGAAAATAAAAGTGAATCAGCCTTACTAGAAAATAAAAGTTAATCAGCCTTACTAGAAAATAAAAGTGAATCAGCCTCACTAGAAAATAAAAGTTAACCAGCCTTACTAGAAAATAAAAGTGAATCAGCCTTACTAAAAAATAAAAGTGAATCAGCCTCACTAGAAAATAAAAGTTAACCAGCCTCACTAGAAAATAAAAGTGAATCAGCCTCACTAGAAAATAAAAGTGAATCAGCCTTACTAGAAAATAAAAGTGAATCAGCCTCACTAGAAAATAAAAGTTAACCAGCCTTACTAGAAAATAAAAGTGAATCAGCCTCACTAGAAAATAAAAGTGAATCAGCCTTACTAGAAAATAAAAGTGAATCAGCCTCACTAGAAAATAAAAGTTAACCAGCCTCACTAGAAAATAAAAGTTAACAAGCCTCACTAGAAAATAAAAGTTAACCAGCCTCACTAGAAAATAAAAGTTAACCAGCCTCACTAGAAAATAAAAGTTAACCAGCCTCACTAGAAAATAAAAGTGAATCAGCCTCACTAGAAAATAAAAGTTAACCAGCCTCACTAGAAAATAAAAGTGAATCAGCCTTACTAGAAAATAAAAGTGAATCAGCCTTACTAGAAAATAAAAGTGAATCAGCCTCACTAGAAAATAAAAGTGAATCAGCCTCACTAGAAAATAAAAGTTAACTAGCCTCACTAGAAAATAAAAGTGAATCAGCCTCACTAGAAAATAAAAGTTAACCAGCCTCACTAGAAAATAAAAGTGAATCAGCCTCACTAGAAAATAAAAGTGAATCAGCCTCACTAGAAAATAAAAGTGAATCAGCCTCACTAGAAAATAAAAGTGAATCAGCCTTACTAGAAAATAAAAGTGAATCAGCCTCACTAGAAAATAAAAGTGAATCAGCCTTACTAGAAAATAAAAGTGAATCAGCCTCACTAGAAAATAAAAGTTAACCAGCCTCACTAGAAAATAAAAGTGAATCAGCCTCACTAGAAAATAAAAGTTAACCAGCCTCACTAGAAAATAAAAGTGAATCAGCCTCACTAGAAAATAAAAGTGAATCAGCCTCACTAGAAAATAAAAGTTAACTAGCCTCACTAGAAAATAAAAGTTAATCAGCCTCACTAGAAAATAAAAGTTAACCAGCCTCACTAGAAAATAAAAGTGAATCAGCCTCACTAGAAAATAAAAGTGAATCAGCCTCACTAGAAAATAAAAGTTAACTAGCCTCACTAGAAAATAAAAGTGAATCAGCCTCACTAGAAAATAAAAGTTAACCAGCCTTACTAGAAAATAAAAGTTAACCAGCCTCACTAGAAAATAAAAGTGAATCAGCCTCACTAGAAAATAAAAGTGAATCAGCCTTACTAGAAAATAAAAGTGAATCAGCCTCACTAGAAAATAAAAGTGAATCAGCCTCACTAGAAAATAAAAGTGAATCAGCCTCACTAGAAAATAAAAGTGAATCAGCCTTACTAGAAAATAAAAGTGAATCAGCCTCACTAGAAAATAAAAGTTAACCAGCCTCACTAGAAAATAAAAGTTAACCAGCCTCACTAGAAAATAAAAGTGAATCAGCCTTACTAGAAAATAAAAGTTAATCAGCCTTACTAGAAAATAAAAGTGAATCAGCCTCACTAGAAAATAAAAGTTAACCAGCCTTACTAGAAAATAAAAGTGAATCAGCCTTACTAAAAAATAAAAGTGAATCAGCCTCACTAGAAAATAAAAGTTAACCAGCCTCACTAGAAAATAAAAGTGAATCAGCCTCACTAGAAAATAAAAGTGAATCAGCCTTACTAGAAAATAAAAGTGAATCAGCCTCACTAGAAAATAAAAGTTAACCAGCCTTACTAGAAAATAAAAGTGAATCAGCCTCACTAGAAAATAAAAGTGAATCAGCCTTACTAGAAAATAAAAGTGAATCAGCCTCACTAGAAAATAAAAGTTAACCAGCCTCACTAGAAAATAAAAGTTAACCAGCCTCACTAGAAAATAAAAGTTAACCAGCCTCACTAGAAAATAAAAGTTAACCAGCCTCACTAGAAAATAAAAGTTAACCAGCCTCACTAGAAAATAAAAGTGAATCAGCCTCACTAGAAAATAAAAGTTAACCAGCCTCACTAGAAAATAAAAGTGAATCAGCCTTACTAGAAAATAAAAGTGAATCAGCCTTACTAGAAAATAAAAGTGAATCAGCCTCACTAGAAAATAAAAGTGAATCAGCCTCACTAGAAAATAAAAGTTTACTAGCCTCACTAGAAAATAAAAGTGAATCAGCCTCACTAGAAAATAAAAGTTAACCAGCCTCACTAGAAAATAAAAGTGAATCAGCCTCACTAGAAAATAAAAGTGAATCAGCCTCACTAGAAAATAAAAGTGAATCAGCCTCACTAGAAAATAAAAGTGAATCAGCCTTACTAGAAAATAAAAGTGAATCAGCCTCACTAGAAAATAAAAGTGAATCAGCCTTACTAGAAAATAAAAGTGAATCAGCCTCACTAGAAAATAAAAGTTAACCAGCCTCACTAGAAAATAAAAGTGAATCAGCCTCACTAGAAAATAAAAGTTAACCAGCCTCACTAGAAAATAAAAGTGAATCAGCCTCACTAGAAAATAAAAGTGAATCAGCCTCACTAGAAAATAAAAGTTAACTAGCCTCACTAGAAAATAAAAGTTAATCAGCCTCACTAGAAAATAAAAGTTAACCAGCCTCACTAGAAAATAAAAGTGAATCAGCCTCACTAGAAAATAAAAGTGAATCAGCCTCACTAGAAAATAAAAGTTAACTAGCCTCACTAGAAAATAAAAGTGAATCAGCCTCACTAGAAAATAAAAGTTAACCAGCCTTACTAGAAAATAAAAGTTAACCAGCCTCACTAGAAAATAAAAGTGAATCAGCCTCACTAGAAAATAAAAGTGAATCAGCCTTACTAGAAAATAAAAGTGAATCAGCCTCACTAGAAAATAAAAGTGAATCAGCCTCACTAGAAAATAAAAGTGAATCAGCCTCACTAGAAAATAAAAGTGAATCAGCCTTACTAGAAAATAAAAGTGAATCAGCCTCACTAGAAAATAAAAGTTAACCAGCCTCACTAGAAAATAAAAGTGAATCAGCCTCACTAGAAAATAAAAGTGAATCAGCCTTACTAGAAAATAAAAGTGAATCAGCCTTACTAGAAAATAAAAGTGAATCAGCCTCACTAGAAAATAAAAGTGAATCAGCCTCACTAGAAAATAAAAGTGAATCAGCCTTACTAGAAAATAAAAGTGAATCAGCCTCACTAGAAAATAAAAGTGAATCAGCCTCACTAGAAAATAAAAGTGAATCAGCCTCACTAGAAAATAAAAGTGAATCAGCCTTACTAAAAAATAAAAGTGAATCAGCCTCACTAGAAAATAAAAGTTAACCAGCCTCACTAGAAAATAAAAGTTAACCAGCCTCACTAGAAAATAAAAGTGAATCAGCCTTACAAGAAAATAAAAGTGAATCAGCCTTACTAGAAAATAAAAGTGAATCAGCCTCACTAGAAAATAAAAGTGAATCAGCCTCACTAGAAAATAAAAGTGAATAAGCCTTACTAGAAAATAAAAGTGAATCAGCCTCACTAGAAAATAAAAGTTAACCAGCCTCACTAGAAAATAAAAGTTAACCAGCCTCACTAGAAAATAAAAGTGAATCAGCCTCACTAGAAAATAAAAGTTAACCAGCCTCACTAGAAAATAAAAGTTAATCAGCCTCACTAGAAAATAAAAGTGAATCAGCCTCACTAGAAAATAAAAGTGAATCAGCCTTACTAGAAAATAAAAGTGAATCAGCCTCACTAGAAAATAAAAGTTAACCAGCCTCACTAGAAAATAAAAGTGAATCAGCCTCACTAGAAAATAAAAGTTAACCAGCCTCACTAGAAAATAAAAGTGAATCAGCCTCACTAGAAAATAAAAGTGAATCAGCCTCACTAGAAAATAAAAGTTAACCAGCCTCACTAGAAAATAAAAGTTAACCAGCCTCACTAGAAAATAAAAGTGAATCAGCCTCACTAGAAAATAAAAGTTAACCAGCCTCACTAGAAAATAAAAGTTAACCAGCCTCACTAGAAAATAAAAGTGAATCAGCCTCACTAGAAAATAAAAGTGAATCAGCCTTACTAGAAAATAAAAGTTAACCAGCCTCACTAGAAAATAAAAGTGAATCAGCCTCACTAGAAAATAAAAGTGAATCAGCCTCACTAGAAAATAAAATGAATCAGCCTTACTAGAAAATAAAAGTGAATCAGCCTCACTAGAAAATAAAAGTTAACCAGCCTCACTAGAAAATAAAAGTGAATCAGCCTCACTAGAAAATAAAAGTTAACCAGCCTCACTAGAAAAAAAAAGTGAATCAGCCTCACTAGAAAAAAAAAGTGAATCGGCCTCACTAGAAAATAAAAGTTAACCAGCCTCAGTAGAAAAGAAAAGTTAACCAGCCTCACTAGAAAAAAAAAGTGAATCAGCCTCACTAGAAAATAAAAGTGAATCGGCCTCACTAGAAAATAAAAGTGAATCAGCCTTACTAGAAAATAAAAGTGAATCAGCCTTACTAGAAAAAAAAAAGTGAATCGGCCTCACTAGAAAATAAAAGTGAATCAGCCTTACTAGAAAATAAAAGTGAATCAGCCTTACTAGAAAATAAAAGTGAATCAGCCTCACTAGAAAAAAAAAAGTGAATCAGCCTTACTAGAATATAAAAGTTAATCAGCCTTACTAGAAAATAAAAGTTAACCAGCCTCACTAGAAAATAAAAGTGAATCAGCCTCACTTGAAAATAAAAGTGAATCAGCCTCACTAGAAAATAAAAGTGAATCAGCCTCACTAGAAAATAAAAGTTAACCAGCCTCACTAGAAAATAAAAGTGAATCAGCCTCACTAGAAAATAAAAGTTAACCAGCCTCACTAGAAAATAAAAGTGAATCAGCCTCACTAGAAAATAAAAGTGAATCAGCCTCACTAGAAAATAAAAGTGAATCAGCCTCACTAGAAAATAAAAGTTAACAAGCCTCACTAGAAAATAAAAGTGAATCAGCCTCACTAGAAAATAAAAGTGAATCAGCCTTACTAGAAAATAAAAGTTAACCAGCCTCACTAGAAAATAAAAGTGAATCAGCCTCACTAGAAAATAAAAGTTAACCAGCCTCACTAGAAAATAAAAGTGAATCAGCCTCACTAGAAAATAAAAGTGAATCAGCCTCACTAGAAAATAAAAGTTAACCAGCCTCACTAGAAAATAAAAGTGAACCAGCCTCACTAGAAAATAAAAGTTAATCAGCCTCACTAGAAAAAAAAAGTGAATCGGCCTCACTAGAAAATAAAAGTGAACCAGCCTCACTAGAAAATAAAAGTGAACCAGCCTCACTAGAAAATAAAAGTGAATAAGCCTCACTAGAAAATAAAAGTGAATCAGCCTTACTAGAAAATAAAAGTGAATCAGCCTCACTAGAAAATAAAAGTTAACCAGCCTCACTAGAAAATAAAAGTGAATCAGCCTCACTAGAAAATAAAAGTTAACTAGCCTCACTAGAAAAAAAAAGTTAACCAGCCTCACTAGAAAATAAAAGTGAATCGGCCTCACTAGAAAATAAAAGTTAACCAGCCTCAGTAGAAAATAAAAGTTAACCAGCCTCACTAGAAAATAAAAGTGAATCGGCCTAACTAGAAAAAAAAAAGTGAATCAGCCTCACTAGAAAATAAAAGTGAATCAGCCTCAGTAGAAAATAAAAGTTAACCAGCCTCAGTAGAAAATAAAAGTGAATCAGCCTCACTAGAAAATAAAAGTGAATCAGCCTTACTAGAAAATAAAAGTGAATCAGCCTTACTAGAAAATAAAAGTGAATCAGCCTCACTAGAAAATAAAAGTGAATCAGCCTTACTAGAAAAAAAAAAGTGAATCGGCCTCACTAGAAAATAAAAGTGAATCAGCCTTACTAGAAAATAAAAGTGAATCAGCCTCACTAGAAAAAAAAAAGTGAATCAGCCTCACTAGAAAATAAAAGTGAATCAGCCTCAGTAGAAAATAAAAGTTAACCAGCCTCACTAGAAAATAAAAGTGAATCGGCCTCACTAGAAAATAAAAGTGAATCAGCCTTACTAGAAAATAAAAGTGAATCAGCCTCACTAGAAAATAAAAGTGAATCAGCCTCACTAGAAAATAAAAGTTAACTAGCCTCACTAGAAAATAAAAGTGAATCAGCCTTACTAGAAAATAAAAGTGAATCAGCCTCACTAGAAAATAAAAGTTAACCAGCCTCACTAGAAAATAAAAGTTAACCAGCCTCACTAGAAAATAAAAGTTAACCAGCCTCACTAGAAAATAAAAGTTAACCAGCCTCACTAGAAAATAAAAGTTAACCAGCCTCACTAGAAAATAAAAGTGAATCAGCCTCACTAGAAAATAAAAGTTAACCAGCCTCACTAGAAAATAAAAGTGAATCAGCCTTACTAGAAAATAAAAGTGAATCAGCCTTACTAGAAAATAAAAGTGAATCAGCCTCACTAGAAAATAAAAGTGAATCAGCCTCACTAGAAAATAAAAGTTAACTAGCCTCACTAGAAAATAAAAGTGAATCAGCCTCACTAGAAAATAAAAGTTAACCAGCCTCACTAGAAAATAAAAGTGAATCAGCCTCACTAGAAAATAAAAGTGAATCAGCCTCACTAGAAAATAAAAGTGAATCAGCCTCACTAGAAAATAAAAGTGAATCAGCCTCACTAGAAAATAAAAGTGAATCAGCCTCACTAGAAAATAAAAGTGAATCAGCCTTACTAGAAAATAAAAGTGAATCAGCCTTACTAGAAAATAAAAGTGAATCAGCCTCACTAGAAAATAAAAGTTAACCAGCCTCACTAGAAAATAAAAGTGAATCAGCCTCACTAGAAAATAAAAGTTAACCAGCCTCACTAGAAAATAAAAGTGAATCAGCCTCACTAGAAAATAAAAGTGAATCAGCCTCACTAGAAAATAAAAGTTAACTAGCCTCACTAGAAAATAAAAGTTAATCAGCCTCACTAGAAAATAAAAGTTAACCAGCCTCACTAGAAAATAAAAGTGAATCAGCCTCACTAGAAAATAAAAGTGAATCAGCCTCACTAGAAAATAAAAGTTAACTAGCCTCACTAGAAAATAAAAGTGAATCAGCCTCACTAGAAAATAAAAGTTAACCAGCCTTACTAGAAAATAAAAGTTAACCAGCCTCACTAGAAAATAAAAGTGAATCAGCCTCACTAGAAAATAAAAGTGAATCAGCCTTACTAGAAAATAAAAGTGAATCAGCCTCACTAGAAAATAAAAGTGAATCAGCCTCACTAGAAAATAAAAGTGAATCAGCCTCACTAGAAAATAAAAGTGAATCAGCCTTACTAGAAAATAAAAGTGAATCAGCCTCACTAGAAAATAAAAGTTAACCAGCCTCACTAGAAAATAAAAGTGAATCAGCCTCACTAGAAAATAAAAGTGAATCAGCCTTACTAGAAAATAAAAGTGAATCAGCCTTACTAGAAAATAAAAGTTAATCAGCCTCACTAGAAAATAAAAGTGAATCAGCCTCACTAGAAAATAAAAGTGAATCAGCCTTACTAGAAAATAAAAGTGAATCAGCCTCACTAGAAAATAAAAGTGAATCAGCCTCACTAGAAAATAAAAGTGAATCAGCCTCACTAGAAAATAAAAGTGAATCAGCCTTACTAGAAAATAAAAGTGAATCAGCCTCACTAGAAAATAAAAGTTAACCAGCCTCACTAGAAAATAAAAGTTAACCAGCCTCACTAGAAAATAAAAGTGAATCAGCCTTACAAGAAAATAAAAGTGAATCAGCCTTACTAGAAAATAAAAGTGAATCAGCCTCACTAGAAAATAAAAGTGAATCAGCCTCACTAGAAAATAAAAGTGAATAAGCCTTACTAGAAAATAAAAGTGAATCAGCCTCACTAGAAAATAAAAGTTAACCAGCCTCACTAGAAAATAAAAGTTAACCAGCCTCACTAGAAAATAAAAGTGAATCAGCCTCACTAGAAAATAAAAGTTAACCAGCCTCACTAGAAAATAAAAGTTAATCAGCCTCACTAGAAAATAAAAGTGAATCAGCCTCACTAGAAAATAAAAGTGAATCAGCCTTACTAGAAAATAAAAGTGAATCAGCCTCACTAGAAAATAAAAGTTAACCAGCCTCACTAGAAAATAAAAGTGAATCAGCCTCACTAGAAAATAAAAGTTAACCAGCCTCACTAGAAAATAAAAGTGAATCAGCCTCACTAGAAAATAAAAGTGAATCAGCCTCACTAGAAAATAAAAGTTAACCAGCCTCACTAGAAAATAAAAGTTAACCAGCCTCACTAGAAAATAAAAGTGAATCAGCCTCACTAGAAAATAAAAGTTAACCAGCCTCACTAGAAAATAAAAGTTAACCAGCCTCACTAGAAAATAAAAGTGAATCAGCCTCACTAGAAAATAAAAGTGAATCAGCCTTACTAGAAAATAAAAGTTAACCAGCCTCACTAGAAAATAAAAGTGAATCAGCCTCACTAGAAAATAAAAGTGAATCAGCCTCACTAGAAAATAAAATGAATCAGCCTTACTAGAAAATAAAAGTGAATCAGCCTCACTAGAAAATAAAAGTTAACCAGCCTCACTAGAAAATAAAAGTGAATCAGCCTCACTAGAAAATAAAAGTTAACCAGCCTCACTAGAAAAAAAAAGTGAATCAGCCTCACTAGAAAATAAAAGTGAATCGGCCTCACTAGAAAATAAAAGTTAACCAGCCTCAGTAGAAAAGAAAAGTTAACCAGCCTCACTAGAAAAAAAAAGTGAATCAGCCTCACTAGAAAATAAAAGTGAATCGGCCTCACTAGAAAATAAAAGTGAATCAGCCTTACTAGAAAATAAAAGTGAATCAGCCTTACTAGAAAAAAAAAAGTGAATCGGCCTCACTAGAAAATAAAAGTGAATCAGCCTTACTAGAAAATAAAAGTGAATCAGCCTTACTAGAAAATAAAAGTGAATCAGCCTCACTAGAAAAAAAAAAGTGAATCAGCCTTACTAGAATATAAAAGTTAATCAGCCTTACTAGAAAATAAAAGTTAACCAGCCTCACTAGAAAATAAAAGTGAATCAGCCTCACTTGAAAATAAAAGTGAATCAGCCTCACTAGAAAATAAAAGTGAATCAGCCTCACTAGAAAATAAAAGTTAACCAGCCTCACTAGAAAATAAAAGTGAATCAGCCTCACTAGAAAATAAAAGTTAACCAGCCTCACTAGAAAATAAAAGTGAATCAGCCTCACTAGAAAATAAAAGTGAATCAGCCTCACTAGAAAATAAAAGTGAATCAGCCTCACTAGAAAATAAAAGTTAACAAGCCTCACTAGAAAATAAAAGTGAATCAGCCTCACTAGAAAATAAAAGTGAATCAGCCTTACTAGAAAATAAAAGTTAACCAGCCTCACTAGAAAATAAAAGTGAATCAGCCTCACTAGAAAATAAAAGTTAACCAGCCTCACTAGAAAATAAAAGTGAATCAGCCTCACTAGAAAATAAAAGTGAATCAGCCTCACTAGAAAATAAAAGTTAACCAGCCTCACTAGAAAATAAAAGTGAACCAGCCTCACTAGAAAATAAAAGTTAATCAGCCTCACTAGAAAAAAAAAGTGAATCGGCCTCACTAGAAAATAAAAGTGAACCAGCCTCACTAGAAAATAAAAGTGAACCAGCCTCACTAGAAAATAAAAGTGAATAAGCCTCACTAGAAAATAAAAGTGAATCAGCCTTACTAGAAAATAAAAGTGAATCAGCCTCACTAGAAAATAAAAGTTAACCAGCCTCACTAGAAAATAAAAGTGAATCAGCCTCACTAGAAAATAAAAGTTAACTAGCCTCACTAGAAAAAAAAAGTTAACCAGCCTCACTAGAAAATAAAAGTGAATCGGCCTCACTAGAAAATAAAAGTTAACCAGCCTCAGTAGAAAATAAAAGTTAACCAGCCTCACTAGAAAATAAAAGTGAATCGGCCTCACTAGAAAAAAAAAAGTGAATCAGCCTCACTAGAAAATAAAAGTGAATCAGCCTCAGTAGAAAATAAAAGTTAACCAGCCTCAGTAGAAAATAAAAGTGAATCAGCCTCACTAGAAAATAAAAGTGAATCAGCCTTACTAGAAAATAAAAGTGAATCAGCCTTACTAGAAAATAAAAGTGAATCAGCCTCACTAGAAAATAAAAGTGAATCAGCCTTACTAGAAAAAAAAAAGTGAATCGGCCTCACTAGAAAATAAAAGTGAATCAGCCTTACTAGAAAATAAAAGTGAATCAGCCTCACTAGAAAAAAAAAAGTGAATCAGCCTCACTAGAAAATAAAAGTGAATCAGCCTCAGTAGAAAATAAAAGTTAACCAGCCTCACTAGAAAATAAAAGTTAACCAGCCTCAGTAGAAAATAAAAGTTAACCAGCCTCACTAGAAAATAAAAGTGAATCGGCCTCACTAGAAAATAAAAGTGAATCAGCCTTACTAGAAAATAAAAGTGAATCAGCCTCACTAGAAAATAAAAGTGAATCAGCCTTACTAGAAAAAAAAAAGTGAATCGGCCTCACTAGAAAATAAAAGTGAATCAGCCTTACTAGAAAATAAAAGTGAATCAGCCTTACTAGAAAATAAAAGTGAATCAGCCTCACTAGAAAAAAAAAAGTGAATCAGCCTCAAAAAAAATAAAAATAAATAAAAAAATAAATTAAAAATTAGTGAACACTTCTCCCCAATCATGGCTTATAGAATTATAACAGTTTAGTAAATATTACTGAATTCTATAACATTTACATGAAAAAGACTAAAAGTTAGAAGTTTTGAAATGCCGTGAGAATAACATCCAATATGAGAACTCTAGTAAAAAAAAGCACAGTAATCCAATATGAGAACTCTAGTAAAAAAAAGCACAGTAATACTAATGTTATATTCATAACTAATTGATGACTTCGGCCTCTACTGCTTCTTTAGAATGAGTTCTTTTTTCTAGTAGGCAGTGGCTTCTACAAGTCTAGTGTTTTTATTAATTGTAATTACGCACGTTTTTTTTCCGTTCTAGTTTAATTCCCTAATTGTATATATTAGTTTTAGCCCAGAAATGAAGATACGATTTATTAAGACGATTTATGAAGTTAATATTTATTGCTTGATCCGTAACCGTATGTTACGTTGCGCGAAAATCAGCACACATGCTATATATTATTTATGCCATTCAATTAACACCTTTTGCGTTAGGTTGCATATCATTATTGATTTACTTTCTATTGTTTTGTTTATATTCTTATTTACTCACGAAGTTATCTCACGAGTCATTTTCAGCGATTGATAAATAACAAATAGTGTTTTCTAACGTTTGAGTGAGCTTTTGCCGATTTCCATCATCCAACGCCCACCCGTTGAGACATTGTCGTTGATTCATCGCTGACAATGATATTTGGTCTTCTTTGGCATCGAAATGTCAACAACCCTCCCCCCAGCTCCTGCACGTTCTGCATTCTTTTAGTATGGGGTTGTTTGTTACTTTTTTCACGATCTTTCCATCCACCTTGACACTTCTCAAACATATTATTATCATTATCTTTATTATGTTTCCATTTAAAATAAATTCTTAAATACATTTTATTACACTGGTCAACAACAAATTATGTGTCTCAGTTTTGTAAGCTGATTTTGGACAATTTTGATGTGCTGAATCCAAAAATAACACTCTTTTTGCTGGGTCAGGTCGACATTTTAAGCTATAGTTAATTTTCTATTTTGTAACTTTTAAATACCCGAGAAAGGTACAACAGAAGTATTAACCATCTACCGTTTAAAGTTCTATTACCTGAACAAATTAAAATTTGTTTGCACTAGCAATACAAAGAAGAAAGCATTTGAATAAACAATTTTTGATTAAATTTTAATTAGGGAGTCTAAGTTTTGCGATTATTATGCGATATTTAAAGATAAGATAATACTTTATTTGGCCCATACGGGAATTCAATGGTAAAACTTGTTATTAAAACACACCAACATATGAAAGCAGACGAGAAGGTAAGTCTTACGTATTGGTTCTGTGTGTTTAAAAGTCAAATTATTTCATTACTGTGCGATTAAAACTGTTCGCAGAACATAGATATAATTGTGTCGAATTTTTTTGATACAGACTTTAAATTTCATGGAGACAACGTACACAAATTTATTTTTTTATTTTTTCAGGTATACAATCGTTACTCGAAGAATGTGTGTAAATAAGCCAGGTGTTTTTTGCTATGTTTGTGGTGAATACACCCTTGCACCAAATCGCAATACTGTCACCACCTTTATCAAGCGCGTTTACTATGCACATTTTGGCATGAAGCTCGGCGATCAAGACAAAAGTTGGGCACCTCACATGGTTTGCAGAAGATGCACAGAGCATCTCCGTCAATGGAGCAAAGGCACGCGAAAGTCCATGAACTTTGGCATCCCCATGATTTGGCGAGAGCCTTCAAATCGTGCAACCGATTGCTACTTTTGTGCTATCAATGTCATGGGGATTAACAGAAAAAATCGCACAACACTGGAGTATCCCAATCTGCCGTCAGCTATGCGCCCTACTCCTCATAGTGAAGAAATTCCCGTACCTGTATTTGAAGATACAAGTATTGAAGAAAGCAGCAGTAGCCAGGATGAAACTCAAAGCATTACCACTACCGATGATCATCATGATGCATCCTTTCCCGATGACAATGATGAGCAGCCAAAACTGTTTTCCCAAAACGAACTAAACGATCTTGTTCGCGATTTAAATTTGCCAAAAGACTCTGCCGAACCTCTTGCATCTCGTTTAAAGGACAAGAACATGCTGAATGGTAAAGTTAAGGTAAGTTTCTTCCGTACCAGGCACCAGGAATTTTTAAGATATTTTGCTCAAGAAAAAGAATTAATCTATTGCAATGACATAGTAGAGCTACTGAACATCTCGGCGTACCTGAATACGAATCAGAGGACTGGCGACTTTTTATCGACAGCAGCAAAAAGTCTTTGAAATTTGTGTTGTTACACAATTGAAATCAATTTGCATCCGTGCCATTGGCACATTCGACAAAATTAAAAGAACAGTATGAAGCAATTAAGTACGTCCTACAAAAAATGTCTTATGACCAACATGAATGGCTGATTTGCGTTGACTTAAATATGGTCAACTTCTTGCTTGGTCAACAGTCTGGATTTACCAAATACCCATGCTTTTTATGCCTCTGGGATAGTAGGGATCGTACTCAACATTACGTGAAAAAAGAATGGCCAGTACGTGAAGAGCTTGCAATTTGTAGAGCAAAAAATCTGATAAACAAGCCTCTAGTTGACAGGGGACGTATTTTATTTCCTCCACTGCATATAAAGCTCGGTTTGATGAAGCAATTCACAAAAGCCCTGGATAAAGATGGACGATGTCTTCAGTTTCTGTGTAAAACCTTCCCTGATTTGTCAACTGAAAAATTAAAAGCTGGTATTTTTGATGATCCTCAAATTAGGCAGCTGATCAAAAACTCTCCCGCGTTTGAGGAGACCATGAATCCTGTTGAGCAACAAGCGTGGAATTGCTTTGTTCAGGTCGTGATGAATTTCCTAGGCAACACAAAAGCAGAGAACTATAAAGATCTAGTAGCAAACATGTTAGTGGCCTTTAGGAACCTTGGCTGCAATATGAGCATAAAAATGCACTACCTGTACTCGCACATGGACCGCTTTCCCGAAAATCTTGGCTCTTTAAGCGATGAGCATGGTGAGCGCTTTCACCAGGACTTGAGAGAAATGGAATCACGCTACCAGGGAAGGTGGGACATGGTGATGATGGCGGACTAGTGTTGGAATTTAAAAAGAAATGTGCAAGCACCAAAACATTCGCGACAATCAAAAAACCAAAAATTTAGACCGTAATAATGCAAACATTAAGTTTTCATTTTTAGTTACATGTACTGTACATGAAGTGTACATGATTCTTTGTTAGAATACAGCAATTTTATCATAAAAACTGACATTTTGTCATTGAAACATCATTAGTAAATCTTGAAAACATTGTTTTAAAAAATATAAGTCGCATAATTTTAAATTCAAATTTACAAAAAAATTTGACCTCCGAGAGCAAAATGGATGTTATTTCTAGATTTGGCATGGCAAAAATACAGTAAAGCAGTTCAAAAATATCAGACACCTTTTAAAAAGTTTCTTTTTGTTGACCAGTGTTATATGTCAGTTGCAACAAACCGATCCATAGTAAATAGGCTGTTCGCTCTTTCTCTAGCTCTCTCTCTCTCTCTCTCTCTGTCTCTCTCTCTCTCTCTGTCTCTCTCTCCTTATCTGAGTAATTGTCTCAATCTATCTCTTTAATTCGCTCGCTCTGTCACCCTATATGTTTCGCTCTCTATCTGGCTCACTATAATTTCTTTTATCCTTCTATCTATCTATCTATCTATCTATCTATCTTTTTAACTTGCTAGCTTGCTCTCTCTCTCTCTCTCTCTCTCTCTCTCTCTCTCGGTCCTTCAAATCCTCGCAACCTATTTGTCCCTCTCTATCCATCTTGTTCTCTCTATCTCGCTGTCTCTTTTTCTCCATTTTCTATTTTCATTTATTTCTCGTTTTCTCCTACAAACATTCATTATCTCTCTCTCAATCACATTATTTTTCTATCTCTTTCTTTTCGACAAACAAAATGAAGTCTACTCATCAAAAGCGATTACTATTATTATAAATTTGTAACTTTCCGCATTACTAACCATTACAACAGACGTTTGCGTTGGCTTTTTAACAGACATGAACGAGAAATCGCAAAAGATTTAAACTTGAAAAAAGTTTTTAAAAATAAAACTAAAATTAGAGAGGATTAAATAAGACGAAAGAAGCAAAACGGTGTATGTAACGTATTTATTCCTTTCATCTGGTCCCGTCTTCAAAAGATGCGACTTTTAAAGTGAAATCTACACTTTGTACAGGTGCGGAAGGCGAGGGCAAAATAGTCCATAGTTTGAATAGAATTTGCATACTCACATGCAGGCGGATCAATTCCTAATGCAAATTAATGACTCATTCTTTGTAAAAATAATTAAGTATCTCAGTTTTGATAAAATTATAAAAATACATATTAGACATCAGTTAATAAATGTAGTGCAAATATCTGTTTCTTTTGAATATTTAAAAGAGTTCAGGGGGAATAATATGGGCACAATCTTCTATTTGATATATAGATATTTTAGATTTGATCATCTTTGCGATCGATCATCTGATTCAGAAAATCCACTGAAATTAAATTTATTTTAAGACTTTTTCAATGTTAAACTTGACATTTTGAAACATTTTATAGAATGAAAATTCTACATCGTTCCTGATATTGTTTACATCTTTAAGTAGATGACGTCATCTATTTGTGATGTTTTTTATGATATTAAATGGAATCATACTTGTGTCTTCTAACTCTGTTATAGTGGATTACGTCATCATTTTGTGATGTCAATCGCTGTTCACAGAGACAAAAATTGGTGAATAATATAAATCTCATCTGTCTGTTTAAATCTATGTATGTCTGCTTAAAACTTTTCCCAGCAGCATCGGACTGGGTGGAAACCGGTATCGTCTGAAAAGGTGATATCTTGGTCGAAAAATACGTGAACATCGGAAGAAAACGATAAATTATTTCTGTAGAAATATACGTCCGCAATGAGGGAGAGTAACAAAAAATCTTTTCTTCAAGACAATTAAGCCAACCACGCATGCGCGTAAAAGGCCTTTCTTGGATTAGTTTAAATAGAAAAAAAATCGACGTTATTTTGCTGACGCAATCGTTATAGTGACAGTGTCGTTGTCTTAAGGTGGCACGTTCGCGCGGACATATTTTTTTCGATTTTTAAAGTTTTAATATTTAAACAGGATTATTTATGCCAGTTTTTCATTTGTTTATCTTTATTTTCCCGTTTTATTTTTCCATCACGTTCGCTGTTCTTTTTGTTTTCGTTTTTCCAATTTTTTAAAAGTTTTAACATTTAAAAAGGGTTATTATGCCATTTCTTTTTCGTTCGCTTATTTTTAATTTCCATCACGTTCGCTGTTTTTTTTTGTTTTTGTTTTTCCGATTAAATCTTTTTAAATAATAAAACAGGGTTATTTCGTTCGCTTATTCCTCTTTTTCATTTTATTATTGTTTTTATTTACCCCCATCCATCTCATTACACACGGGCAACGTCAAGTGCCCCTGCTAGTCATACATAAACGGACAAGACAAAACAAATCTATATCTTATTAAATATATGTGACACCTTTTGTAACATCACACAACGTGCACGGTGAAAGCTGCAAACATTCAGATCTGGAAGCAATGTCTAGATAATTTTACATATTACATTATATATATATAAACATTTAAAGGATTAAACTTTGTTGATTGAAATAAGTATTGTTTCGTATCGGTCATTCACGAGAAGCGTACACATGCTAATTAAAACAAAACAGTATTTTCCAGTTAGTATAATCATTTCTTGTGGCATTAAAACAGAGAATGCATGTTTTTTACATATTTTTTTCTACAGAATTTTTTTTATTATTTTTTTTTATTACATTTTCACCCCAAACAAGGCACATTGCCACTTTGGTGTAGGGGGCTACTATCAGGGGAAACATCTACTGGGGTACTATGTAGGGATTAGGGCAGCGAGATGTTGGTTCACGTTGCACTTGAACTTATGCATGTCAGTACACTTTGGGAAGCAGTGACCCGGAATGGAATTCCAAAGTCTAGCAGTTCTGGGGAAGAAACTACTGGAGTAGAAGGATCTTTTACATCTAGGGATCTCTACACTGTGGGGGTGGGATTTTGCAGCTTGTCGGGTCTGTCGAGGGTGTTCACGTCGTGGGGGCACAAGTGCTTGCAGTTCTTCAGAGCATTCACCATTATAATACTTGTAGAACAGGCAGAGGGATGCAACGTTTCGACGATGGGACAGAGGCTGAAGTTTAGATGCCAGTTTAGGGCCTATCAGATTTGCGACTCTCTTTTGAACCCTGTCAAGGAGCGATAGACTAGTAGCCGATGCACCGGCCAAAATATGACAGCAATACTCCATACATGGGCGAATAGTGGCCTTATAGAGGTACAGGATACTTTCGGGTGTTTTCTAGCACGGTAGAGAGAGCCCACCTTCCTTGCAGCGGCCCTGGCAATGCCCTCGATGTAACTGTTCCAACTCATGTTTCCAGTGAACGTTAGGCCAAGGAGCTTGAGAGACGTACTCTCAGATAAAGAGTCGTTGGCCATTGCTATAGGTGGTAGAGAAGGTTTCTTGTAATTATTGAATGAAACCAGTTTTGTCTTGGTGGCATTGAACGTGACCATCCATTTTTGTCCCCATTCCACTACTGATTGGAGGTCATCCTCTAGTGTTTCTGCCATTACTTTAGATATATGTTCGTTTGTTTTCCTGTCGTGCCTGCTATAGAGTGTGGTGTCATCAGCATATATCCCCATCTCAGAGGCAATCTTGTCGGGGAGGTCATTTATGAATATCAGGAACAGCAGAGGTCCCAGGATAGATCCCTGGGGCACTCCCGCATTTATATCATATTGTTTAGATGTACGATCGTCGAGGACAACCTGGATTTTTCTCTTATCTAAGAAGGATTTAATTACGTTAAGTATTCTACCAGTGATACCGTAAGATCTAATCTTCCTGAGGAGACCCTCATGCCATACCCTGTCAAAAGCCTTAGATATATCTAGAGCTACCGCTCTTCCCTCTCCCGCTTTGTCCAGTGAATGGTATATGCGTTCAGAGATTACAGTGAGGATGTCTGCCGTGGAACGGGCTTGTCTAAATCCATATTGACGATCGGCCAGAAGTTTAGCATCTGTAAGGTGCTGGACTAGAGCATGGTTAATTAAGGTCTCAAATATTTTGGCAAAAAGTGGGAGGAGGCTAATCGGGCGATAATTTAATGGGTCAGTTCTTTCGCCAGAATTCTTGAATACTGGTACTACAGAAGCAGTTTTCCAACAGCTCGGAAAGCAAGATTCATTAAGGCATTTGTTGTAGAGTTTGGAGAGAACTGGAGCTACTTCGGCTGAGCACTTTTGTAATAGCACAGCTGGGATGAGGTCGGGTCCACATGCTTTGGAAGTGTCAAGGTTTTTTATGATAGCATGCACCTGAGCAGGGGTGATTTTCAGGTCGTCTAGCGTGGCGTCTGTCCGCATAGGAAATTGAGGTAGGGGGTGGTTTAGAGGGTCCAGTGTGGAGTTTGAGGCAAACCGACTGGCAAGCATGTTAGCCTTCTCGGTTGCTGAGCAAAGAACCTCGTGATTGTTGGTTAGTGGGGGAATTGTTGATTGCCCATTATTTACTACACTGTTGTAGATTTTCCAGAAGTCACGAGTTCCTAGTTTTTGTGCTTCGATGCGTTTTTTCGTGGTTTCCGTAAATTCCCTCTTAGCTGTCGCTATTTCTTTCTTAACGTTACTTCTAGCTTCTATGTACTTCTGTCTGTTTGAACTGGACTTATGTCGATTAAACCTGCGGAATGCATGCTGCCTTTGAGCAATGGCAGTTGCGCAAGTCGAAGTAAACCATTGGGGAGAGTGGGGCTTGCTATAGAATTTCCGCATGGGAACATGCGCTTCTATTGCAGTTTTGAACCATTCAGTGGTCTCGGTTGCACACTGTTCAGCAGGAAGAGAAAAAATATTTCCCCATGGGGCGTCTCTGATAAGATCTCTGATAGCTTCCCAGTCAGCTTTTTTATAATATCTCGTTGTTTTGAGCACTGGCTCTTCAGTTTTGGGTCTAGAGTTTAGGGCGATTTCAACCATTATCACCGCATGATCAGCGTTCCCAAGTGGGCTGTCGGCTTTCGTTACACAATCATCAGGAACTGTGGTCAAAAACAGATCTAATAGTGATGCGTGTTGTTCTTCCTGATCAGGGAAGCGGGTTGGAAAAGTAACAATTTGTGATAGGGAGTGAGATACAGAGAAGCTATGAGTTGCGCTGCCTGCTGCATCTGTGTAAGTAGAGAATCCAAGCCAGTTTTTGTGATGGACATTAAAGTCGCCAAATACATGTACTTGGGCGCTAGTGTCGAAGGAGAGTGCTGTGTCTATGCTGTCAGATACTTTGTTTATTATGGTGCAGTCTTGGGTCGAGGGAGAGCGGTAGAGAAAGTAAAAGTAGCTAATGTTGTGTTGCATGATTAGTCTAAAGCACATAAAGGCTTGATCATCCGTTTCTAGGTTTGTTTCTCTAGTCAAGGGAAGGGTATTACGAATGTAAACTCCAAGTCCGTGCATATGTCTGTCAGAGTCCTTACGGCAGAGTGGGAGATATCCAGGCATGTTAAAGTAGTTAGAGGGGATGGAGGAGTGTAGGTTAGTCTCACTTAGTGCTAAGATATCCGGGGTATTTGTTAGGAGAAATGCTTCAACATCAGCTAAATTAGTTCTAAGCCCACGAATATTTGTGAATGCAAGCCTCAAGGGAGGAGGCAAGTTGGATTTGTTTGACCCTAAGCCTGGTTTTAGCTTATTTTTAGATTGTACTGTCATCATGTTTTTTAACGAGTTTCAGTTGGGTTAGACCACAAATGCCATTTGACCTTTCGGGGCCAAGAGAAACGACCACCCTGGTCTTTAGTCTCGAGTGTCCAAGAAAAGAAAACCAAAGATAAGTAAAATCTTTAACTGTTTAGCATGAAATTTAAAGCAAATATTCTTTACATTCCCAGGCATATTGTAACCGATAATTTTCACCATTTAAATAGACCATTTCGCAGTTTACAAAACCCATCTCACTTAAATAAGTCAATGCTATAGTAAAGATAAACTCGGTTAAAAAAAAAAAAAAAAAAAGAAATCATGCGTATTTATTTAGAGGATATGAAAACTTTATTTCAAAATCATTTCCACCGTGTAAGAAATCCAGACTTATTACATGTCCAATTATTGCATATATTTAAAAAAAACGTATATAAATAATTAGATTTATTGAGTTAAACCTGAAACTCTACCATTCGTTAATTTATTGATGGTTTTCCTTCACGGCGGTTTAACTTATTTCAACAAATCCTTACGGTGAATATGATTTAAATTCTTTTCGAAAGCTGTAGTAACTGCACATTTCCTTTTCAGTTTTTCCGCTTTTCACCTTGTACGTTATATATGCTATTATTTTATGTTATATATGCTATTATTTTATTTCCATCATATTTGTTTGGAACGCGTATTTCAATTGTTAACATTAATATCTCTGAAAACGATACACAAGCGAGGAATCATCGTCGCGCCGCCCATTGGAAAACTTTTCACCAAGTGTCCCCCCTCCCCCTAAAGTAGCCTACCCAGTCCTCTACTGAATTAGATAGCATCTTGGTACCACAAATGCCATTTGACCTTTCGGGGCCAAGAGAAACGACCACCCTGGTCTTTAGTCTCGAGTGTCCAAGAAAAGAAAACCAAAGATAAGTAAAATCTTTAACTGTTTAGCATGAAATTTAAAGCAAATATTCTTTACATTTCCAGGCATATTGTAACCGATAATTTTCACCATTTAAATAGACCATTTCGCAGTTTACAAAACCCATCTCATTTAAATAAGTCAATGCTATAGTAAAGATAAACTCGGTTAAAAAAAAAAAAAAAAAAAGAAATCATGCGTATTTATTTAGAGGATATGAAAACTTTATTTAAGTACGTTACTTAATATAAATCAGCCATCGCAAGGCGATTTTTTTTTATGTTAATTTTCTCAATTAAAATAACGCTAACAAGATATCAGTGACCCTCCCCCCTTACTTGTGCACTGCCATTTCCTTTCCGGACACCTTTGCTCTTGATCCATCATTTCATCAAAATACGAAAAATTAGATAAGCTGTTTTAAATTTCCTCTTTTGACAAAATTGCCAATCGAAATGCAGACGGGGTTTCCTTTACAATAGAGGATAGAACTGAAGCAGTATACTTATATGTACAATACGTGCGTACTAACTAAACCACCTTTGTTAACTATATAAAATCACCTGTACTGAATCCTCATCAGCTCACAACCTCATGTATCCTCAGACTCTTAATGTATCAGACCTTATATCACCAAGACATCCTTCTGAATAGATACAAGAATTCTTCTGAGCAGCATAACATCCAGTGATCATATATATGATCCTCATGAATTTGCTTATATCACTCTGAATACTACCTTAAATTTCCTTTCTATCCCTAAGCTAAGTAGAACACCTCATAATACTCTATTCAACTACTTTTAAAATTAGATACACCCAGTTGCAATATTAGAAGTGCTTCGTCCCTGACCTAGACTACGGACTTGTACAACAAACCATGAAACTATTGCACCTAAAATTCCTCTCAAAACTGAAAAATACTGCTGGTTGTATACTAAGTACCCCCTATAGATACTTTACCTCCAAGATGACTGCATCGTCTGTTTTGCATGACAAACCTTTTTAGTTTTTACTTAAATTCTCTTTCTCCTGATCACTAACAAATCAAACGGCTCTATTTCTCAAGTTGCCACTAAACCTAATCCATTCCACGTAACTTAGAGAGGTCCTTGCTCTCCGCCCTTGACCCTAACAGACTCGAAAATCGATACCCATTAACAACCAAAATTTCCTAGGTATGCCCCTGATTAAAACTCCTAACCCATAACCAAGCTTCTAAGTAAATACTTACTAGCCATAGTCCTATACATTGACTTAAAGTAATCTATAATGAACAGCAACCATTAATATCTCTTTATTAAGAGATAGTATTGCAATAATCATTACACAAACTAAACCGGTACTCATTGAAATAAAAACTTCCGGATATTAAGAGAAAGGCGAAGTCATTCTCCTTCGTTGTAGTCTAAAGGCTACTTACTCAAAGTGTCCAAAATCCCATGCATTCGTATACATTACTACTTATCCATCCATCTATATTTAACTATATTTACAACATATACAATAACCTATATCTATCAGGTATAACTGTACTCCATATCAAATGTTCTCTTGTATCTATACTGAGCATATCTTATATTTCAGTCTTACTAAATATTCGGTTTGGGCACCAAATCAGAATTTCTAATAAGTAAATCATACCTTAACACTTTATCCTTATCCTAAACCTACTAAACCATATCTAATCATCCATCCCTAAACTTACAAAACTATATCTAACCATACATTAACTCGTCTCTCTCAATCCAATACTGTAACAAATTTAGCTGCTTTCACAGCACGAATTTTTACCTATACCCTCTCCCAGTAACAATGGAAATGGAAGCATAGTAATGCCTTTTTTAACCAGGTTACCTACTAAAACCAGCCCATATATCTATTTACCAAATTACACATGACTCAAAACTTACTGTTTTTACCCGTACTATATTTGCACTCGCATCTCATGCCCTGCTATCATCTAAAATATAGCTTGGGCACAACTCGTAGTTCAATTCTTAACACCTACTCACACTCTAATATTATACTAGACCCAAGCTCACATGAATAATAAATAAATAAATAAATAAAAATAAAAGGAAAAAATAAAATATATATATATATATACAAAAGTGAAAGCCTCAAACCACATTATCTCCTAACAAGCCTCCTTACAATCATAGTTGCTTACACTGCATGAGCTCTACTAAACCTCTTTATCCAGTAACAATGAAATAACAATGTCCCTAATCCACTTTGAGGAGTGTAACTATTTTAGCAGATATAACCTCTACAAACTAACCCAATAACATTAACTAACCACGCGGGGTCGCAGAAATACCTGGATTAGAACCCAGGCGCGGAGCAAACCCTCTCAGTGGTGACGGACCCAGTAGATCTTTCCAGATCATCCGTCTAGGAGAAGGGAAACTCTGAAACCAAACCAAAGAGGAGGGAGGCCTCTTCAGTCTTGGATGACAACCTTCCTAGAGCTGGTGACTCAATCAAATTACCGGTTTGCAAACTTAAAATGCTTAAGGAGTAGATAGGTCCTGCCTATCGCCCGGCTTCCATACTCCTTCTTTGCCTATTAGTCAGGCGCAGAGATACTATCACAGTGATTCGACAGAAACACCCAGTGGTAGATCTTGTTTCTTGTCTAGGGCAATGAACGCCGTTTCCCCACTCCCGACACACCCAACCCCTAAAGCTGGGCACTTGAGAATGCTTGAGTACCACATATGCCAGAGCAATTAGATTGGGTTGACCTTCCTCCGATGGGTTGAGGGTACAGGATTGACAGTTACTGGCTGCTGTTTCCGACTGGTAGTACAGGAGCCCTAACTCTTTGGTAGCGCTTAGAGCGGCTGCTCCATCAACAGTTGAATAATATCGGGATGTTTGCAGTGCCATGGCGCGCATGGAAAGGGACCCTGCACTCATCCCCGGTGGGCTTTCCTGAGGCCACAGTCCTAGTTGATGGAGGGTCAGCTGATGGTCTACTTGTGATGCATGTGTGATATTCTGCATAACCTCCTGTTCGGCTTCCCCTAACCCAACTGAAACTCGTTAAAAAAACATGATGACAGTACAATCTAAAAATAAGCTAAAACCAGTCTTAGGGTCAAACAAATCCAACTTGCCTCCTCCCTTGAGGCTTGCATTCACAAATATTCGTGGGCTTAGAACTAATTTAGCTGATGTTGAAGCATTTCTCCTAAGAAATACCCCGGATATCTTAGCACTAAGTGAGACTAACCTACACTCCTCCATCCCCCGTTGAAGAATCGAAAACGTTTGTGATTCATACAGAATATATATTTCTTTTATTTTGGGGAAAAAACAATTAGAAACATTTTACGTTTAAAAAAAGTAAATATCAAGTAAGAAATTGTGTTATTTTCCCGCCGATTCTAAATTTTTTCCACAATTCCAAATTTTTTCTCGATTCCAATTTTTTCCCGATTCTAAATTTTTCCTGATTCCAAATTTTTTACCGATTCTGTTCTAATTTCCTAATCTCAATACAATATCCGATTTTTTTTTTGTTTCTAAATATTTTTATACAGATTTGTTGCGTTTTTATTTTCGAATAACTTTTAAAAACCCATGAAATATCTGCATATATTTTGCCACGAAAAGTTGGGAGAGGGAAAGGCAACAGATCTTTCTAAATGTTTTTTTTCTCGTATGTTTTCCTTGTAATAGATTAAGAATTGCGGAGCAACTAATAATTTATATCTCTTTGAAAGCAAAGCCGATTTGCATTTGTACGCCATTATTTAAAAAAATGTTATTCAAAATTTTTCACAAACAATTCAAAATATCAGAGAATTGACATAATTTCTTGTATGTATATATTTACGTGTGCGTGTGTCGCTTTTGTACACGTATGTATGTATGTGCATATTTTGTATGTATGTATATAAACAGATGTATGTCTAGGTATGAATATGTTTGCATTAGCCTATTACACGACGCCTAACTTAACTTATAACGACACGTAACTCCTGATGTCAAAAAATACACGTGCAAGCTCTTTTACCTGATGTTCAAAATCAATATATGAACAGACCCCCCGCACCCATCATTACAGATTTATATCCTGTTGTTAAAATAATCTCCAATAGGTTCTAATGTGATCTTTCTCTTTTTCCTATGCTTTTTTATCCTCTTATTTAGAAATCTCGCAACATTTTATGATCTGTTTAGATTTTTTGTTTTGAAGAGCTCCATTTTATCCTTTTTTTCTTTTTCAATTTCTTTCTAACCTTTTCCATTTTTCTTTTTGGCGCCGAGATGTTCTGGGTCGCATGAGGAAATCTTTTGACTGAAACAGATGGCTATTTATAGCGACCATATGTAACTGTTTACCCTCAAATAGTAAAAAACAAATTTGCTCCTTTTAATGAGCACTATCTTACAACCTCGTTGTCTTCATTAGTCCTGACTTAGAACACGTCAAACCTGAATATATATATATATATATATATATATATATATATATATATATATATATATATATACTTCAGAATAATGTAATGCAATGAATCTACTGGTATGCAAATCCAGTGATTATCGGTTTTACAAAATACTATTGGCTATAATCTCTATATAAATAAAATCAAGTCATTTTCCCCTCTCAGTTTGACCTTAATAGGATTAAAACTCAAGACATTTAATGCAAATGTAATGTGCACAACCTGCAGCACATAACCTGAGGTGTGCTATAGGTCTTACATTTCCTCGATAACCGTACATTCCTATAATCAATGGAAGTGATAAAATCTTTTCTCTCTAATACATTCATACTCCCACCGCGACCAATTAACACCGTTGCTGTATGTCCACAGGGGAATTTACGAGGAAACACCGGTTGGAGTTTTTAGTTGCTTAAAAAAATGGAATGGCATTTTACCGTCGGGTGAAACGCAACTGTCGATTTCTGCTCTTCTATGGGTTACTTATACCATTTCTTTTATTTCTTCTTTTCCCCCTTTTTTATCATTTTTTATTTGTTTTATTTTTGGGGGGGACTTCGAGTCGAAGGGTTACTTCAACGAAACAAACTAACCTTGGATTTCGGGTTTTACAACAAACTATAACAGTAAGCCGCTAGCGTTCATTAAATGTTCAAACGATTACTCGATTTATGTATTTTATTTACTGTATTTTTTCTTCTATTATGTTTTCCGTGATTTTATACGCGACACTATGGGGGAGATCTGACTTTTTCTTTACGGATTAGTTACTCATTCATTATTTATTTCTATACAGTGAATTTCTGATAGATTTATAAGCCCAATTACTATTACGCTATCGATATGGAACCAGACGAAATTCCAATTGGTAAAAAGCGACAACAAAGAAAACAATACAAATAGGAAAACAAAACAAAACATATAACAAACCGTTATACTTACACCTAACAATTATATGGTTAAAAATCCTTTTTTTGCATAAAACAAACCAACAATTAAAAAAATTATGATAAAATCTATTAAAAGTATTTTCATTATATACGGTCAATTTTCTGGTTTTCTGTATTTCTTTTTCCCCATTTGTATTTTTACCTGTTTGTTTTGTTTCTTTGTTTTTATGGCAGAAAACAAACTAACAATAAAGATCAAAACAAAACAAAAAAATATACATAATTGCATTTTACATGGTACGTTTTCTGCGAGTTTTTTCTCCCATTTGTATTAATTCCAGTTCTTTTCGTTTGTTTGTTTGTTTATTTGTTTCGTTTTCCCTGTACTTTGACCTGACACCGATGACTGCCGGTTTCGCCCGATCAATGTTTTACGAGAATTCACGAGAATTCGGGTCAACTTTTGCAGGACTACCTTCATTTTCTTCTTTTTTTCACTTTTTCTTGGGCCCTAAACACCTACAAATGATTTCTTAACACCCTTTCTTACATTTCCCCCCAGTTTTTGCCATTAATTCTTTCAATTTTACGCGCATAAAACACATAAAAATAACATTATACATATTTGGGTCATTTTGCTTACCAGAGGGGAGGGCAAATACAGTTGCATTTCTTCGCCAGATTGGACACTAACAGAACAAATTCAATATAAATCATTACGGGTTTATTTTGTTTATAAAAAAAGTCAGCTCTTTGCATTTACAGAAAATTTACTCCAGTCATATATTAGCTAAACCAGGGGGTCATCTATAAATATAAAAGCGAAAATGTGAATGTGTGTGTGCGTGTTGGTGTGTGTGGTGTGTATGTGTGTGTTGGTGTGTGTGGGTGTGTGAGTGTGTGTGGGTGTGTGTGTATGTGTGTGGGGGGTGTATGTGTGTGTGGGTGTGTTCGCTTCTTCTTGTGTATGTCCGCGAATGATTTGGCTTGCAGCGCAAAAATAGATCAGACATCCCCGTACCTGTTCATTTCGCTTCATAAACCTTCATATAACGCCCTTATCAGTTCCTCTCCCTTGTGACACAGATGGTTAGGTGACTGGCTTTTTTGCCTTTCATTTCAACCTTTGTGTCAAGGCTTCGGGGTTCAATCCGACCTTCCGACCAAAACCTATTCTTTTTCTTTTACATACCTTTTTAACACACCAAACACCCGGGCAACGCCGGGTACCCCCCGTTAGTATTTTATAAAGACAATCCCAGCTAAATGAAAATTGCTCAATATACCAGATAGAGCAACTAATTTATTATCTAGTAATTTAAATTTTATGCTGCGAAACGGTTAAATTTAAAATCTACAATTTTTATATGCAAGACAAAGAATATATTTCAATAAGTATATTTCCTTAACCTATATGTTTTCGATTTTTATCCATCTCATCAGAGTAAAAAATATTAGCAAATATTATATGTTATTTCTACCTAATTTGTTAAATGCAATAAAATAGAAAATCATAATTAAAAGTTTTGAAAGTTTTATAATATTTGAGTATGGGAAATTAGATTTTATTTCAGAATGAAAAGGATATTGAACTTCATATGAAAACTGTATGGTAAATCCTGAAGTGAGAGATTTTGGTAGCAGGGAAGTAAAAGGATCCAATGCGTAAAGAGCACAAGGTAACAATCCGAAGTAGGCATGATTCCGTGGTTTCTCCTTTTGTTAGATGAGATATCTGGTAAATATTTGATTATATCAATCTGGTGAAGATGTTGTTGAAATAAAAACATAATTTCTTTATATTTTTTAATATATATGTTTCATAATCCACTCCAAGTGTAATTTCAATTTGTGAATAAAAACAACATTTCCGGAGACAGATAAAACAAAATGAGATAAATAAAAGAAAAGAATTGCTTAATAAAGCCAAGCAAAATAGTCATTAAAGTTAGTTATTAAAATAATGTTTATAGCAATAAGATATTTATAAATACGCACAAGTGAAAAAGTTGTGCTAGGGTTTACAAATGAGAAAAACACATGTAGCGTATAAAATATAATATGTATTTATCATAATGAATACAGGAGCCACTAAAGTAGTATGAGAGGAACGTGTTCGTAGCATACGATTAAATATGGTGTCAATGTCTCCATTTAGTCTCTGAAACCAGTGGTATGCATAGGACTGGTTGATTCGACTTAGTTCTCAAATAGGAGTGATTTTTACCCCACAACAGTATCCAATTGAATTCTTATTCTAAAATCTGAAAAGATGGTAATGGAAGAATCAAATTTGAAGAGATGAAGAAAAAGAAGAAACGAGAAAGGAAGAGGGAGAGATAGAAATAAAGGGGGAATTAAAAAAATAAAAAAGAGAGATATAGAAACGAAACCTATTGAGGCCCAGTCTCGTCAAAGTCCACACCGATTATGATCACACGTTCAATGATGATGTTCCCCACCCAGAGATGGTACACACCATTTTTAATTTTAAGTCAAATTTCAAGGGAATGTTCTTCGACCTAAAGATCGTTCACACAATTTTTCAAGGTCACGATCAAAGGTTAAGTTCGGGAATTTGCTGTACGTTTAAGTATAATGCAGTCCCGTGCGAAGCGCGAGTGTCTTTCATAATATATATATATATATATATATATATATTAAGTAATGTGATTTAAAATTTAAAAATTAAAAAAAAAAATTTTAATTTAAAAATCAAATTTTAATCAAATTAAAAATCAGTTTCATAAGAAGGAACAACAACAAAATCAATTATCTGTACGATCGTTTCGGAAATCCGTGCTTTTTATTGTGGTATACATGAAGTTATGTAGAACAATTATATATAGTTTTTTTGGTAATCACGGTCTCCTCATCAGCAAATTTAGGAGGATTTTTATTGAATTTAAAAGACACCATAAATAAACCTAGCATTAAAAGTAAGGCAGATGAATCTGAAAAAATTGAAATAAAAGGTTTGGATTTAAAATTTATAAGAAAATTTATATGGGTTAGAGATAGAAATGAGTAGCAAAATATATATTTTCGAATTTACATAATAAATTTGATTTAAAATATATAGAGATAGTTACCTTTTAGTTTTTCTTTTTTTGAAATCAGGAACTGTGTTTAAAGTAGTCATTTAGATGTTTGCTATAGCTTTTTATTTTATTGAATGATGAATTTTAAAAGGGCGACGCTCGTGCAATAAATTGTTTCCGTTAGCGTATTTTTGATTTAAAGACGCTACAGTTTATATATATAGAGAGAATATTTATTTTACAAGTTTTTAAGGGGAGATAATTGTCATGTGTTCTTGACTTTATTTATTATTTGTTTTATGGGTCTAAGGGAGGTAATTGGTCTAACTTAATTTATTAAAAAAAAATGTAATCTATTTTTACTAATGAGTAATTTTTAATGATTTAAGGTGGTTTATATTTATTAAATTTAAACCAACATTTATGACTACATGTCAGAAGCTCCTGTCTTGAATTTAATAGTTTGGTTGTACTTTTTATATCTTCATATTTTAAAATTTTTAGGGTCTCTTTTGTACATAGTGCACAAAATTTATCTCTTGGTTTATATGATTTGCAAGTCTCAATTATTTGCCATTTTAAGTTGAAAGAAATATTGCTGTTTGTTAGTTGCCAAATATAGTTGGATAGAGTAGTTTGGTTTGATAGAGAGTTATTTTTAAAAGAATGTTTGTGCGTTGAAATTCTATGTTTTATTAGGCCAGATGTGGAACCAATATATATTACCTCTTGTGATTATTTTCCGTTAGGTCTATTGTTGGATTATTATGTGGTTGGTTGATTAGTAATTGATCGGTAGATTGATTTAAGTTGGTGTTATTATTTAATCTGGTAGTTGAGTTATGGCTGTTGATAGGTTCTTGTATATGATTAGAAGATAATAAAAGCATCTACCCATGCGCACATATATGTAATTGCACACGCACCCCCATATATATATATGTATGTGTGTGTGTTATTCTGCGTATGTGTGGACATTTTAGCATGCTTATGTGCTTTTCAGTTCGTGATTTTCCACCTTCGTATAAATGTCAATATGGCTAAATGTTATCAAAAAAGCAATATATGTTATTTATTTGTCCATTTTTCGCTTATCTAATCCCACAATATCCGGCGCCCTTTCTATCTTCATTTCCAAATCTACTCAAAAATAACTAGATTTTATTTCTTTTTACAAATCATAACAGACTCATATTTTGATAGTTCGATGGATTTCGATTTGCGTTTGTGTAAACTGACCGTCCACTTTATCTACCGTAGGTCATTTCAATTTAGAAAAGCATTCGACAAAATGCTAGCACAACTTCCACAGGATTTGTGAAATGATCAAAAAACGCATCAAATTCCAATATCTATTATGATATTAAAATTATGATATTAAAACTTTACGGGTACTAAATTGGTTTTAGGGAAAATTATTCCCAACTCGCCATGAAAGATGCACTTTCCTATAAATAATAGAATTCATTCAAAAAGTATCTCAAACAAAAACAAATAAACACACAACATATTCATAAAAACGCGAGATGGTCCGGTGGTAGAGGTTTAGACTTCTTATCATGGGGTCCCGTATACGAATCTCGCTAGAGTCAGCCACTCTGATGATTCGTAGACGACGAAAACCTGGTAAGTTGATAATTACATTTTAAAAACAATACATATTCCGCTTCCCATGTGGGATCTGGCGAGTGGGTGGCCAATTTATCTCACAGCCATGAGAAATTATTTGGTTACCGAATATGTCCTGGAGCAGATTTAATGTTCTCGTGCCGTATGCGCTGTTGCACCGTCCTGCTAGAATCACATTGTTCGAGAGACCCCATTCGACTTGATCTTCTTACTGATGTGGATGGATCCTCGGCCACACTCTCTGATAATCTCTGACGATTCTAATCACTTCTTGCCGTACGGGGTCTACCAGACGTAGGAAGGTCACATACAAACACTTGCTCATAAAATCGAGCCACCAAAGCTTTTATTGCATTAGGATAGGGGAATTTCTTGTGTTGAAGTTTCGTCAAAATTCTCTTGGAGTTTCTGATATTGACTCATTCAACCGAAAATACAACTCTTCGATAAATATACGCTCCTCGGTAGTGTAACGCCCCACGATGACCTTGGAAGTGTTACTCTAGATAATCTGAGGAATAAAAGAAAAATCTAAAAAATTAAGAAAGCTATGAATTTTTTGTAACCATCAACTTCTTTTTCGACACCCTATATATATATATATATATATATATATATATATATATATATATATATATATATATATCTTTCGTAGAGAATTAGAAGGCTATCACAATGCGAGGAATCAGATATAGTCGGTGTATTTGAAAGAAGGCGAAAACAAGTGGCGATTTACAAATCAATAAGTACATACATATATGTCTATATATATATATATATATATATATATATATATATATATATATATACATATATGTCTTCAGTTGTATTAAATTGCAAATGTCTTGCTTGTTATGTCTTCGACAATATCCATAATAATTTCGGAAAAAATCCCTTTTCAAATGGTAGACGTGACAAATCGATTCAAAGCATGTTAGCATGCTTTGAATCGATCTGTCAGGTCCACCATTTATATATATATATATATATATATGTGTGTGTGTGTGTGTGTTTGTGTGTGTGTTTGTGTGTGTGCATATGTGTGTGTGCGTGTTTGCAGACTTATGTGCATACATAAATGAGTATGTGTATATACATGAGTATATATTTTCAAGTGTGTGTACAAATGATCATGAAATAATGCAATGCATTTATTCGAACATCTGTGCACGCATAAGAGCTCTCGGATGGTTTCAATAAAAAAGCGGGGCAATGTTGGCAGCTCGTTTGGCTGCCCCATACCCGGCATTACAATCTTCAAAGGAAGAAAAATGAAAAAAAAAAAAAAATGAAATGCAGGTTTTGCCATTAGAATTGGAAAGTGTTGGTCATCTGATATCAAGTTGATAAGTTTTTCTAGGGGACGGCTACTATACAGCGAGACATGATGGAGTATGCAAGTACCTCCACTAGACCATCGGTAAAAAATAAACATCCAGTATAGCAGCAAGTCCTAGGAACATCAACCTGAAAGAACAGTTGGAAATGACTTATATACCGTACATTACGACAATGTAATCCCTACCGCAACCTACCTTGAAAATGCCGCTGTGAAACCTAACATAGTTATATGGAATAAGTCAGAGAGAGTTGCAATCTTGATTGAAGTGAATGTTCCTAATGATGGCGGTCTGAACAGAGCTGAAAGAGAGAAACATACCAAATACCAAGCTGTTATATATGATATGAAAAGAAACGTGAATCTTAAGGAGATATCAATCATACCAGTTATCATAGGTGCCATAGGGTTTATGGAGAAGAACCTGAAGTCCTACCTAACTAATATTCCTGGTGAACCAAGTGCAAAAGAGATTCAGACAATTGCACTTAAGGGAACAGCGAGGATACTAAAAAGAGCTCTCGGTTGGTTTCAATGAAATGTGGTTAATGTTGGCAGCTGGTTTGGCTGCCCTATACCCATCATTACAATCGTCAAAGGAAGAAAAAATAATGTAACTTCACCTAATGAAATCTATAATATAAATCTCACCTGTCTGTTTTAATGTATGTATGTATGTATTTATGTCTGCCTAAAACTTTCGACAGACGCCACGGTTTTCACGAGATCAGTATCATTTTGGAGCTCAATCCTTCGAACGACAAATGTCGAAAAACTGGCCAGAAACATTAATTCTTTCATCCTCACCTGCGCAGTTTTCCACAGGGAAGAACGATTTTTTCGCTAACATTTTTTGCAAGCCATTCAACCTTCGTGTTAACGACGTTCCTGAAAAGGCGTTATTTCGACCGCTCGTGACGTCACGATCACAATAAGCACATTGGTAAGTTTTTTTTTGTTTGCTTGTTTTTTTTTTCCACCTCTTTTTCCTCTGGCGCGTTACGGGTTCGAGCCTGCTAAATACTCCTTTTTTTGTCGCTCGCAGTTTTCCTTTTTTATTCTTTTTGCTCAACCAACACCCTTACATGTACCACCACCTTCTTTTCCGCCTTAGCGTCACAGGTTTGAGCCTGCCTGCCGTCTACAACTTTTTATTTTTTTGTTTTTACTCAACACACTTCTAAACACCAGTGAAATGCCGAGCATCCAGTATTTGAGAAGCTCCCAGAACCACACCCTCTCAATAGTATATGAACATCAAGAGACAAGAGCCATCAGAAATACATCAGTCATCCAGCTTGCCAAGCATTTTGTCAGACCCGTCTAACAGATGAGGTTGAAACACCAAACAAACCTACAACAGAAACAGCAAGAAAGAGCCGGCAGAAATATACCACGAACTTCTAAAGGGGGAACCTTGAAGAGCGGGACAAACATCAGCGTGCAAAATATTTTCTAGGGGAACTCTCCCAGGATTACATAGACAAATAAATTTCTTTGGACTGGCTCAACAGTGGACAACTCCGCCACAATCAGGAAAGGCTTCCCAAGATCAGGGATTGATGACTAATGTTGAAGTGTGAGTCATCTGGTATAAAGTTGCAAGGTTCTCTGGCGAAGGGGTACTACACAGCGACGCATAATGGAGTATGAAAGTACCTCTACTCGGTCATCCGTAAAAAATTAAACATCTAGTGCACCAGCAAGTTCTGAAAACCTGAACCTGAAAGAACTTTTGGAAATGACTTATGTACAATATATTATGACCATGTACTCTCTACAGCCACCTACATTAATAATTCTGCTTTCAAACCTGATATAGTTATAATAAATAAGTCAAGGAGAGTTAGAACCTTTGTTGAAATCAATGTCCATAATGATGGAGGTCTGAACTAAGATGAAAGAGAGAAATAGACGGAATATCAAGTTCTCATCTATGATATAAAATAAATTGGAACCGTAGGGAGATTTCAATCATACCAAAGGACTTATGAAAGGAAAACCTGAAGTCTTACTTGGCTAGCGAAGTGCAAGATTAATTCAGACAATAGCACTTAAAGGGACAATGAGGATATAAAAAACTGTCCGTTGATATTAATAAAAAGCAGAGAATGTTCGCAGCTGGTTTGGATTCCCCATACCCATCATGCTATCTTTAAATACAAAAGTAAAAAACCATATTCTTGTAATACACACACATGTATATATATATATATATATATATATATATATATATATATATATATATATATTAGGTATATTTGTATTTATATGTTAGGTATATGCGCATATATAAAGTATATGCGTATATATATTAGGTACATGTATATATATATATTTATATATATATATATATATATATATATATATATATATCACTATTTCATTTACTCACATAAAATTAATATACGAAAGTATAAATTTATGTGTAAACTTTAAGTGTATTTTATAACTTACTATATGTGTATATATATATATATATACACACATATTAGGTATATGCGTTCACATATATTACGTATATGCGTATATATTTTACGTATATGCGTATATATATATATACATATATATTAGGTATATGCGTATATATATAATAAGTATATGCGTATATATATTAGGTATATGCGTGTATATATTAGGTACAAGTGTATATATATATATATATATATATATATATATATATATATATATATATATGTCTGTGTGTATGCGCTTGTGTAAGCAAGATTAATGCATGTATTGTTATTTTCCATGATTTGTTTTGTCAATTTTATTTTCCTTATATATGTATCGATCCAATTATTGGCTTGCGTTTGTTAATAACACTGGATTTTTATCTGAAGACAAATAAAGAAACCCCGTGTCATATATCACTCCTAACTCCGCGTCTTGCCTAGAGCCTTCTTTAAAATACATTTACGAATTCTATTCAATAGAATGTTAGAAAGTCGAATAACAAAAACCATCCCTCATTTTAATCCAATTATTTGTGAGAAGAAAAACAACATTTTTCCCATTCAATAAGTTTGAGAATGAAAATGATATTTCAAATTAAAACTGAACAAAAGTTTGATTTTTGTTATTTCGAACTTATAACCAACACAAGAGTGTAAATACTATTCCAAACTTAAATTTGGTAGAAAGGTGTAACTTCTATTACAAACTCACACCCGACAGACACGTGCAAAGTGTTTTCCAAAATTCAAACCTGTAGATTTGTGTAACTACTGTTCCAAAATTAGACATTACAGCAGACTCAATGTTCAGGAGCTAATGTCCAATTTGAGAACAATCTAAATAATCTAAATCACACAAAATTATTTTTGTACTCATCCGTTTCTATTGAAAATGCTTTAAAGTTTTTACTTGGAATTCTTGAACTACCTTGTCCTACTGACGTATCATATGTTGACCAACTAAAAAGGTGACACACTGCAGAGTCCAAAAGTTATAAGTCGCTTCCAGTGAAGATTATTGCACATGCAAAATATAACTTCCGCTATGTCAGATCCATGATTGTTTAGTGAAGAAAAATTAATCTTATTTACGTTGAAATAGAAACGAAGTTTTCGAAGAATGATTTATCCATGTCTATTAAGTGAGAAATCCATAAACATTATCGATATAAAGAAATCATTTTTTTGTAATTTTTAACTTCTTGAAATATGCAGGTTGGGCTCCTAGCAATCAGTTTAGTCTCTAAACAAACACAGGCAGTTCTTCTGTAATTCATTGACGTTCAACTCATCAGATAATTTCAGACACTTTGATGAAAGCTCCAGCACATTGATTGATCCTATCAGAAAACGAACGTCATTTGACTAAATACGTCACCCTCTTCTTTCACAGTGTTTGTTGTGCAACACATGTCCCGCTTCTTCATAATATTCAACACTATTTCTTACTTAAATGTTATAGACCGACGAAAATGCGTTTTGAAAGTGATGCAGGAAACGGACGAAAATGCAACTTTATCTTTCTTCGTACAATATCACTTTGTTTCAGTGTATTTTTTCCAAATTTTTAAAAGCTTTTGTTTTATATTTTCAAAATCTTTTTGTTTTATATTCGGTTACTATTTGTTTTATATTCGGCTTCGTTGTAGGAGAGAGTTAAGTTCGAGAATTATCTACAGTTAGGTTTTTTCCAGACATTTTCTATGAGTTTAAGAGTGCTTGGACTTTTGTGGGAAGTCATTTTAAGTTCATTCCTTGACCAAAAGGAAAAGTCCTGTGGTGGGGATAGGTAAGGGCATACCTTAATTGCCTCTTTTTTTTTTTTTACAGATGACGATTTTTGTCTAGGGTTCGATGGTGACTGGGTGGAATCTTTTTTCATTGTATACTGCTCTAATACTATGTGTGGATGCGGTGCATGATGGTACCCCAACTAGTATTACCACCACGTGGGATGTCCACGCCTCTAACCGTTACTTGGTTATGGTGAAAGGTTATTTGCGCTCGATTCTTTTTCAACCAGGCCGCTCCCAATTCAAGTCTGGGGTGACATAAAACCTTTTCGAAGTTTTCGCCTTTTTTATTTTCATGGGCAACCGGACCATTTGCCCGTTTGCGAGAGTAAGTGTTAGGTTAGAATTCTTTTCTGTGCTTTTAATTCCTAAAACACTGATACAGTGTCCATCAGTGCCTCTACCGATCTTCCCTTATTTTGACTATACACTCCATTTTGGAACCCATGTTGAGGAGTTTATTTCTTGGTTATCTTTATTTTCCTCAGTTTTGTTGACTGTTCTTTGGTGTGCCCATCGAGGCCTGATTTCACCGCCTTCTGGGCACCCATGACCTTCGGTGTACATCCTTCCTAAGCTTTTTCTTTTCCTTGAGGATTTTACATGGTTACTTGTTCGAGTGTTTGGCCTTTGAGTTGGCCGGTAGTGAGTGGGTTTCGAGGGTAACCTGCCCTTTCTCTTACCTGAAGTAAAGTTACGTAATTCTTCCTTCGGTGCCAAATAGCATCCTTGGTTTAGCCTATGATGTCTAGAACGCTCTCGCTGCGGTCTTTCCGAGGCACCCCCACAAAATTCATGTCTTACAGCATTACTGTTGCTGTAAGGTTCACTTTTGGGTGCCCTAAATCTAGTGAGGTCCCCTCTCAGTGCCTCATACCTGTTAAGTTTATAATTTAATGAGCTATGCTTTATGATTTATCTTCGCTTTGTCTCGAAGCAGACAAGGCTATTTCTTAATGTTCACGTATTTCATCTGAACAAATCTGCTTTGATAAAAGGGTTACTTAACGCATGCTCTTGCATAGCTGAACCTTCCTTTTATAGGCTAACTGCCAGATCTGTTCATCGTACTTGCTAAGTTCATGAGTACCTCTCCTCGATCTTTATTTATTTTATTTTAGCTTGAACAGTGTCGGCAGCATTTGTGAACTCGCCGTACTGCGCTTGATTGGTGCAGTTAAGATGATCATCGCGATATTCTCGATCATTGCTGAACTGAAGTGGCTGTTCTTGAGTATAGTTTCTTATATTCTGTTTTCGTGGATTTTCATTCGTCTAGTGAATGTTTTTTTTGTTCTTTTCGTGAAGTGGTTGGCCGCGGCTGTGATTTCAGTGGATTTATTTTTGTCTAGTTGTTGATTTCTTGAGTTATTGTGTCCGTGGATTTCTTCAGAATATTTTATGGTTTTCAGTTGCCATTGTAACAATGTTCGTGATCGTTTAACGATCGACTAAAATATTTTAAAGTTCGCAGGGTTGAACTTATTCCTATGTGAGGAATACTCCTGATTTACAGGATCAATATGATAGTATTCGTTTACCCGGGGAGAGTTGCATTGTTCTGAAACCAGTTCGCCGAGTGTTAGACACGATCAAACGAAACGCACAAGAAAACATCAACGGCTCGATATGGCATCGACTATAACTGGCTTAATTCGTCTATTGAATAATATTGTGTCGTTACGAACAGCGTTTCTATCGTCGGCATTAAATGATCGCATGCTAAAATTTAACGCTTGTATAAAAATGGCGAACAAATGCATTTTTTATAAAAAATATATAGTTTATTTTACGTTTAACATAGGCGGAGAATATTTAAATAAGGTGATTGTCGATCCATGTCCGTCGACACTTGTGAACAGATTACTACATATCTGATTTCGACGGAGTCCAACAACTCGACTGTTTAAAATAATACAATTATAACTCAATTCTTTCATTCTTCTTCATTAAAATAGAGATAAAAAAAGTAAAAAGAAAAACTAAAAACAAGAACTCGTGTCAATATTCTTACCTTTGATTCTTTGTGAGATTTTCATACACAACGTCATGTTCTTGTTAAAATGTTAGATATAGTTTATTTAGATATTACCATGTTAGATATAATTTATTTAGTGCCGTGATAACACGACCATTTTTGAAAAAAAAGTGTTTAAAGTAAAACAATAAAGGTTACCACTGGAGAATGTCCGGTCTCGTAGAAGGAAACATCAATTGAAGCAGGAAGCGAGGAAATCTTGTTAAAAAAGCGCAATGTGAGTGTCTTTCGTTTTTTTTCTTCTTCTGCACTTTCAAGGTTTTTTCTAATATGTCTATCATTCTCGACATCGCAAAAGCAATGTTTCTAGTATTACGAATCGATTAACAATATGCCATGGGAAATAGCTCATGCATATTTAACGTTTAAAAATGTTTTTTCGTTTAAATGAGAATTTAGAAATGAACTAATATTTATATTCTTATAAATTTCTATTAAGAATATTCACAGAATATTCAACTTTTAGCTGAGAATACTAACATCTTTTTTGTATTTTACAAATCTTTTTATTTTATAGATGTTTTTTTTATTTTACAGATTACTAGGTTTAAATATTGAATGAAACAAGACGCCCATACGATATGCTGAGTGATTCTTAAATATGTTTACTATTTGTAAGCTTTTAAAACGTTTCTTGTGCTTTAATTCTGCGGTATTATGTTACTTAGATTTTTAATAACCTATGCAGAACACATAAATATTAATGTTTTATTTTAAGATTAATAGCAAGCAAAATTGCTCGGCGGTCAGGTAACACATCTGACGTTGACTGAACATTTTTTTAACTTTCAACTGAAGATTTTATGAGCATAAATCACAGCGGTTGCATTGCTTCTATGGACATATTTCAGTCCTGATTTAGTGTAAATTTTGAAGGCACAGAAACTATCTTCTCCCTACTGATAGTTAACTGAGTTTTTCTTTCAACGAGTTTAAGCGTGGTCTTTAAATACTAAGAAATACGTGTTGGAATTCCTTTTTATCTACAGAAAAAAATTAAAAACAAATAACAAATAAATAATCTAAAAAAAAAGAAAGAAAAAAGTCAAATAAAAAGAACAAAATATACATTAAGTCATTTATCCATACATATTTTTGTTTGTTTAGACGTTTTGCGTCTTATTTAGTCTACTTGTATCACCTGATTACAGGTTTTAATAAATTCGTGTAAATAATTTTTGGCTCTGGAATGTATAGAACAAAACAGCTGAAACTTTACAAAAAACGAAACTCTTTTGGAAGCGTGGATGAAAGGAAAAGATGAAAAAGAAAAAGGAAGAAATAGGTATCGACGCGGGAGAAACAAAAACTAGAAAAATTAGAAACTTTAAAATAAGATGCAGATTCATTTATCTTCAGAAAATTTAACAATATTTTCGTACGATTATATTTTCGCTTGGAATAAACAGGTCTGGTGGCCTAGTCGGGAAACAAACGGTAATAAATGCTTTTTCTTTCAAATGAAAAAATCTTGTGTCAAATTTCCATTTTTTGTTTGTTGCAAGACTTTTATGCAGGACGTCAAATCTGTGTTAAAGTGTACGGGCCACCGTATACCCATGTATTTAAATATCGAAAGATCTATTCCATGCGCTATTACATTCAATAATTTTAGAATGTCCGATATTTATTTGATTTGTGAGCCATTCTAACTTTTTAGATATTTCACTCATTTTTACCACTAATCTCTATCCTGAATGGCAATGTCATAAGACAATGTCCTCTTTAAAAAAGTAGTCCCCTATAATAAACGTGAAAACATTATTTCACAGGAAATAAACAATTTTAGTTCACTGCTGTAAATCACCAGATTATGTCTCATAACCTTGCAGATGACTGAATAGACTTTAACAGTATTTTAAAACGATAACATGTCAATCCATGTCAATGAAATCTGAAATATGTAAAATACATTTGACTGAAAAATTATGTTATATATATATATATATATATATATATATATATATATATATATATAATGTCGATTCATATATGCGATATGTACATATGCATGGTATATATATATATATATATATATATATATATATATATATGCATAATTAAATGAAGAGATAGAGAAAAAAACGTTTATTTGGAACTTTCAAACAGAAACCTTTCGAACTGAATACTTTTTCTGACGTTTTCTGCTGTTTTACATGCTTTTCTTTCTGACAGCTTAGATAGCGCTTTTATTATTTCTGCTGCGTCTTTCAGCGTCTTCATAATTTTTTCCTGTTGCGTGCCTACTCCGGTCTACCGTCTAAGCATCGGAAACCGTTTCATGTCGATGAGATTTTGGATATGGAAGCAGAGCGTCTCTGATTAAAAGAAATAAAAAAAATTGAGGTCATGCGCAGAATTGCAGCCAATTTGCTTCTTCATCTTTTTTCCATTCTGTTTTTGGCCTCATCATTTGAAAGGCATCAGCAGAAGTGAAAAATCAAAAGTTGATTGCATTTCCACCTGATACTTCCGTCTTTCAAAATATTTCCTTTTTTTGTTGGTTGTTCTTTTCTTACTATTATGCTTTCCGCGTTTTCCTTCTTGTCTTCTCTTTTCTCAATTTCTTTTATGCTTTTCCTTTGCTTCTGGGTGGAATTCTTTTTTTCTAGGCTTCTTTCCCTTGCCTTCTTTTTCCTTCTTTTACTTGCTTACTTTTTCCTGGCCATTTTCCTTATCTTGTTTGGCTTGCGATCTTTTTCTGACCGCCTTTTTTTGTCTTCGAATAATTGTTTTTTTGTTTACCTTGCATTTTTCCATTGGCTTGTTTCTCTTGCCTTCCTTTTCTTTGCCATTTTCTTTTTTTCTCCTTGTCCCTTTTCTCTTGCCTTTTCCTTGCTTTCTTTTCCGTTGTATTTTTTTCATTGCCTAATATTCATTGCTTTTTTCTTTGCCTGCCTTTTACTTGACTTCTTGTTTTCTTTTTGCTTACCTTTTTCTATTGCCCTCTATTTTTTACTTGCTTTTTGTCCTTTCTCTCTTTTCCTTGCCTTCTTTTTCCTTGCCTTCTTTTTCCTTGTCCTTTTCGTTACCTTTTTCGTTGCTTTATTCGTGTCTTCTTTTCTTTGCTTTCTGTTCTTTGCCGCTTTCTTCCTTAGCTTATTTCCTTGTCTTTATTCCTATACTTTCTCGTCTTTTGCCTTTGCTTTCCTTTCTCTCGCCTTATTTTTCATTGGCTTTCGTATCTTTGTCTATTTTTACTTTATTCTTTCCTTGTTTTATTTTCCTTTGTATTCTTTTTACTTGCCTTTTTCCTTGACTTCTTTTCTTTTGCCTTATTTTCCTTAACATTTTCTCTTACTTTCCTTGCCTTATTTGCCTTCTTTTTTCTTGCCTCATTTTTCATTGTCCGTTTCTTTCTTTTTTCTTCGTTTTCTTGTTGCCTTTTTTATTGGCGTTCTTTTTTTACTTTTTTTCTTGCCACTTTTTCTTACCTTCTCTGTTGCTTTCTCTCTTTTTCTTTTGCCTACTTTTTTTTGGCCCTTTTTTTCTCTGTTTTTATCCTTACTTTCCATTCTTTTGCTTTCTGTTCCTATTTGAATTGCAATGTTTTTCTTATCTTGTTTGTCTGGCCATTTTTTATGCGTTGTATTTTTTTCCCTTGTTTTTCAACTCGTCCTGTTTCCTCGCTTTCTTATTCCCTTGCGTTTTTTTCCTTGCATTAACTTTTATCTTTTTTGCTTTGCATTCTTTTTACTTGAATCCTTTTTATTTTCATTTGTCTTCTTTTTTCTTGTTTAGTTTTTCTTATCTTTTTATTCTTGCCTTCTTTTCTATTGCGTTCTTTTGTTATTTTTTTTTACTTTTTTCAATGCTTTAAATTTTTTGCCTTCTTTTCCTTTCGCGTTTTTCTTTTTCCTTGCTTTTTTGCTTTCTCTTTTGCTTGCCTTTTATTTCGTTCCTTTTTCCCTTGCATTCACTTCCTGTAATTTATTTTCCTTCTTTTCATTTGCCTTCTTTTTTCATTGCCTTTTCTCCTGATTTCTTTGTTTTGCCTTATTTTTCTTGCTTACTTTTTTCTTGTCTTCTTTATTCTAGCTTTCCCTTTTCTTTGCTTTTTTGCTTGCCTTCTTTTTTGCCTGTCTTCGCTTCCTCTGCTTTTTATTTTTTGCCTTCTTTTTCTCGCGTTCTTTTAATTGGCCTAATTATCTCTTACATTCTATTTTTTGTTGTCATTTCCTTTGCCTTTTTCTTGCCTTTTTTCTTTTTTCATTGCTTTCTTCTTTGATTTATTTTTCATTGGATTCTTTTTTGTGTCTTATATTCCTAGCCTATTTTTTTTTTACTTTATTTTACTTGCTTTTTTACTTTTCGTTTTCTGTGATTATTTCTTCTAGCTTTCTTTCTGTTGCCTTTTTATTCCTTGCCTTTATTTCCCTAGCCTTCTGTTTCTTTAATTTTTTAAATTTTTTCTTAGCCTTCTTTTTGAATGCATTCTTTCCTCTTGCAATGTTTTCGTTGCCTTCTTTTTCTACCTTTCTTTTCCATTGCCATTTTGATTTGCTTTCTGTTTTCCTACCTTCTATTCCCTTGCTTTCTTGCAATTACCTTCCTTTTCCTTGCCTTCTGTTCCCTTGCTTATATTTCTTTGCCTTTTTTTACCATTGCTTTTTACTTTTTACTCGTGCCATATCTTTATTCCGTTTTCTTTTTTGCTTTCCTTCTTTTTCCTTGCTTTCTGTTTTTCGTTTTCTTTTTCATTGCCTTTTTTCCTTTGGTTCGGTTTCTGTTGCCTTCTATTTCTTGCCTTTATATCCTTGCTTTCGGTTGCTTGCCTTTATTTCCTTGCCTTCTTTTTATTTGCCTTCTTTTTATTTGCCTTCTTTTGTTTACTTTTTTCATTGCATCTAATTTCTTGCCTTCTTTTTTTGTCTTCTTTTTTAACTTTTTCTTTGACTACTTTTTCTTTGCTTTCATTTTCCGTGACTTTTTTGATTTCCTTCTCTTACTTGCCTTCATTTTTTCTTGCCTTCATTTTTTCTTGCCTTCATTTTTCCTTCCCATCTTTTTCTTGCTTTTTCCTAACCTTTATTTTCTTTGCTTTTTTCCTTTGTTTTCTTCTCGTTACGTTTTGTTCATTGCCTTTTTTCTTTGCCTGTTTCCATTGATTTTTATTTTTTTTTTTATCTTTCGCTAGTATCCATTTTTCCTTTCGTTATTTTGTTCTCTCAATTCTTCATTGTATCTATTAAATTTTCTGTATAATTATATTTTCTCTTTATGTTTCACACATTTTTATTTTCTTTCTAAATTTCTTTTTTCATACTTACCTATCAATGTATCTATTTGTCTCTCTCTCTCTCTCTGTCTGTCTGTCTCTCTCTCTCTCTCTCTCTCTATATATATATATATATATATATATATATATATATATATATATATATATATATGAAATAGTAGCATTCAGCCACATCACTAGTCTCATCACGGTCAAATTATGGCATTATGATGATCCCCAACCTAGAGAAGGTTCACCCAATTTTTCAAGGTCAAGGTCAAAGATCAAGGTCATAGAGTATGAATATATGTTTCCTTACAGCCCACATAACGGACGCGATGTCAATTAAATTTGACACCATGCTGGTATTCTAGATATAGTTAACACAAGTTATGTTCAAAGGCCAGGACTTTGCTTTACGCTCGCGTACCCGCTTTGCAGATACCCGAGCGTGGAGCGAAGTCCCGTGCGAAGCGCGGGTATCTTTGATAGTATATATATATATATATATATATATATATATATATATGTGTGTGTGTGTGTGTGTGTGTGTGTGTGTGTGTGTTTGTATGTGTGTGTGTTTGTGTGTGTGATTAGAAGATAATAGAAACATCTACATACATGCATATATATAGAGATATATAGATAGATAGATAGATAGATAGATATAATCGTATGCGTGCATGTGTTATTCTACGTATATGTGGACATTTTAGTATGCTTATGTGCTTTACAGACCGTGATTTGCCACCTTCATATAAATGTCAATATGGCTAAATGTTATCAAAAAGCAATATATGTTATTTTTTGTCTATTTTTCGCTTATCTAATCCCACAGTATCCGGTGCCCTTTCTATCTTCATTTCCAAATCTACTCAAAAATAAGTAGTTTTTATTTCTTTTTGCAAATGATAACTGACTCATATTTAGATAGTTCGATGGCTTTCGATTTGCGTTCATGTTAATGACTGTCCACTCGATCTACCGTAGTTATTTCAACTTTAAAAAAGCAGTCGTAAAATACCACCACTAGCTTCACTGGATTTGTGAGATGCTCCAAAACTTATCAAACCCCAATTTATATTATTATATTAAAACTATCACACCATAAACAGTGACGCAGAATATAACAATCTTATGTTTTTCTTTTACTGCTTGAGAATTCTTTAAACTGTTTAATCTAAAGATTACAGCTGAGCCCAACGAATGATCACAGATATATAAAGTTTCCCCATAAAAATATATATTAACTTTAATAAACACCTAAAAAAAGGAATCAACTTCGACTTGGAAATTTTTTTAAAGCTATGGCATTATGTAAAATTTAATTCTTAAAGACATAAAGCCATTATCAAAACAATGTAAATAACTGATTCAATTTATTGATCTGAATTACAAACATGATTGCTAGTACATAGAGGACTGATAGATGTTCAAGCATACCAATAGAATAAAAACGAGGTTTGAATTCCTACATTTCACATGTGAAATTTTTAATATATCTACAAGATTTAAAAATATGAAAATGAAATCATTTGCCAAAAAATGAGGGTAATAATTGAAGCATAATTGGTTAAAATATTGCTGTAGATGTTCCAAGACGTTTATTGATTCATTCCTTTACTATATAAAACATATGTTAAACTTAAATGGCTGAGGTTTAAACAAGGGTAAATTTTATGATTCTAAATAAATTTCAGTCAGCCTTTACATTTATTAAAAAGTCAATTTGTTTTTGTAACATTTACTCAATTAATGTGAGAAAATCAATGCGTAAATTCTACGCACATCACATAAACACAGCATCGTTTATTTATTAAAACAAAAAAAAATCAATTAAACTACGGCTACCTAGAGAGAAGGCTGATGAATATGACAGCGTGACGTCATTACCAGATCAAAATGTAGGTAAACGGTGCCTAATGTCTCCTGTTTTCAACGACGTGGCCACGCTAATAGCCATATAAAATAATTCTCGTAGCCTTAGAAAATGACTGTGATAATTTTATGAAGGTAGTCTAAACGTGCATGTTTTTTCTATTCCTAAAGAGAAAAAAACAATTCTCCATTTGGATAATTTTATTATTGCTATTATTATAATTGCACTTATTATATTGCACATTGGGATCATTTTAATCTAATAAAATATAACAGTAACTGGACTTGTTTTTTAACTTTCATTTCTATCGAAGAAAGTCGAATATTATTTTTTACCTATTTTTTAAACTGCAAAACAAACAATTTTTAGATCAAAAATATTTTCAGTCCGTTCTTTTAATAAATAAACCTTTTAATTGAGTATTTCTAAATATTTTAAAGTTAGAAGCATTTTTCATGACAGTTTTTTTTTGCTTAGTTTTGTTGTTGTTATTATTATTTTTTAACTAAAACAATCGATAAATTCAATATTTTAGCACCGGGCGTAATTTATTTGTTTGAAATATATTTAAAAGTTAAAGTTTTTATTTGGCTGTTTTATAACATTTTATCTGTAAAAAAAATTACATGACTATTTCAGTATATAGACCGAAATCAAGAGTACATAAAATATGAGGCAAAAAAGATCGAATGCATTATTTGAATATGTATGAAAAAATGAATGTAGCAAAATATTTAAAAATGTAATAAAAATATTTAGTAAGGGAATTATAATAAGGAGAATAATTTTAAAAAATGAAAATAAAGAATAAGCATAAAAAGTATGAATCAAATGTACATAAAGGTATAAAAAATGAAAAAAAATAATTAAATACGCGTTCAATTTAAAAAAGTGTATGATATATATACGAAGAAAGTGAAATAAAACGCCTGGAAGCAGTCATTAAATTAAAACCCGTTTACGCAGGGTCCACGTTTCCTGTGACGTGCCACAAAAATTTAGATGACATCGACTGGTTCCACACTAGTGCACTAGTGGCCAAGAGATAACGTGCACTAGTGGCCAAGAGATGGAGAACACTAGAAATCTGGGGAGACTTGTTGTCACTCGGTCTCCAGCGAATACCACAGATTACTGCCAGTGAGAGATCAGTGATGATGACCTGTGAGGCAATTCCTAGTGAGTGAAATAATAATAATAATAATAATAATATTATTATTATTATTATTAATGATAAAATAATAATAATAATAATAATAATAATAATAATAATAATAATAAGCGAGATTGAGACGATATAGATATAAATCTGAACAATGCAAAACAAAACAGAACATTTGAAACTAATGAAAGCCAATTCTACCAAAATGTGAACGGAGGAAAAAAAAACAGTACAACCAAATCCGACAGAAACAAAACTCTACTGGAGCGGCGAGACCACAATAGAAATGCCGAGTGGCTGAAAGACATGAAAGAAGAGTTACAACAAATAGAAAAATGAACAGTGAATGAAATCAGCAAGGAAACCCTAAAGAAAACCATAGGAAAAATGGCAAACTGGAGAGCACCAGGGCACGACGGGATACATGCATATTGGTTCAAAAAATTCACAACCTTACACGAAAGGCTAGCCCCAAACCTGAGAAGATGTATACAGGAATCAAGCATACCAGACTAGACGACAAAAGGTAGAACCACACTGCTACAGAAATGCACGGTGAAAGGAACCGTCCCTAGCAACTATAGGCCAATCACGTGCTTACCAACTATGTGGAAGATACTGACAGCACAACTGAAGGAACAAATCTACCACTCCCTGAATAACCGTGGACTCATCCGCGAGGAACAGAAAGGATGGAAAAAAGGAAAAAGAGGAACACATGACCTGTTATATATAGATCAAAAGATCCTAAAGGAGGTAAAAAGGAGGAGAAAGAATTTAGCCATGGCATGGATCGACTACAAAAAAGCGTACGACAGGATCGCCCAAGCATGGATAATAGAATGCCGAAAAATGTATAAAATACCAAGCGGGATCACCAACGTAATAGAAAATGCAATGAAAACATGGAGACTGTAATTGAGAGCTGATGGACAACACATAACAGAAATTAATATACAAAGAGGCAAATAAACCATATAGTAAGCGAATGCAGCAAACTTGCCCAAAAGGAATACAAAAACAGGCATGACCAAGTGGGGAGGGTGGTACACTGGGAATTGTGTAAACGACTGCATTTTGAGCGTACATACAAATGGCACAAGCATAAACCCGCAACAGCACTCGAAAACGAGATCCACAAAATCCTATGGGGCATGGACATACAGACGGACACATCCATCCAAGCAAGAAGACCAGATATCGTAATAATTAACAAGAAAGAAAAATCCTGTCTAATCGTGGACTTTGCAGTCCCAGCTGATCACAGGGTGAGTATGAAAGAAAAGTAGAAACGAAGCAAATACACAGAGCTTGCCGAAGAGTTAAAAGGGATTTGAATGATGAAGAAAGTCCAAATAGTACCGATAATAGTAGGAGCACTAGGAACAATTCCGAAAAACTTCGAAAAAAGAATGTCAGAAATTGGAATCAGAGGAATAACTGCAAAAGTATGACAACTAACGATAATGAAAACGACTGAAATATTAAGGAAAACTTTGAATGCGAACAATAATACAAGACGATATAACGAATGAGCGTTACAGGGAATGAAGAACACCGAAACTGCATATCTACAAGTTCTACACCCTCCATCATGCATGCACCAATTGTTTCATCATCGTCCCCCCGCCAATAAAAAAGTGATACCAAAGGGCCGAGAAGGGTCAATAAGGACTGAAAGACCGAGGAGCGAGCGCCAAGCAGACCTCGGCTGGACAAGCGCAAAGACCTTGGGGAGGCTGAGTGCCATTCAAATTCCAGTATAAACCAATGGCAACTACCAGCGAGAAATCAATGGTAAGCGGCTGTTGCGATGATGCAAATTCATTTGCAAATGCTTTCAGAGGAAGTGGAGAGAATTAGACGTCTGGGTAGACGTCGTCAACTTCCAGAGAACACCACAAGTTTCCAATCAGATCGTTTGTTGACTTATGTGAAAGCTCAATGTAGTAGTAGTAGTAGTAGTAGTAGTAGTAGTAATAATAATAATAATAATAATAATAATAATTATTATAATAATAATAATAATAATTATGCCCCTTTCCATATTACCCAACACCCTTATTTAATATCGTAGAAGTTTTCTATATTTTCTTAGTTTGTAACCAATGTTCACATTACGTTATGATTGTTTTTAATGTTATGTGAATTACAATTCCGTGTTTATGTATTCCGTACAGATATGAAAATGAAGACTATAGCGAAGTATAGTATTCTTAACCATGTAACAGATGAAAATACGCTACACATGTTGATGAAAAACATGGGACAAAATGGACATAGAAAAACAGAAATCCAAAACATTAAATATAATTTCTAAATTAAAATTAATAGTAATTTAAATATTTTAACATATAATCTTGTGGGGAAAATCCAGCTCCCCAATAAGGGGCACTCTCGATAGGAACAAAAATAAAAATTATCTCAGTAACGAAGGATTTCTCCTCCACCAGGCGAGGACAGAACAGGTGAATTGTAGCATCAGAACAGATACTACACTGTGATATTGTCCCGAAGGCCAAGAGTTGTTTGTGATTTATGTTACTTTAATTGTTTGTTCCCTAAATTCATAATTCAGTTTTATCAGTATTAGATTGTATGTTGCTTTAAAATTACGTAATATTATTTATATTATATATTGAATGAAGTTCGGTTTCATTATTAATTAAATAAGGTTCCTTTATTTTCTTTTTTTAACATGTTTTAATGCTCATTTTATAAATGCCCTCGTATAGTATTGACAATGACAGTTTGGCAAATCTTACCTGCAGGCATTTTTCAATTAACAGGCATTCTATATCTCGGTGGCCGTGACTAAACATGGCCGTTTCTTTTTAGCTTAATTGCCATGACTATATCTATACACAATATACTATAATAAATAATAATATTGTATGTGTATACATAAGATAATTATTCAAACACGGTAATGTTTGAATATATGGTTAAGTGGCAGTTTTAGTCATTTAGAACTGTTTTAAAGCGTCACCGCTCACTCATATTTCGACCAAATTTCAAACATTTATTACAGTTTATAGATCACCTTCTCAGCTATATTGGGAAAAAAATTTCAATTTTCGTTCAGTAAAACAAAAATTATGATGAATTTAGTAGTGTTCAAAATCGTCAAAAGACGTACTAAGGTGAGCGACGCTTTTATGAATGGTTTTCATACCAACCACGTCGCTTCAGCAACTAGTGTTTCTACTAATTCACTGCTGTCGCGAAAAAAGAAGTATCAAGTGAAACAGAGAGAATAAAACATGAAAGGGAGATAATTGGGGTATTTATTGAAGCAGACGAGTGTCGTACATTGTTATTACATATGTGTATTGTATGTTTATAGGGGGGAGACTGAAATTAAACAAAGAACTGGTGAATTTACTAGAAGCCTGGAAAATCAAGGATTACAATAGAAAGTTGCGAGCATGAAAAGTAATATGGTTAAGCTTAAACATGGAAAAATAAATGACTAGTTGTTAAAACTGGAACAGAAAAGGGCAATATATACTAGTAAAAAATATAACAAATAAATAACTTAAAATATTGCAGCATAAATATTTTTAAAATTCAATTTAACATTATGTAATACATTTTTAATTGTTATTATGTATGTTTGTAATGGTTGTATAGATTGGTTTTCCAGAGGTAAATCTAATGACACTTGCGTGATTCTTAAAGGGTTGTCAATGGAAGTCAGAGTTGATATATAGTCTGTTTATTATAGAAACATTATTGGTTACATATGTGCATACATGTTTCAGTGGAATCTAATCACATGAGACCACCTTATCAGATAAAAAAATAGCGGAGAAACATGAGAATATTAGTTTTGAAGACCGTGAAAAATTAAATATAAAAGTAGAATCAGCTATAAGCTTCAAAAATGTGGGAGACTACGCTTTAGATAAGATGTAAAAATCGAATAGAAATCACATCATATCAGTAATACTACAAATTATACCCCTTACTCCCAATATTTTAATAATTTAATAAATGAATCAAGGAGAGAGTTGACAGGATACAAAGTATTCCAGATATACCTCAAAAATTAATAATTGTACTTATTAAAAGTCGACGCACCTCTAATTTATATCTAGACCCACCAAACTTTAGAAGAATAGGTTAGCATGAATAACTTTGCTAAAGTAAGGAAGGAACTATCGTCTTGTTATCCTTTAACACCATCTCATGCTGATTAGTTCTAAGCTAAACGCGCAGAAGCACAATATTCCACAGCATGGATAAAGGTGAGTGCACTTTGCATACTTGATAATTGATAATCAGCCTGGAAAACCTATCTCTATAATGAAACATATAAACTTATAAAATATATTTATACTCTAGTATTAAGGAAAAGATAAACAACTCAAATGAAAGAATGACAACCGTTGAGATTAATATAAAGATTTGAAAACCTTTGCAGCTGTAATTACTTCACGGTAGAGTAGAAAAATATACCACCATTTTTAAATCATATAAATAGGGTTGTATATTTATTCACTGACTGTTAATTTCATCATATGGCATATATATTATGAATAAACAAACAAATGAATAAATTATTTGAAAACGAAAAGCAAATGGACGAATACAAATGAAAGAAATACATAAATAAAACTTCCCAAAAAAGTCGCCGTTTGCAAAGAAACGAAACCCTTAAAAATCAAAGATAGTGAATGGCACAGCGATAAGGGCATGACATTACTTCAGATCAAAGCGAAAAATCAGGCTGATAGACTACCGCCAAATTAAATTAATACCAATACACCTGCTGCTACAGCTTGACCACATGAGATCGTAGTCACCCTTTCACACTCAACAACTCTTCCTTCATCACACATCCATCAAAACCCCGTATCAATAACATTCACAGCGTGTACACCACACTTTTTCCAAAACAGAATATATATATATATATATATATATATATATATATATATATATATGTATGTATGTATATATACGCCATTGGACTGTTGGCTGGTATAGCATAGATCGTGGATTTTCATTTCCAAAATATAAATTGGATAAATTTCTAATAAAATTTGAAGGTTGTTGTGCAATAAATTATTAATAAAATATTGTTAGCTCTAAAAATTAAAACAATATTGTTAGTATAGAGCTGAACCTATCATTTTCTACCATTTGTTTTACTATTACTTTTATTAAAAACTTAAAGAAAAAGAAAATCGTTTTTGCTTTTACAAATAGATTACTTTTCCGAATCTCTATCTGCATAATACTAAATTATCTACGTATCCACTCTCACCCGAAATAACTAGGTCATAGGAAAAAAAGTTAGTTACTCTATAGTTAATATGGATATATATATATATATATATATATATATAAATTAAATACTAATTTTTGTTTCGATATACAGGCCTATATTTTTTTTCTTAAAGACCCGCCTGTATAGACTAAAACATATGTCTCCTAACGGGTTAGAATTACAACACACACATATATATATTATAATTTTTTTTTACGATAATAATTAAATACCTACAGACACTAGTGTTTCATCCTTTCGGGAATCTTCAGTGCAGGGTGTCACAATTAACACCCATCGAATGATTCGAACCCCGCAACACGAAACATCTCTGGTTCGATTAGCGAAGACCGTACCAATTCGGCTACCATTAACCGCGTATAATTATTTTGAATTTAAATATTTTAATTTAAAATGTTCTTTTACGTCAGAGAGGCAGTGATCTAATCGTGATACGATGATCTATGCATAAGAGCTAAATTGACCGACTTTAATTCAACTGAAAGTGCTCAACGATAAGAAACGAATTTCTTAAAGGAGTTGTCATAATTATTTTTTACTATAATAATTAAATACCTACAGACACTAGTGTTTCATCCTTTAGGGAATCTTCTGTGCAGGGTGCCACGATTAACACCAGTCGAACGATTCGAACCACGCAACACGAGACATCTCTGGCTCGATTAGCGAAGACCGTACCAATTCGGCTACCATTAACCGCGTGAATAACGTTGAATTTAAACATCTTAATTTAAAATGTTCTGTTTACGCCAGTCAGACAGTGATCTAATCGTTATACGATTATCTATGCTAAATTGACCGACTTTAATTTAACTGAAAGTGCTCAATATATATAGGTAAAATCTTTTGAGCTTTGACCCCTTGGAAGCCAAATTTTCAGCAAAAAACCAGTAAAAAGCTTGTTATATGTCTGAATACACTTTATGCAAAATTTCAAATATTTAGACAAAAAATTGACTGAGTAATTTCGTAGTGATCGTGGAGGTTAATTTTTAAAAACTTTGACCCCAATTATGACCCCTTAGCATTTATTGTTTTCGGACTCAAATTCAATTATAAAGTTAGATCCATGTCCAAAGAACCTATATCTAAAATTTCAAGTGTTTAGGCCCAAAATTGGCGGTGGAGTTTGGTAGAGTTTTCAAAGGTCAAATCCTTGATATTTGACCCCTTAACAGAACAAAATTTCTGGCCGTAACCACATTACAACGATTTTTTCAAATCTCAATACTCCGTATGTAAAAATCCGAATCTTCAGACTGAAAACTGACAGAGTTATCTGGTAGGGAAATGTACACAGACACATAGACATTTTCACCTTTACATACACACATATATATATATATATATATATATATATATATATATATATATATATATATATATATATATATATATGCGTGTAGGCAGTATTTTTCATTCAAACAAATATTAAATGCATTATAATTCTTTATTTAAATTTTTCGATTTTCCGTATAATCTTTTTTTTAGATTGAAATCAAAAATCTTAATAAAAGTTCCAACGAGTGCGAAGGAACGAAAATGAGAATTAAAAGTGAAAACTAAAATACAGAGTAAACGGCGTTGGGTGATAAAAATTTTAAGTGTATAGAGTCGATGAAAGTCGCTTAAAATATAAGTCGATTAAGAATTCGAGTATTAAAATCTGCAAGTCAAGTTCGTGTTAACAAAGTCAGTCCATTGCTAACTACGCAAGACATTTTAGACGATTACTGCTTTTTTCGAATTCAATATAATTTTTAGTGGATTGAAGGGTTGTAATATATGACGCTGCAAAAATTGTTATTTTTAAAATATTTTTAAAGTTCGCATTTACGTAAATGTATCATGTTTTATAAGAAGAAGAATATTGATGTTTCAAACTTTTTCTTTCTCCAGGACGGCTTCTGTCTTCACTTCTGGCCTTTGTGATAAAACGACCAATATCATAACCGATTGAGACACCTGTTTTTAAAATATAAATTTATTTCAGCGACCTCAGTGGTCTTCACAAGGAGTCTGCTACGTGTCTTCGTGCTTGTTATTTCCTGCCGAGATGGCTTTGACGCACGTATCATAACGCGTGAGCTATGTCACGTACGCAACTGCCAAAGTTTTTTCGTTCAGTTTAACTTGTCTAATTTAGGTAAAAATCCTCAGCTAAACATTAAATAACTTCCAATCTAAATTATTTTAACAATATCATCGGATATATAGATAAATAGATAGGTAGACAGACAGATAGATTGATAATAACAAATTTCTTTTACTCATATTATTATTTAAGATATATATATATATATATCATGTTTATGCGTAAATATATATATATATATATATATGCATAGATAAGGTATATGCGTATATATATTAAGTATATGCGTATATACATATTAGGTTTTTGCGTATATATATATATATATATATATATATAATAGGCATATGCGTATATATATAATAGGTATATGTATATATAAATATATATATTTAGGTAAATGCGTATATTTATACGTGTGTTTGCGTGTATGTCTATGTGTATGATGAATTAATGCGTGTGATGTTATTTGCTATGATTTTTTTCTGTAAATTAATTTTATTTTTCCAACATATATATCGATCCAATTATTGGCTTGCATACTGGATTTTTATCTGAAGGACAAATACAGAAACCCCATGTAATCTACCACTCCTAACTGCGCATGTTGCCTAGAGCCTTTTTTAAAATACATTTACGAATTCTATTCAATAGAATGCTGGAAGGTCGAATCACAAAAACTATCCCTCATTTCAATCCAATTATTTGTGAGAAGAAAAGCAACATTTTTCCCATTAAATAAGTTTAAGAATGAAAATGATATTTCAAATTAAAACTGAACAAAAGTTTGATTTTTGTTATAATCTTATACTCTACAGACACGTGTAAATATTATTTCGAACTTATACCCGACACGATAGTGTATATACTATTCCAAACTAAAACCCGACAGACACGTGCAAAGTGTTTTCAAAATTCAGACTTGCAGACCCGTGGAACTACTATACCAAAATTGGACGTTACAGTAGAAGAAATGTTCTGAAACGGATGTCCAATTTGAAAACAATCTAAATAATCTAAATTACACAAAATTATTCTTGTACTCATCCGTTTCTATTGAAAATGGCTAAAAGTTTTAACTTGAAATTCTTAAGCTGCCTTGTCCGACTGGCATATCATATTTTAACACTTCAAACTGAAAAAGTAGATACACTATCGCTTTCAATCAAGATTATTACATATCCAAAATATAACTTCCGCTATGACAGATCAATGACTGTTTACTGGTGAAAGATACACATTGTTTTCGTTGAAATAGAAACGAAGTTTGCAAAAAATGATTCATCTATGTTCATTTACTGAGAATTCAATAAACATTATCGACTTCTTATTTAACTTCTTGACATATGCATGTTAGACTCCTAGCGATCAGATTAGTCTCTAAGTTCAGACTTTTTCCTCGGAAGACTTTTTTTTTTTATTCAATTTTCACCCCAAACAAGGCACAGTGCCACTTTGAAGCAGGGGGCTACTATTAGGGAATTAATTAGCGGGGTCATTATAAAGGGAGAAGAGTAGAAAGATGTTTGTTAACATTACACTTGAACTTCTGCATATCATTGCAGTTGGGAAAGCAGAATCCCGGAAGGGAGTTCCAAAGACCCGCAGTTCTGGGGAAGAAACTATTGGAGTAAAAGGCTTTCTTGAACCTAGGGATCTCTACTGTAAAGGGATGAGACTTAGTAGCTTGTCGGGTTTGTCGGGGGTAGTGACGTCGGGGAGGTACAAGTGTTTGAAGTTCGTCAGAGCATTCACCATTAAAGTATTTGTAGAACAGGCAGAGGGATGCAACATCTCGTCGATGGGACAGAGGTTGAAGCCTAGATGAGAGTTCAGGACCTATCAGGTTGGCGACTCTTTTTTGAACCCTGTCCAGGAGTGAGAGACAAGCAGCAGATGCACCAGCCCAGATGTGACAACAGTACTCCATACATCGGCGAATGGTTGCCTTATAGAGGTATAGGATACTGGCAGGCGTAAGTAGTTTTCTAGCACGGTAGAGGGAGACAACCTTCCTTGCAGCAGCCTTGGCCATGCTTTCAATGTATCTATTCCAGTTCATATTCCCTGTAAACGTTAGGCCGAGGAGTTTAAAAGAAGTACTTTCAGGCAATGTGTTCTTGGCCATTGCTATTGGTGGTAGAGAAGGTTTCTTGTAGTTATTGAAGGAAACAAGCTTAGTCTTAGCAGCATTGAATGTGACCAACCATTTTTGTCCCCATTCCACTACGGATTGGAGGTCGTCCTCTAGTGTTTCTGCCATTTCCTTGGATATGTGTTCATTTGTTTTCCCCCTTATATCTGTTATAGAGAGTGGTGTCATCGGCAAATATACCCATCTACGAAACAATATTATCAGGGAGGTCGTTTATGAATATCAGGAATAATAGAGGTCCAAGGATAGACCCCTGAGGTACTCCCGCATTTATGTCATATTGTTTGGATGTATGTCCGTCGAGGACAACTTTGATTTTTCTATTACTTAAGAAGGATTTAATTACATTATGAATTCTTCCAGTGATTCCATATGATCTAATTTTCCTTAGAAGACCATCGTGCCATACCCTGTCAAAAGCCTTAGATATATCAAGGGCCACCGCTCTACCCTCCCCTGCTTTATCCAATGAACGGTATATACGTTCAGAAACTACAGTTAAGATATCTGCTGTTGAACGGGCTTGCCTGAATCCATATTGTTTGTCAGTCAGGAGTTTAGCAGCTGTTAGGTGCTGGACTAGGGCTTGATTAACTAAGGACTCAAATATTTTGGCGAAAAGCGGGAGGAGGCTAATGGGGCGATAATTTAGTGGGTCAGTTCTTTCACCAGAATTCTTGATGACTGGTACCACAGAGGCGGTTTTCCAGCAGTCGGGAAAACAAGATTCGTTAAGGCATTTACTGTAAAGTTTGGACAGAACTGGAGCAACCTCGGCAGAGCATTTTTTTAATAGCACAGCCGGGATGAGATCTGGTCCACATGCTTTTGAGGTGTCTAGGTTTTTTATAATAGCATGTACCTGAGAAGGGGTGATTTTCAAATCGTCAAGTGTGGCGTCTGTTCGCAGAGGAAAATCAGGGAGTGAGTGGTGTACCGAGTTCAGTGTGGAGTTTGAGGCAAACCGACTGGCAAGCAGATTAGCCTTGTCAGTTGCCGTGCAAGCAACCTCATGATTGTTTGTTAGTGGGGGAATAATTGACTGTCCATTATTAACTACGCTGTTGTAGATTTTCCAAAAATCCCGGGTTCCTAATTTCTGTGCTTCGATGCGCTTTCTGGTGGTTTCAGAGTAATCTGTCTTAGCTGTGTCCATCACTCTCTTACAATTATTTCTAGCTTCTATAAACTTCTGTTTATTTGAGCTGGACTTATGTCGGTTGAATCTGCGGAACGCATGCTGCCTTTGACAAATGGCAGCTGCACAAGCAGAAGTAAACCATTGGGGAGAGTGGGGCTTGCTAAGACTTTTTTTCTCCGGATGTGCTGGAGCTTTCATCAAAGCTCCAGTAAATTGATTGATCCTATCAGAAAACGAACGTCATTTGACTCAATACGTCACCCTTTTCTTTCATAGTGTTTGTTGTACAACACTAATATTCAAAGCCATTTCTTACTTAAATGTTAAAGTCCAAACTGACGAAAACGCAACTTAATCGTTATAGTTCGAACTAAACATAACAATTCGTCAAAAATAATATTTCTTTCTTAAGCAGTAAAAATTGAAGTAAAACGTAAGTCAAACTTAAGCGTAAAAGACAGAGAAAAATGGCATTTCAATCGAAAACATAATTGACTGATGAAACATTTTAGACGGACAAAATTCTATTAAAATATCAACGAAAATTCAATGTTAACATAGTATTCCTGACCACCATGCTATATTAAAGAAAATACGCGGACCCAACAGATTACATTTAGAGTTGAACCTAAAATGTTTACGTAAAAATATGGAAAAACATATTCAATCGCAGGAGATGAAGAAGTTGCAAATCCTTGATAATATGCATCCACACTTCTTAGTCAGTCGATCTGCCCATTTTTGTTTGTCGCCTTTTCATTCGCAGTTCTTTTAGTCTGTCACACTTTAAAATACCTACACGGCGTAAGTGCATTTCAACGGCAGTAACATGACTAGACTCATCTTACGGATTCAAAAATATCGCTTCAACATTCATTTGTATGACGCTTAATTGCATCTGATTATTGTCTGCTGTGTCACATAACTCATGGTTATTAAGAGTGGACGTTCGGATCAATTCAAAAGAACAAGCATCACGCGGACATTTCAACAATGATAAACATATTAAGCAATTTAGCTTCGGAAATCAGATGGGTGCGCTCAAAATGATATTGACCGTAAACAGCAGAAAACAGATTCACTCAATAGCTCAGGGGAAAGAAAATTCAAATTATTCTGCGAGAAAAATGTAAGATATATAATCACGAGAATCGTCATGGATTTTAATGGCGCAGTAAAACGATGAATCGTTTTATTCATTATATCATGCGGAAATTCTATGTAGTTGGATTAACTTCCTCTTGAATCACATACATTCAAGTTGAGATAACTTACAAAAGAGATCCGGTTATAATATATATATATATATATATATATATATATGTATGTATATATATTCAAGTTGAGATAACTTACAAAAGAGATCCGGTTATAATACACACACACACACACACACACACATATATATATATATATATATATATATATATATATATATATATATATATATATGTGCTGCGAAAATTTAGAAATGATAATTAAAGGGCATAATAACAAAATATTAAATAAAAGCAATGAAAACAACAAAATAAACTATAAAAAAGCGGACACCACGACAAAAATAAAACTAACACAAAGGACACATATGTAACTAGTAGAAATAATAATAATAATAATAATAATAATAATAATAATAATAATAATAATAATAATAATAATAAACCAACCCCGGACAACGACAACCATACTAGAAATAAAAACAAAAATAATAATGCCGAACAAGATAAATGCAACTGCAGATAGAGCACATGTTGCCCGTCTCAAAATAAATGTCTAACCAAAATATAGTTTACCAGGCCCCAGTCTTTACGAAAGAAACCCCGAAAACCAAGAAATATTACGTAGGTATGACTTCTTTAGATTTCCAAACCCGATATTATGACCACAAAAGTACATTAAAAAAATAAAAAACACTGAATGAAAACAACACTAGCAAAAAAATACTGGGAACTCAAAGAAAACAGACATTCGCCGATAGTCGAATGGAAAATAGTAAGACAAGCAAACACATGTAGAGACCTAGATGATCCATGTAGATTATGCCTTCATGAAAAATTTACGATACTGTACTTTAAAGAACCCCAAAATCTATTAAACTGTAGGAGAGGAATAGCGAACAACTATGTTCACAGGATAAAAATTTACTCTAGGATAGCGATACAAAATAAATTTAAAACTAACATTAACAACAGAAAATAAACAAATAATTACATATACATAAATTATCATATATGTATATATATACACATACATATAGGTGTATATATATGTATATATGTATCTATATATGTATATATGTATCTATATATGTATGTGTGTTTATATATATATATATATATATATATATATATATATATATATATGTATACACTAACATAAGAAAGTAACCTAGGTTTAAAATGGATCAGGACGCTCTCTATTAAAAATAGCACACACAAAGGAACGGGTGAGCCGGATGTCAGCTGGGTGTTTGCCCTGTAAGTGCCTGCTCATTGGTCGATTAGGAAGGGTGCGGTAGAAACTAGAAAGCTGATTGGCTAACATAAAAATTCAATAGAAGGTGCGTATATAAAAACGCGAGATAACAAAAAAACACTCGCATAAGCCTGATGATTCCTAGCGTGGATGAAACGCGGAATATTCTGTTTAGCTTAATCGGCACATATATTTTATAACTTACTACTTACTATATATATATATATATATATATATATATCGCTCTGTTCCTTTTTATTTCCTTCTCTCTCAATATATAAAACACAATTATATATATATGTGCGTGTGTGTGTGTTTATTTACTAAATACTAGAAGACCGAAAACATGCTCAAGACTGTGTAGCAAAACATTACTGCTTATGTAAAGACAAATTGAAAATTAACTTGCTCTACTTCGGTATTAAGCAGTCTTTTATTAATCTCGTTATATTTCCATGGTTAACTTACCTTTGAAAAATAGCAACCTTATATAAATATTTACTTTTTTTGTTGTCATCGAAATACAGTACTGTTTCGTTGTATCATAACTCGTCAGTGCCGCTAGACTAGCACCTCACCCAAGTCGAAGATTTAACAGAGAACAATCACGCTGACAGTCGGCAGTTCTACCCATTCACCCACGGGAGCGGTGGCCGCAAATATTCTCGCCAAATGTCTATTTTAAACAAGCATTTGTCCATAGTGCTCAAACCGCTTATTGATAAACAAACAGCGAACCCTCGCATTTTTCAGCACATTACGCCGAGGATGACATTATTTACGACACATTTACACACCGGTTTCCGTCAGATAACCAAAGTTAAGCAACGAAGAGCCAAGACAATGCAAAATGGGTGGTCATTTAAAAATACTAGACGTTATATTTGCTCCCCGCTTATCTCGACATTATTTTCAGTCGTCCTGAATCTGTAAGTGCTATTTAACAAGTGCCGAATCAGGAGAGGTGTCGTTGGAGATTGTGGAATTTTTGCCACAAACATTTTCATAAGCAAGCACACTCAATCCATAGTCAGTTTAGACTAAAGGCAACCTTTACACAAATATAATACATAATACATATATAAAATGTTTCATAGGACACCATTTCAATAAATATTTGGTTTACGTTCACCGGTACAATATTCTTTCTGGGTTGACGTCTATTCAATGATTGCAGCTCGGCATCTTACTCTCGTGTGAAGTGGAATAGGTATATCGCATGTAAATTGTGCCCTTTCTTATCGTTTTGGTTTTGCGATATTGCGATATTTTCTCGTTACGTCTTGCTAGGCTGAAGTGCCGTAGACGACTCAACACGTGTTCATGGATAATTTTATATATATATATATATATATATATATATATATATATATATATGTATGTGTGTGTGTGTGTGTGTGTGCATGTGTGTGTGTATATTCAGAAAGTGAAAAAGCTATAATGAATGAAAAATGTGGTCGAATTTCGTAATAGGTGTTGTCTTTCCATTCATAATGCAAAATTCAAATACGAAGCCATTTCTGTTCATATTAATATTGCAATTACTGGGGAGAATTTTATGGGTTTTAAAAGCAACTATGCACATTCATTGAATGCAAATATTCATTTTGTATCTGTTGGGTTGAATAATAAACAGAACGAGTGTGTCTCATGATATTTCATATTTGTTTTGGCTTAAAATAATAAATTGGAAGTTCATAAAATCTATATCTATAAGGTTTGTGCAGAAACGATATCATTTTCTTACATATATTACTTTTATATATGCTTTCTGAATTAATTCATTGATTTATATAGTCATGTTATATATCACTTTGACGCGCGTCTTTCTCTCTATTGAGTCGTGTAATGATTTACTGTTCTCAATCTCTTCATTCATTTTTTGCAGGCTTTTCGACAGCATAGGTAAAATTCAAATCCGACCGATTTTATTTTTTCGGTTCAAACTAGGCCGAAAAGCTGCTGCGAGAGCTCGCGATATCACTAATGCGTTTGCCCCAAGAACCACTAACGAACATGTGACACAACAATAGTTCAAGAAATTTCGCAATGGTGACGAGAGTCTCGTAGATGAAAACAGTCGCGGTCGGCCGACTGCGGTTAATAACAAACATTTGAAAGCCTTAATTGAAACCAATCCTCGCAAAGCCACACGAAAAGTTGCTGTTGAACTCGAGGTCGACATTAAACGCAAATTAGGAAGTAAAAAAGTTGGATAAATGGGTGCCGCATGAATTGAAGGATAATCAAAAAAGTCGTCGTTTTGAGATGTCTTCTACGCTTCTTCTGCGCAATAAAAACGACCATTTCTCGAGCTGATTGTGACGTATGATTAGAACGTGATCCTCTAAAACAAGTGGCGAGTTTCGGCACAGTGATTAGATGCCGGAGAAGCACCTCAGCACTTCCCGTGGTGGTCTGCGGCAGGTCTCATCGATTACAGATTCTTGAATTCAGGCGAAACAGTTACGGCGGAGAAGTACTGCCGACAAATTGACGAAATGCGCCAGAAGCTCCAACGGATGTGCCCGACATTGGTCAATATGAAGGGACCAATTCTCCTCCATGAAAACCCTCGCCCACTTGTTCATCAACTGCCCCTGCAGAAACTGAAAGAATTTAGCTACGAGAATCTGCCTCATCCGCCATACTCACCGGACCTCTCACCCACCGATTATTACTTTCTCAAGTATCTCGACAACTTCCTTTGCGAAAAATGCTTCAAAAGCCGAGATGATGCTGACTCAGCCTTCAATGACTTCATCGCTTTCGGAACTCTGAATTTCTATGCTAATGGGATAAATAAACTTGTTTATCGTTGGAAAAATGCGTGGATTCTTATGGGTTCTATTCGGATTAATAAAGTTTATTATGAAAGGCGTTATGATCTTTTGAAGTTGAACGATATTATTTTTGCACCAACTTAATATATATAAAATACAGTGTTTCCTGTCACTTACATCGGCATTAAAACTTTACAACTTCTATTTAAAATTTATTAAAGGTACATTCTTAATATAATCAGTAATGGATACGTGAGTGACAAAATGAAGGTAAATGTATGTGGATTGTCTTTTACAAACAGACTTTAATTAATTAATTAATTAATTATTTAATTAATTAATTAATTAATTAATTATTAACTATTCATAGTTTCTTATTAGATGATTGGTTTCATTTGACTATTTTACTCAATTCTATTTTTGCATATGTTCTACATTGTGCCTGATTGCATATTATTTACGACTAGCAGGGCTATTCGCTGTTGCCTGGAGCAAAAGTTTAGCATATTTCTATTAAAACTTTGTCTCCTTAACCTTTATCTAACCATCTTTCTTATTTCCCCCTTCCTCTAACCCCCGCCTATTCTAGTTGAGCAAAAATAGACAACTCTAAATTTTTATATTCCTGGATTATTAATGGGTTAGCATTTTCTTTCCAAATTAGTAAATAAAATGGCACTAAAAGAATGAATAAATTTGTCTGAAGCTTAAATATTACTAATCCGGGGAAACTCGGGACAAAAATATAACAACTTTGCATATATACACACATACATCTGTCACATGTATATTAACCTAGTGGGGGTACCTGGCGTTGCTCGGGCCATATAAGGCAAAGAAACGTAGTTGCATTTTAGCACATGTAAAAAGATATGTGTACGTTTTCAGCGTCCTAAATTCACTTATCGACGAATATTTATGAATCATAAAAAGGTATATCATCAAGTATTTTTTGGGTCGTACCATACTAATTTTTAAATAGTGTTTTTTTAGTATTTTTTAAAATTAAAATCAAGTTTTATGCAGTATAATATAAAGTTATGTTCAGCTCTGTACAAACTGCACAGCGTTCATTATGTGCGTAACGACCAACTACGTGTACGTTTTTCATTATCCAAAAATCACTTTTGGTGAGGTTAGGGGTATTTATTTCAAAAGACATTTTCTTATTTTCAACATCCCCAAGATTAAGAACGGCTTTCGGATAAACAAAAACCTTTGCAGGTGTGGCAACGAGCGCACAGTGACCAATTGGTTTTAATATAATTTAAAACTGACTAATATTATGCAGCTGTTTCAACGTACATTACATTAACTATTGAAACACTTATTTGTTATATATTTGTTTTATACCACATTTATTTTCTGTGGAGTATTTCATGATTTAGAAAATGTGTTTAAGCTAATTTTAGAAAATAACGGTTGCAGTATACCGAGAAGAAAAACACTGAGCGACTTGAATTGCACTGTATTCTGTAGAAGGCAGATATCGAACTATGTTTTTACTAAATCTAATAAGTAAATAAATGGGAGTAATGGACTATCTCATGACGCCACTTCCTCTGGTGACATCACTTCCGGTAACGAAAGAGATTAGTACGCGACCAAGCAGGTCCTGTGCAAACGCCCAACAGCTGAGGAATGGTATTACTCAACCCGCTTTGCCTGTAATATATGTGAATACATGTTTGTTTCTAAAGTCCTGTGTTCCTTTCGTTTTATTCCTGGTAACGTCGGATTCGACTGTCACACGGGTTAATTACACAAAAAAAGAAAAGAATGAAATGAATTTGACTTCAAAATAACTTACTTAGATTTACAAGCTAAGAATTCGGCTCGCAATTACTTTCTAAAAAATAAATTCTAAAAACAAAAAAAAGTAACGAAAGCAAGGCAAAGTTATAGATTCAAGTATAAGTAGTCTTTTTGAGTCCATATTTACATTGAAAAGAACTGTATCAAAGGCATTTTTGTTAATGTTGTAAAAGTTAATTTGGTTTCTTACCGAGAGAAGTAAAAAAGAAAAAAAATATTGACCCAATTTCACCGCGAGAACAATTCTAATTGTAACTTGTCTAAGGTTTATTCTTATGGAAATTTGGACATTTTTCAAATGAAGCGAAAAGATTTTTTTGCCTTTGTTTTTTTTGCTACTAACTTCATGCAATATTTTAACGGGAGAGAACCCCCCCCCTTTCGTTTTATTTGGAGTAAAGGAAATACTTTTTCATAGTGGGCTTTTCTGAAATATTTTATTTTTAACTGTCGGTTCTAAAGCGAATTTATTTTCTTCCTCGAGGGTATAACTCCCCCCTACACACACATAAAAAATAACCATTTTGATTAACCTCCGGACAATTCCACAATTATTTTTATTCTGTTGCAACTGTATTACAGTACCTTTTTTTGTTTTTGTTTCGCAAGTAATTTTTTTTGTCCACCCATATATTAGGTTATCTCTAAGGTTTTACCAAGAAGCAAGGGATAAATTGCTCCCTCCTCATACGCACACACTCAAGGAAAGAACATTTTATTATTATTATTATTATTATTATTATTATTATTATTATTATTATTATTATTATTATTATTATTCTTTATCTCTCTTCTCCAGGCAAAAACGGAAATATTTTTTTCATGCGCGTGGAAAAGTCATTACAAGATGGAGGACGTAAAGCAGTATTAATACAGCTAATCAAGGCCCAGATGGACCAGCAGCAGAAAATATAAAAGAACGTTATACAGCTCCAGTTAAAATTTCAAGAGAGGAAACAAGCGTTGGAGGAGATAATTATACTTCAACAACAGAGACAAGAAGAGCTAAAAATATTTGATTGAACGGAACACAGGGACGACAGTTTTGCTTTTTCCAAAAGTACAATATGGAACGCTATAGAAACATTCAACTTCCAACCGGAGTTGTATGGGACGTTTGACGCTTTCTAATAGTCCACTCAATCTAGCTCATTTTTTTGGCTCAACCTCAAACAAATTGCTAACAAAGGTTTTTAAATTGCATTATGCGCAAGAATATCTCCTCTTTCAGATAAAAAAAAAAGTTTACCAAAATTGACCTTGCGGAAAGGGGTCAACGACCGCCATCTTTAAAGGGTCCCGCCTTATTCTAGTGTCCCTCTCTCAACTCAATTATTGTAAGGATATCTTCAAAAATTACAAATATATCAATCTGAAATTTGATAAACCAACAGTTTCCATGAAGTTGAATATAATTATAAACGCATTGGTTTGGTATTATTTGATTTGGGTTTACGGCATATCAACCCTTTTAGATTATTTGATACTAGTCCAGTCAATCTAGCTTTTTTTTTTGTCTCAACCTCAAATAAATTGCTAACAGAGGTTTTTAAATTGCATTGTGGGCAGGAATAACTCCTCTTTCAGATAAAAAAAAAGTTTATCAAAATTAACCTCGGAGAAAGGGGTCAACGGACGCCATCTTTAAAGGGTCCCTCTGATTCTAGTCTCAATTACTCTAAGTATTCTTTTTTTTATTAACCGCACCTGCTTGCCGTCCCTGGCCGAAAACAAGCAATAAAATATTTTAATATTCTGGTGGTCATAAACCTGGTGCCTGTAGGCTGTTGTATTGGTCAAGTCTGAGCAAACTCTCTCTCCCATAAAAAAAAGTTTATTAAAATTAACCTTGGATAAAGGGGTCAACGGCCGCCATATTTAAAGGGTTCCTCCGATTCTAGTCTTCCTCTCTTAACTCAATTACTATATAATCCAGTCCTTGGTGTTGTGGCTAAACCTCAAACAAACTGCTAACAAAGGTTTTAGCTTGCATTGTGGGCAGGAATATCTCCTCTTTCATATAAAAAAAAAATTACCAAAATTAGCCTTGGGGAAAGGGGTCAACGGCCGCCATTTTTAAATCATTTGGGCCCTGTCGTAAAACGCGATAACTAGCGAAAAGGATGATACGCAAAATTAACAATTACCATAATGTAAAAGGACAAAATATCGACTGTGTCATCTTTTTTGCTAAATCGCCAAGGCCGATATATTGGCCTGAGTCTAAAGGGTTAAAATTCAACTTAACAGTATTAAAATTCCTGACAAGTATGTCCATTAAAACAATTAATTACAAAAATAATCATTTTTGCTGACAAAAAACCTTAATTAAATTACACAGAACAAGTCTATGAACGGACCAAAGAAGATTTCTTGTCAAGAACTAGTCAAAGGTCACTTCTTTTTCTTCTTCTTCTTCTTCTTCTTCTTCTTCTTCATCATCATCATCATCATCATCATCATCAAGATCTGGCTGTGATGAGTTGGTGCAATGGAGGCCTTTGCAATATCCACACAAGTTTGAACAGTGAATGCCATGTTTCCTGCAACTGCATCTTCCTGTAGTACACCCTGAAGTACAGTTACACCTAATTATAGCCAACAAATTTCCAGGGCCAGGTGGTAAGTCAATCTTAACTGGTTGTAATTTACCATCTGAAAGTGTCCATCCCCACTCGTCAGGTTTTAGCTGGTTTCTACCTTTCCATTCCTGAATTTGGAAGTAAACTCGAAGGCTGTGGAATTTCGTAGCTGCTCTTGTCGGTGACAATGATTTGGCCTCAACATACTTTGAGCTATTTGCGACCTTTTCCTTAAAGCGCCTCAGTCGGAGATGATTGATATTTTCCCCATCATTACCATTGTATAGGCAGACTAAAGCCTTCTCCCCAGCTTCAATAACCTCTTCTGCACTGCTGTCTTTGCCAAACACTTTAGCCAGTTTGAGGAAATTTCTATTGTTCATCACCTTTCGGAGGGATGCTGCCTTCCCAATTCCGTGAACACTGGATGTAGAATCACAACCCAGTAGTGCATGAATGAAAAGAATGTTGAAACAGACCGCATCTCCCAATGATTTCCTCACCTCTTTGATGTTCCAGACTTTCACTCTTTTTTCACTAGCTTTTGATTATGGCGTAAAGAAGATGTTGTAAATATCATCGCTATTGGTATGATAACATAGAAGGACCAATAGGTCAGTATCATCTGCTATCAAAATGGTTTCTCCTGTCTGTGCCAGTTCTAGAGTAGTCTTCACAATCAATACGTCAGCGTCTCCAGATGCATGGATTACTTTACAACCTGCTTCCTTCAAACTCTTTCCCAGTAAATTGATAAACAATTGTTTGTTTTGTCGATTAGCAAGGAACACATCCTTTTTTAATTTGAACACCATGAAAGGAGTCAGTGACACATTAACTCCAACAACCCCCCCTGTTCGGCGTCGGTGAGTCGAGTCCTTAATGGATGGGCCACTTTCATATCCATCAAAGACAACACATGCTTTTCCATATCTATTTGTGACATATCTACAGTATTGGTCACAGATCTCATTAAATGTGGGACCTTTTTGCCAAGGGAGATGCTGAAGTAGTGCTCCACCATCTAAGAGATACTTTGGATCTGATGACTGTGGACCTGATTGTACATGGGAAGTCAGTTCCCATATAACGTCCGCCAAAGCAGATTTTTTTGCCTGTCGCAGTAATCCAAAATAATCAAAAAGAGCAGGTGGGTAACCACACAGCTCATATTGAAAATGTTCTTGCTGCTCCTGGGTTGAGGGTTCATTATTAGATAGCACACCACACAGTCTCTGGAATAGGAGTTGTTGATCAGTCTCAACAGTTTCATCTTTGCTGAGTGAAACTTTTGATCCAAGTGTAATTGCTTGATCCTTTTTTTTAAAAGTGTACTCTTGTACATTTTCTCCAGCCATTGACGCTATGATTGCCTCTCCTATGGCGTTTAATCTGTCCACATTCACCTTTTTGTCTCCAGTTACTCCACTTGAAATGCTGTGAATGGACGGATCTTCCGTGAAAGGGTCATATGTCTGGAGAAACGCAAGGACCTTCCATGTATCCTTCACATCACGCTCTTTTCTTGTTGAAGTAGCCTCCTGATGCTGGTCACTAGTGCCATAATGAATGCCTGCTAGTTCTTGCATTGTAAACTTGATTTCCGCGCATGCTGGCAGTGATAGCGTCCAAACCAATCGTTGAATTTCATCCATTCCTCTGCCATGAGCAAGGCCTCCAGACGTCTTCAGGCTTCTCATTAGCACCTGTTCAATAACCAGATCCGTTGACAAGCCAGCCCAGTAGCGATCACTCTGTCTAATCACATGGAATCCTTCCGAAAATTTCTGGTATACTTCAGGGTGGGTTTTTGGCAGACCCTTCATTTGCTGCAAATACAGATATGCCGACTTTGCTTATAGGATTTGTCCTGCTGCAGCGAATATTGGCAGCATTTTCCTAACAGCGTCAAGGTGCAATTCCCAGTTCCCGGTGCGCTCTGCTTTGATAAACAGTTGCAGGCTCTTCACCGTATCAAGGTATTGAATCCACAATTTTGCTGTTCGCTGCTCAACCATCGCATCCTTCACATGGTTGATTTTCTGGGTAATCCTGGTTACAGACTCTCAAGACAGAACATTATCCAATATCTCAGTCCCACCAAGGAGACCTATCAATAGCCCCTGAGTTTCTTTAAGGTCTTCATTTTGATGAAATTACTCTTCTGCATCAGTGTTGGGTTGATCATACTCAGTGACATGTGAAACTGGCAAATCATAGGCTTTTGCTAATAAAATAGCATTCAGAGCAGCAGCAACTAAAAAGTGAGCACGAATGACTCTTGCAATTGCTTTGCCACTTAGCATGTGGTTGACTGTGTTTTCAGTATACACAAGTTCAAAAAGTTATTGCAAACCAGAACCTATCATCAAATGACCAATTGACCCCAGAAAGCTCATCTGTGTATGGAGCCCACCAAGTCGCAAGACAAATGATTTCAGGGGACTGGAACTAGGCTGTGACTCGACTATCATCATTGCTTTGTACCAAAGTGGCTGATCAAATGTTAGAATTGGTGCTATGTTGTTTTTTCTGGCTAAATCACTAATGTAACATAAAGTTGAGTACACACAGGTTGGGTTACCAGGGTCCATGTCAATCATTGGCAAAAAAACTGTTGCTGATTTTCCAGGATATGTTCCTTTGTACACTGACTGCATAAGGCCTGACCATGCGGGTCTGGACGGATGTAAAATTAGTGAAACCTCCCAAAGGATGTCAACATGAACAAGAGCAGCACTTCTTTCGAATTTCTGGACTTCCGAGTAGGATGAAGAGAAACCATGCTTATTCAGAGTGTCAAACAGGAACATCGATCCAAATTGGTTATGTATTTCTACGGCTAAACCAAACCGTAAAGGTGCAAGGAGAACTCTAGGTCTAACAGCCTGTATTATCGCTTGACCTATCGATGCAAGTTTCAAATCATTGTCTTTGCCTGCAAACATATTCCTGAGAAAAATCAAGATGACCACCAGAATATTAAAATATTTTATTGCTTGTTTTCGGCCAGGGACGGCAAGCAGGTGCGGTTAATAAAAAAGAATACTTAGAGTAATTGAGACTAGAATCGGAGGGACCCTTTAAAGATGGCGTCCGTTGACCCCTTTCTCCGAGGTTAATTTTGGTAATTTTTTTTATCTGAAAGAGGAGTTATTCCTGCCCACAATACAATTTAAAAACCTCTGTTAGCAATTTATTTGAGGTTGAGACAAAAAAAAAAAAACAGCTAGATTGACTGGACAAGTATCAAGTGATCTAAAAGGGTTGATATGCCGTAAACCAAAATAAAATAAAACCAAACCAATGCGTTTATAATTATATTCAACTTCATGGAAACTGTTGGTTTATCAAATTTCAGATTGATATATTTGTAATTTTTGAAGATATCCTTACAATAATTGAGTTGAGAGAGGGACACTAGAATCGGGGGGACCCTTTAAAGATGGCGGTCGTTGACCCCTTTCCGCAAGGTCAATTTTGGTAATTTTTTTTATCTGAAAGATATTCTTGCCCACAATGCAATTTAAAAACCTTTGTTAGCAATTTGTTTGAGGTTCAGCCACAATTTGACTGGACTATACCGGAGATATTAGGACCTATTCACCGTGTATTGCCAAGAGTGGAGAAACGCTAAAAAATTCGCCTACTTTTGAGGAAATTAGGGACCACAGAACATAGCAAGTGTGTGGATTATATTCTCCCCAGGAAGACGAGTGAATTGGAATTTTCTGACGCGGTCAAACTTTTATCCGAAATATTTAGCCAGAATTCTACGCTCTTTCATAAAAGATGGAAGTGCTTTAACCTGTAAAAAAGCGACGACGATTATCTGGCCTTCGCGTTCGTGGTAAATAAACACTGCGATGATTTCCGTCTATCTCACTTATCGGCAGATGATTAAAGTGTTTAATTTTTGCGCAAGGTCTAGTCTTATCCCAAAACGCTGTTCTCTCCTGACTTGAGGGCGAACAGGGCCTACTCCTTCAGAAGTTGGCCGAGGATTGTCAACGGGTAGTCTGCGTAAGGAACAACTCAAGACACATCGAGGAGTCAGGCACAATATTCATTAGAAGGACGACCTTCAGACCGGAAATGTACTCACGCCGAAAAAGCAAAGCTAGAAGTAAGAAAACTCAGGCTACACCTGTTAAGTACCACTCCCCTACAAGCCTGTGCTATCGCTGCGGCGGGAAACATTGGTCGAGTCAATGTTTTTACAAAGATAAGTATTGCAACGGATGTGGCAGGAAGGGCTACACAGCGATCCAGTGCAGGTAGAAAAAGGTCAAGAACAGTGTCCGACTGACAAAATCCGACTTGGATTCGGATAATAACCGGCGGAAATATGTCAAATTTAACATCGCAAATAAAACTGTGCATCTACAATTTGATTCCGGATCAGACATGTCCATCATAAACCTTAGGACGTGGAAAAGGCTGAGGAAACCAACCTTGCAGAAGGCGAACAAATCAGCTCGAGCTGTGACAGGCGATAAAGTGGAATTTGAGGGAGAGCTCAAGCTCCCGTTGACTTTAAATGGTGTTACTAAAAAAGTGAAAGTTTATGTACAAAGTACACCCGAAAACCTGCTCGGTACTGACTGGATGGAGCGATTCGAATTATGGGAACAACCCATGAATAAATTCTGTCATAGGGTAAAAGACTCGTCTATGGAAGCGCAACAACTGAAGGACGAGTTAAGAGAGGAATTTCCAGAAGTATGCTCACCAGGACTAGGAAAATGTACAAAGGCTATAGCAAGATTCGAACTAAAAGAAAACACTTTGTCCGTTTTCAAGAAGAAACGTCCCATTTGTAGCAACAGAGAAATCGAAAAAAGAAGCTTCAACAGAATCTGACAAAGGAAGCAAAATACTGAAACTGCAAAGGCGGGAGCTAAAAACCCCGTTCTAAAAGAATTCCCCAAGCGACAGCAACCTAAAGAGGCTGACAAAACTGATGAGAAATAAATTAACCATGCGGATAGCCAATCATGACCGATCCCATTGAAAAGGGATTCGTTTAAAAATTCCATCATTGCAACTCTCCGAACGGACGGGGAAATAAAAACGATGATGGGCAACACAATCAGAGAACTCCCGGTGTTTCTACCGGAGATTAAAAAGGAAGCATTTCAACAATTTCTACACGTGTATAGGATCACATGCAACCCGAACACACCAACAGCAGTCTCACCTGCAGAAACGATGTTTGCGCGGAAAGTGAGATCCGTTTTTGACAAGCTCTTACCTAACAGTCAAGGCCACTAGTGACCACTTGTGTACCTAGTAAACGTTTCAGATCAGGTGAAAGAGTGTTTTTCAAAAGTTATAAAACACATCATTTGGGAGATGGGTACAATTACTAAGAGAATCGGTGACATGGTATATATCGTCCAAGGACCAACATATGCCCACAAACGTCACCAGAACTAACTAAGAAGATGTCGATCAGTTGAAACCAGTGACAGTCCATCATTGGAAGATGAGCCGATAGACACTGTCTTCGAAACTTTTGATCTTGAACCTCCTCAACCAACACCTAAACTACGGCGGTCGTTCCGTAAGAGAAAGTTTACCGACCCATTGATAGTAAACCCTAAAAGGAAGAGGTACTGACAGCTTTTACGAACAAAAAGCTTGACAGGGAAGTGTTGGGAACGCCCCACCATGGGATTATATCATGACGTCACTTCCTCTGGTGACGTCACTACCGGTAACATGTTCTGGTGCCCGGCAGTCAGAGATTGGTATGCGACCGTGTGCAAACAGCTGAGGAACGGTATAGCTCAACCCGATTTGCCTGTAATATATGTGAATACATGCTTTTTTCTAAAAGTTCTGTGTTCCTTTCGTTTTATTACCATTTAACACTATAAAAATATCTTAACCCAGTACCTGCAAATTATCGTCCCAAATCAACACTAATCGCCAAAAACCAACAATGCTGGCAATAAATGGCAGTGGCTTTCACTGGAAAAGAATTCCTGACAGTGGATGCCAGTAACCATTCTGTTCTGGATCTGTCATGCTTCGCCTGTAAACGGGTCCTGCTAGCAGAAGTACCCTTCGTTCACTAGGTTCAAAAATAGACTACGCCTTTTATATTTCCATATTTTAGGGGCCAAGCGCGTACACAGACCCCACAATTTTAATAAACTACCACTGTTTAAAATGTAACACACCCGTTTTCGATCCACGATGCATATTCTCTCTTGTATGTGATCAGTTTTGTATAATAGTCAACACTATAGGAGCCTATTTGTGTACACCCACAGACGTTAAGCTTTATTATATAGAGATTAGTCAAATATTGATCAGATTCTATTTCAGTAACCTAAATTTGTTTTGACATTATTCACATGCAACTTATTTTTAAAACTATATTTTAGTAAGATAAAATTAATAACCATTTTATGAAAACTAGATAGACCCCATAATTTTATTATACCATATTTCTTCAAACTGAAAGAATTATGAAAGTATACTTACGCATATGGGCATCGGAAGCCTTTGTTAAAGTTTATGGTATATTTTAATTCTATGGATGCCGGCCACTAACGCAGACCCTACAATTTTATATAATATCCCTGTTCAAGCTGACACATACCTGTCTTCGTATTCTTATGCGCGTCTATATCAAAAACTCTTGTAAAAAATTTTTTCTTTTTCGTTTTTTATTTCCATCCTTTGGAGACTGGGCGCGTACACAGACCCCACAATTTTTATAAACCATCCTGGTCAAAATATAACATACCTATTCTTGCTCCTTGATAACTCTTCTATCATTGTATGAGGCCAGTTTAGTATAATAGTCAAAAATATAGGAGCCTATTCGTGTACAGACACACATCCACAGACATTCAGCTTTATTATATATATATATATATATATATATATATAGTAATTTATAAAATATATATGGCGATTAAGCTTAATCGCCATATATATTTTATATCTTATAAATTACTAACTAGCTCTACCTACGTATTGGGCACTGTTGAAGTAAATACTTAAAGTTTACGCATAAATCTATACTTTCGTATATGAATTTTATGTGAGTAAATGAAGTAGTTATATATATATATATACATATATATATATATATATATATATATATATATATAGTATGTTTATTATGCAAACATTATGGTTACGTATGTGCATATATGTTCTCGTTGAATCTCAATTCAAGGAGACCCACATCGCCAAACCAAATAAGAGACGTTATTAAAACGAGCATGAAGGTTCATTCATTTTTTATAATATATATATATATATATATATATATATATATATATATATACATATATATATATACATATATATATACATATATATATACATATATATATATATACATATATACATATATACATATATATAAATATACATATATATATATATATATTCAGGTGTGGGTTACGCTATTAAAGAAATATGGACAGTAGATTATGGAGTATGGAGAGAGCTGTGTTGAAGGATAGGGAAATATGATCCTGTCGGGTTAGACTGTCACAACGGGAAGGTATTGTTTGCTTTAGTGTGAATTAATATACCCTAATTAATATTGCTTCCCTATTTTAAGTCTTTATGACTTTCCTTTGCAGACAGGCGCCACACTAGATGATTTGAAAATCACCCCTTTTCAGATACAAGGTATCATAACAAACCTAGACACCTCAAAAGCATGTGGACCCGATCTCATCCTGGTTGTGCTATTAAAAAAATGCTTCGCTGAGGTTTCTTCATGTCTCTCCAAACTTTACAACAAATGCCTCAACGAATTTTGTTTTCCTGACTGCTGGAAAACCGCTCTGTTTTCAAGAATTCTGTCGAAAGAACTGACCCATTAAATTATCGCCCCATTTTCTCCCGCTGTTCGCCAAAATATTTTAGTCCTTAAATAATCAAGCTGCTAAATTCTTGACCGACAATCAATATGGATTTAGGCAAGCCCGTTCCACAGCAGATATCCTAACTGTAATCCCTGAACATATATACAATTCACTGGACAAAATAGGAGAGAGTAGAGCGGTAGCCCTTGATATATCTATGGCTTTTGACAGGGTATGACACGATGGTCTTTTAAGAAAAATTAGATCATATGGTATCACTGGAGGAATACATAATTTAAGAAAACCATTCTTAAGAGAAAAATCCATGTTGTCCTTGATGGTCATACATCTAAACAATAAGATATAAACGCGGGAGTACCTCAGGGGTTTATCCTTGGACCTTTATTATTCTTGATATTCATAAATGACGTCCCTGATAAAAAAATTTCTGAGATGAGTATATTTGCTGATGACACCACATTCTATAGCAGGCACGAGAGGAAAATAAATTAACACATATCTAAGGAAATGGCAGAAACACTAGAGGATGACCTCCAATCTGTAGTGAAATGGTGACAAAAAAATGTAGAGTTTTATTTAATGCTGCCAAGACTATACTTGTTTCCTTCAATAATTACAAGAAACCTTTTCTACCACCAATAGCAAAAACCAAAAAACACATTAACCGAAAGTACTTCCTTTAAACTCATCGGCCTAACGTTTACAGGGAACATGAACTGGAATATATACATTGAGAGCATTGCCAATGCTGCTGCGAATAAGGTGAGGTCTCTCTACTGCAGTAGAAAACTACTTACGCCTTAAAGTATCCTGTACCTCTATAAGGCCACCATTCTCATATGTATGGGGTTCTGTTGTCACATTTGGGTGGTGCATCTGCTGTTTGTCTCGCACTTCTGGACAGGGTTCAAAAGAGAGTCGCCAATCTGATAGGTCCTGAACTGTCATCTAGGCTTCAGCCTCTGTCCCATCGACGAAATGTTGCATCCCTCTGCCTGTTCTACAACTATTTTAATGGTGAATGCTCCGACGAACTAACAGCACTTGTACCCCTTCGATGTCAACACTTCTGGCAAACCGACAAACAGCTAAATCCCACCCCTTCACAGTAGAGATCCCTAGGTGTAAGAAAGCCTTCCACTCCAATAGTTTCATTCCCAGAACTGCTAAACTTTGGAACTCGATTCCAGGATTCTGCTTTCCCAACTGTACTGACATACAGAAGTTTAAGTGTAATGGTAACAGACATCTTGCTACCCATCTCCCTTCATAATACCGTTGCAACTTATGTCCCTGATGCTTCAAAGTGGCACTGTGCCATTGTTTGGGATGAAAATTGAATAAAACATATATTTCTGGCCCAAATTTCAAAGTAAAATCAGCTATTCTGCACATTTTGAATAAAATTGATTTTGGGCAGTATACTTGCATTGTTAGAAATAATAACAACAAGTGCAATATTGTCAGTCACACCAACATTTCTAATGTCAATTTACCTCCCGAAATGTCCAACATTGTTGGCATTTTTTTTTAATTATGAAGGAAATAAAAATTTGAAAAAAGACAGGTCATATATCTAATCTAAATAGAAATAAATAGTGGTGGCTTTCTTCTTTAACATTCAACCATCACCTCGGCGTGGCATGGGGTTGTAACTGCATCACTGCAGGCAAATAATGGCACTGTTGAATCATTATAAATCAATTGGAAAAAAGATTTCTGCTTCAACAGATAAATGTGCAATAAAATTTTTAACCGGAAAATTATTTTACTGAAACTATTGATCAATATTATACTTTAAAAAGGAAGATACTAGAGTTTTAAAAAAATATTTACACTTCAACAATTCAAAAGTTTGCTCAAAACTGACTCTTCAATTCTCGAACATTGTAATGAATGTCAATAAAATACTGAGCACTTGGAAAAATTCACTAGACCTTTTCCTACTGCAATGAAATATTTGTTTTCAAATAAATAGATTTATATTTGAAAATTACAATCCTCTGCAAATGAATTCTGAAATTATGAATTTTGTACTCTTGCATAATTTGACCCGAATTCTCATGATTTCCCGTCAAGCCCGGTTCGGGCGAGACCAGCAATCATCGGTGACAGCCGAGCGGCGTAACGGGCACAGACTTAGGAAAAAACAAAACAAACCGGAAAAAATACAAATGCAAATTATCAAAAAATAACAAAAAACCCATTTTGAAAAAAGCAGATATGTTTATTTAATTTATTTCACTATTTATTTATTTTTGGTTGCAAAATATTTATCAACAGTTATTTAAAAAATGTTATCTTCAAAAAATGGTTGTTTTCTCGTATAAGTGTTAGGGGTAAGTACAATTTTTTGTTTTTCTTTAACCGTTTTTTTCTTGTTTTTTTTTAATTTTATTTTCAAGAGTTTTTGTTCAGTCAGGTTGTTTTTTTGTTTTTTTTAGTTGGGTGAGATTACACAGAAATAGAAAAAGCATGTTTTTTTTCAAGAAATTGTGATTTTTTAAAAATTTATTTTTAATGTTTTTTTTAACGGTTATTAATTGCCGGCGGAAGAACTTTCTTGAGATGAGGACATTTCCTTACGGATCTTTTACTTCGGTCGACTGTTAATCGGCCATCAACAGCAAAATGGGAGGGATGGGGAAGAGGGAAATGGAAGGAATCCTCCCAGCCGGGTACCTTCCGGAAATATGATTTATGATGGAGACAAAAGGATCGTTTCCAAATTTTTTTCTCCATATGAATTAAGTAAATATATACCCAGAATCTCGCGGCTGGTCCCGCATTCTTGCTTGTTACGCTGTTTTGCTTCCTTCCACATCCTTCTCGACAGGCTTCGTTGTTTTTCTAGCTTGGACAGATTTATTTCCTTACCTGTTATTTTTGCCTGTTTGGCGAGTCTGAAAATATAGTTTATTCGTCAGTGTTTTTTTTTGGTCCAGTCGATTTCTTCCAATTCGAATGTCGCCTGCTTTCATTCACATATCGCTTTTTCATTGACTAATCAAACTCCCAGAAATTGAAGTACAAAAATAATTCAAAATAAATAAATCATTAAAAATAACTAATCATAAATTACAAAATTACTAAAAACATAAAAAAATAACTTTTTAAAGTCGAATTAATGTATCAACATTTGAACAACGCTCGGCTGACACCGATGATTGCCGGTCTCGCCTGATCCATGCTTGACAAGAAATCACGAGAACTCGGGTCAAATTATGCAAGAGTACCATGAATTTCAATAAAAAAAAATTTGCACTAATTTCAATGTAAAAACAGCTATTGTGCACACTTTTATTAAAGTTTATTTTGGGAATTATACTTGAATTGTTAGGAATAATAATAACAAGTGGAATATTATCAGTGTCACTGATATTTCCCATAATTTCAATTTTCATTCCAAAATATCCAATAATATTGGCATTTCTTTTGGAAAATACGAAAGGTACAAATAATTGAGAAAAATCAGGTCATATAACCAATAGAAATAGCAAAAACATTAGTGCTGGCCTTCTCCCTTAAAATTCCACCACTACCTCAGCATAGTTTGGGTTTTGTAACTGCATCCCCACAGGCGAACGATGACACTCCTATGAATCATTTAAACTCAGAAGTGTTTAATATTTTTTGTAAATATTGCATTATATGATACATTTCATGTGATCCTTAGCACGTTTTATTAATAAATATAATTCTATTATTTTGCTGTTGTTAATGTTGTTGATAAATATAATTTTAAAAAGTTAGGTATTTTATTAAACTATAAAAAGGAAGATACTAGAATTAAAAAGAAATAATATTTAATTTACACTCAATCAGATGTGCCTTATGCACTAATAAAAATGTAATTGGCATTTTGTTGCCCTTTTTAAGATTTGAAATATTTATAAATTTTCTCATTATAAAAACGATTATGATATTGATTATACTTTTTTGACAGAAGAAATAAAATGAATTGCATATTATTGCATTAGAAGAAAAATTTTAAATCATCCAATTATATCAATAAATATTGTCAAATTTTGTAAAAATATTTTGTAAAAAAATTTTGTAAAAAATGATTATTTCTTGAACTGATTTTAATTTTTTATAATTAAAAAAACGATTGAAATATTTTAAATCATTAAATTTTCAATATATTTGTATATAAAAAGCATTATTGAATTCTTTTTAAATCGCAAAAAAACGATAATGAAAAAATTCAAAAACAGCAAATAATTAATAAATATTAGTCATTATAAAAATTCTTCACATACTACAGACATAATTTATGTATGATTGATTATGAAGTAAAACATGTTTTCTTAGCAATAGTAATAAAACAATCGTTTTTTATGACAAAATTGAATATATTCGCTCATTTCTTTTTATTTTTTGGTGTCGTTGTTATTTGAAAAATTAAAATTAATTTAATAAACGTATTTTTATTATGACAAAATTTATTGATAATTTACTGATTTAAGATTTATCTTATGATTTAAAAAAATTCTTCTAATGTTGTATAAGTAATTTCTTTTATTTCTTCTGTAAAAAAATTATAATCAATGTAATAATCGTTTTTTTATAATGAAAACATTTATAAATATTTAAAATTTTAAAAAGTGCAACAAAATGCCAATTACATTTTTATTAGTGCATAAGCCACGTCTGATTGTGTGTAAATAAAATATTATTTCTTTTTAATTCTAGTATCTTCCTTTTTATAGTTTAATATGAATAGTTTTTGGTAAAATAATTTTCCAGTTAAACATTTTGTTGAACATTTTTCTGTTGAGGCAGACATCTTTTTCAAGAAAAAAATATTATCAATATAAGTGTGGTTTATAGTTTATTAAATAACTATTTTAAATATTAAATAATTAAAAGAATCCTCTCGCTAAAAACATTCGCTAAGATACTTCTATTTAGTAAAATCGATTTTTCTTAATGATGCAAATGAGGTGATCCCTTAATAGTATATTTTGTAAAAATCATAATATATATAGAAATAAATGAAAGATTAAAGTAAGAAACGTTTTGTATATATTAATCAAATTGTGAACAAACAAACAGACAGGAATACGAATTTATATATATATATATATATATATATATATATATATATATATATATATATATATATATAGTAAATTTATTTCGAAGATTTCCTTCCATCACCTACACAGGAAGAAGTGATAATAATAACAAGTCTAATATAATGTTTACATTAATAAAAATGCACTAAAATATTTTAAACTGAAGCGATAATGAATATTGTCATTCTACGAAAGAATGATTACACCTGCTACTGCTGAAAAGAGTGACAGACGATCTCATTAATTATTGCGAGAGACGATAAGTAACTATTTCTGCTTCAACAGGAATGGAAGCTCATTGTGACATTACATTGAAAGTAGAACTATAATTATACAGTAGAAACTTATGTCATGGAAAGACGGTGAAATATGCATGAGCGAAAGAAAACTATCGTCATCTATAATTGTCCGCTATGTACTTGCTTCACCAGGAAGGCAAAATTAAAAACCGAGGTTGTTTTTAATGTAATGAAAATCCAAATACTAATAAAGGGGCATTCTAGATCTGGAAATTTTTTCCGAAAAGTATTTTAGCTTTATCAACCAAGAAATTGGCAGATACTTCGCCTTGATTCTAATCCACACGAGTAATTGTGTGTGGACTGTGATGTCTATTCAGCTTAGACGTAAGTTTCCTATTTCTTCATATTAATCTCTGCTCCATGCCATAGACTAAAAGTAAGAGGTTTTATTATCCTCTCCTGTTAGCCAATTATCATTTATTACGTAATGATATATTAAATTGAAAATCGCTGGTCACAGATTTTAACGTGTTTCATAAAATCGTCAAACGAGAGCTCAAATGGCATAAAACGTTTATTTGTATTTATGTGCATCTACACCTTCTTTCTTGTTTACTTAACATCAAGAGACACTCATAAATAAGAATTAAAAAAAAACTGGCAAATATATCCGGTGAACCAAGTGCAAAAGAGTTACAAACAATTGGACGGTTATAATCTAAAAAAGATATCTCAGTTAAAATGTGTTAAATAGTGAGTGAATATCTAGCATTCAATACGATGCTCCATAACAAAATGGTGAGAAAATAAAAAAAAACAGAAGTTGTTTTCATAGACTTTCTGGTCGAACAAAAGCTTGTAAAAAAGGCTATATACAACTATTAGAAGAATTCCTTTTTTGATATTTTGATAACGGTAAATTAACTCTCAAACAAGTTGACAACGATGGAAATATAGTAATCTTTGTACAGAATCCAATTTGATATTCTAGAGAACATATAAAATGTAAGATTTAAATTTTAATTGTTTTGAGAAAAATTGAAAAGCGACGAATCTTGCTTGCTATTTAATGAGAACGAATTTAAGCAAATGACAAAACTGATAGATTAGAATTTTCGATTAAAAGTTTCTTCTAAGCGTTTTCTGCTCCCTGAACTGTTAAAATCCTGAAAATATAACTGAAGCAACACTTATAAACTGACGTTTAATAATCATCGGTAAAATTTCCCATTAAATGGGAGATATCTGCATTTTCTTAAACAGGTTCTACTGGCTTTGCATTCAATTAAGTATATGAAGTATTCGTGTCAATTAGTCTTATTAGCTGTGTTACATATTTTAAATTACCACTAAATTAGTTTAGATAACAATCCTGTACATACAAATATATAAACATATACATATACTTTATATAGAAATAAAAACTCAAGAAAACGGGGAATGATTAAAATAGAAAGCAGTGATGAGTCGTAGTGCACGTGGGCGGAGTGATTAAGCGGATAGAGTTCCAAAATAGATCAGGTAAATAATTAATATCTGTTTTTACGATATCTGTACCACTTTAATGATTATTTAATGTCGAAGACTTCATTATATATTGAACAATTTCCTATTTAAGCCAAATACGAAGTTTACAACATGATACTGGCAGGATGAGCGGAAGGAACAATTGATTCGTTCGTTTCACCCGAGGGCATTTGCATAGAAGCGTGTGAATAGATCGGATCTGAGCGGAACTTGCCAATCCAACTTTCCAAGTCGATAATCCGTAACATTAATACGTAGATATGTTTCAAGAGCACCATTATGTGGACTCACTATTATATAATACATTATTAATATATATGCATATATATATATATATATATATATATATATATATATATATATATATACGAAGGTAGCAATGCAATAAAAATAGAATGATAAAAAAATAGAATGATAAACAAATTATATTTAGTGTATATATATTCACAAAATCTATTGATATTTTCAATATCAGAATAGGTGCTTTTCTGAAGTTTTCAGAAACGAATTTGTATTTTTCGGATTAATCGTTTATTGTTCTTAGTTTGAGTTTCATTTTCATAACGTTCTGGTTGATGTAACCTCCGACCTTTTTCAGGTGTATCTTCTCGAATTTGGGAATGTTTCTGCTAAATTCCGAAATTTGGAGTTTGACAAGATACACCTAAAGAAACTCTAAGGTTACATCGACCGAAACGTTGTAAAAATGGCCCGCAAGTTGAAAACAGTAATTGCTGGTGAAGATAACATGAGACTTGCTGGTCAATATGAATAACATATCCAGTTATAAAATCTTTTCATTATATAAGGAGATCTCACCTCAAAAAACGATTAAAAAGAGGAAACTTCTAGGATATTGAAAACACACACACACACACACACACATATATATATATATATATACATACACATATATATATACACATATATATATGTATATATATATATATATATATATATATATATATATATATATATATATATATACATACATACATACATATGAGGGTCATTCCAAAGGTAAAGCCTGCGTTGATAGGAATTATACCAAAAGAAAACGACCGACTTTCTATGCTCCAACATATTTTTACAACATAGTTATCATTATTCTCAATGCACTTTTGCCAACGATGAACGAAGCCTGTACATGGATGTCCAGACCGCGCTTTGTAATACGATGCTCGTCTCAAAAGTGAAGACTCCTATTTTTAATTAAAAAAGTTGAAAACATAGATTGTACCTTAATCAATTAATTAGAATTAATATTGAGATGAGTAATTTGTATTATTTTATTCAATTATTTATTGCGGGCTCATCATTTAGTTGTTGTTTTAAACGTTTAACACCCTGGCGAAGGCCAGAGGAGTAGTTTGGCCTAAACGTCGTGAAACAAGAACTGGAAGATGTGGATAATAGTGCGCAATAAATAAATGAATAAATAATATCAAATTACTCATCTAAAAAAAAATTGCAATTAAATAATGTAACATTCGGTACGGACCCGATAAAGAAAGATCAGATAACAAACGTGGATTTATAAAACTAAAAAAAATTCAGCCTTGATCACCGTGACGGAGTGGATAGAGACGTTGAATATTTACGGTTCCAAGTGAGCATTGTCCGAAAATATCGGTTGCAATCCTACCTAAAGCCGGCCAGAGGATTAGTTGAGCAAAACATGGCGAGACATCAACTATAAAAGACAGTAATTGCTGAGGAGATTCAGTGTTTATATTCTGTCGCGGTTAACCACCTGACGAAGGCCAGAGGAGTAGTTGGTCGAAACGTCATAAAACAACAACCAGAAGATGAGGATAATAGTATGTACAAGATAATGAATAATACCATTTAAACACGTGAGCTTTTCTACATGGTCGCCATCATTCTCAATGCACATTTACCAGGAATCTGCTTTTAACGCACGTCTATGACAAGGAATCATTTCTTAGAGTACCACACTGCCAACGGATGAGACATTCGGATCATGAAGGCATAAATTCAATCATCATAAGAATGCAATTTGCAATTCCTTCAAGTTAAATAAAAGTAAAAAGCATTTCATTTTGGAACGCCCATCGTATATGCATATGTTGTAAAGAATAATTTTGGTACTTATAATTTAAATATAATATTCGCTTGTATATAGCATAATCACGAGGTCTATGTTTCACAAATTCTACGCATTAATTATGCAGTATTTTGGAAAAAATGTGATAAATATCGTCTTCATCTTGATCTATTGTGTCTGATTTATAAGCGTAAACATGGAACGTTACATAGCTTTAAAGTAAATAATCTAATATAGTTAAATCACCTGAACGAGGTGGCCGGTTGAGGGATCCATTTCGTGAAATTACTCGTTCATAAAATGTTTTGTAAACGCTGATCAGGTGTCAGTCTCTTCATAATAAATTACAACAAGCTGAACTCAAAATAATTGACAGTTGCTAAATCTGCAATTGTGCGTTGCCTCTAAAACAAAAGCCCCCCTCTCTCTCTCTCTCTCTCTCTCTCTCTCTCTCTCTCTCTCTCTCTCGCAATATATATATATATATATATATATATATAATGTTTGAATGGGCGTTGCTACATATGTTAATTAAATTCAGTGTTTATATGATAATATTAAATAGTGGGTATAGCTCTATAATAGTTTTATTTTTTCATAAAAAATGACAGATTTATAGATTAGATTTACCTATTATTGTATAAAAAAATAAATATCATAATAATAAATATTAATCCCTATATATAATAAAACAGACACGATGTTTCCCTCTGGGCCCAAATACCGTAGATTTACACCAACCGATGGCACATATAAATTTATTATGTTTACGTGATTAGCCATAGGCTTACTTAAGAATAGAGCGACATTTGAGCCACATTAATTCGTAATATGAAATCATTAAATTAAATCATAGGAGTGCCATCATCATCGTCGTCATAACCTACAGAGAAAGTAGTTTATATTTCATCCCCTTATCGCCAAGTACTACAACCGTCACCCACTTATACCACGTATTTATACTCACAGGAGACTTAAATTTAGACCGTTTCCTACGATATTGATCTATTACCTATTACATATAGCATTTTACTTCCGTTTTCTACACTAAAAATACTAACGCCTCCAGACTGTGATTGGTTGACATTACCCATTCCGATATTCATGGATTTACGTACACTACGGCCCCTTAATATCAGTCATTACCCACGCAACATATATTTACATTATAGCTTACTATCGCAATCCAAAAATTTGCCTTGTTTTGTCCTTTTTTCTGGGAATATTTAGACAGAAAGACAGATAGAGACAGAGAAAGAGAGAGAGAGAGAGAGAGAGAGACTTGTTTTTTATAAATCGCAATAAAACGAAAAACCTCCATTTGCTTTTTGTTTTCTAGTCTGTTTAGATTTTATTTTTTATGGTGATATATGAATTTATTGATACCAAGTATTGCAGTTAATACAGAAAAATATTAAATGATAAATACACGAAAGAAGTTTCGTTACATTTAATTAGAGTGGGATTCCACGTTACCGGTCGTAAACAAACTTCTGTTTTGTGTGCCTCTATATTTGCCTTATGATATATATATTAGCAGGCCGCCCGGCACTGCCCGGTTATAATATACGCTTAAATATAATATATTGTATAATGCAAATTTTTATTTATTATAATTATTATACTAGAAGGACCTGTTTTCTGGCGTTGCCCGGTGAAAGCCTGTCTCCTCTCCCAAAAAGTAAACTACGGTTGCCGTCGTCCCTAAACAATTGTGAACATTGGCGGCCGTGGCCGAAATGAAATGATTTGGCTTTCATTAGCGATTAGAGCTAGTTTGGACGATAACATGCAGGTACTGTTTGAATTTAAAAAAAGCAATTAAGGGAATGCGTAAATCAGTATAAAATTACGGAAAATGGTCCATTAGAATAATAATGGAAAGTAAAAGCAGAAGTTCTAGAGGTTAGGGAGTCTCAATGCTTATGAACTGTTTAAAGTTATCGAAACCAATGGTAGCAGTTTTAGCTGTTTCCGTTTGTTGTTTAAGTTTCCCTCTTTTTTCAACTCTTCTACCAATAGCATTAAAGTAAATTCCAGATTTATGTCGTCTAAAAGAACGTGTAAAACAAAACTATTACGATTTTTTTATTTCACTGATTTGAGTATTGTTAAGAACAACGTTTGAAATAGACATCGCAAACATCTCCATGTAAATAAACGGTTTTCAGAGTAGCCACCCCCTTTTTTTGGGGTGGCATAATTCCTCCAAATTTAAATGTGAAAATAGTTGTCAACATACACACCCGCAAATCTTACAAAAATGGGAGGTGGCAGTGTCCGTAGGAGAGAAGTAGATTTATTTATATCGCGTACGTACAAATCTGGCAGCCAGTAAATTACAGTACATAATTGTGATGTAAAAATTTACCCTTACGCCCAAAGTAATAAACGTTAACGTGTGCGCAATCTCGAGAATCAGTTCGGAAAAGAAAATTTGTTCAAACATATTTAGGTTTTTTTCCAATTATAGTAACGTTCCTTTAAAAGTACTTTATTTAAATTTACTTAGTTTAAGTATACTTTATTTAAATATACTTTGTTTAAATATAATTTATTTAAATATACTTTATTTAAAGCTGCTCAATCGATTACGATCGTCGCTGATAAAAAATATATGTTTTTGCAATATCATATACTCGTTGTTAGAATGGTCTTTTTTTTTAACATATATTGAATATTCATATTTTAAAACAATTCAATTATTATCTGTTGCAGATTCACATTTTTGAAACTGCTAAAATTAAAAAAATATGACACATTTATTGTTTTCTAGTCATGTTTATGTAAATATATTTTTAAAATATCTAAACAGTTTGACAAAAATATAACATAGCAATTTAAATAAACATAGTTATTTAAAAGATATGCGATTGAAAAATAAAAAAGGTAAATGTTAAAAAAATTTATGTATCTTTGTATATTTTTATTATATATGGTATGAAAAAACATAATAGAGTTAACTTTAAAAATAGTTTAACAGTTTTAAATGTGACTATTTTACGTGGGTTAAAAACATTCAATTCACACAACATAATTAGTACACATCCAGTAGATAATATTGCCGAAACATTTAGTTTTCAATCGGCAACGACCGTAATAGATTCTTCAGGTTTAAATAAGTATATTTAAATAAAGGGCATTAAAAATGTAACTATGTTTTAAAAATATAACTATATTTTTCAAATTTAAATTATTGGAACAAATGTACAAAACGAGTGAGACATAGAAAATTAAATGTTTATTGTTTGTTTCTTCGGCATCGCCGTGAAAATCTTTTTTGTATGAAAAGAAATGTAAAAAGCGAGCGAGCGAAATAGAGAGAGAAAAAAGAGGATGAGAGAAAGGAGAGAGTCCTAGCGAGAGAGGGGGAAAGAGTTGGGAAGTATATATACAACGAAGATTAGGGAGGGACGCAGACGCCGTTAAATGTAAAAAAATAAACGCAGCAATTGACTGAGAGGACAAAAGTAGGTATCATTGCGACGCCATATTTGAATGGTACTTTAGTGTTCGTTTAGCATGCGAATCTCGTAAATCCGGAATATAGGAATGCTCATATGGCAACAAATCAGAATGAGCGAAAGTAGTCTGAAAGATTCTATTATTTTCGATCGGAAAAAGAGAAAGATTATGTTATGTCTATGAGTTTATGATCCAATTACGAAAGGTTAAAACTGTCGAAAGTGCTGAATTCCTCTGAAGGCGGTGGTGGGGCGTGATATTAAGAGGTACAAGAAGAACTACTTCCTCTATAGATAGGTGCAATGGTGATGATGTTGCTCCTATGATGAAATGTAGGATTTTATTATAACAACTAAATGTATTTAAAATGGCGTTCTAAAGTTATATATATTTGTGGCTAATAGTCTAGACATAAAAGATTTGTATGCGGCATCTCTTTTGTCAAACCTAAGGAACTTTGGTCTAGAGGGGAATTTCTGCAATGAAAATATTATATATGCGGATTATATTGAACCAAATATGTAGTAATAACTTTAAAAGTAAAAAAAAACTGATGCGTCACCACCGAGAATCGAAACCTAAGCTTACGATTTACATTTTCCTTAGCCTGAACAATGTATATATGTTTGCTGCAAGGCTAAAAATGAAAAATGAACTAATAGCTATTACGCATGCATATTCGTAACGCTGCCGTTTGGCCTTCACCTGCCAAATTTTATTTTTTTAATCTTCACATTATGCACCAGTTTTCCTCGTTTTTTTTTACATTTTCACCCCAAACAAGGCGCATTGCCACTTTGATGTAGGGGGCTACTATCAGGGGCAGCAACTACTGGAGCACTATAGTGGGATTTGGGCGGCAAGATATCGGTTCACGTTGCACTTGAACTTCTGCATGTCAGTACAGTTAGGGAAGCAGGGACCTGAAATGGAATTCCAGAGTCTAGCGGTTCTGGGGAAGAAACTACTGGAGTAGAAAGATCTTTTATATCTAGGGATCTCTACTGTGTGAGGGTGGGATTTAGCTGCCTGTCGGGTTTGTCGAGGGTGTCTACGTTGTGGGGGCACAAGTGTCTGCAGTTCGTCAGAGCATTCACCATTAAAATACTTGTAGAACAGGTAGAGAGATGCAACGTTTCGTCGATGGGACAGAGGCTGAAGCTTAGATGCCAGTTCAGGGCCTATCAGATTGTCGACTCTCTTTTGAACCTTGTCTAGGAGCGAGAGACTAGTAGCAGATGCACCAGCGCAAATGTGACAACAATACTCCATACATGGGCGAATGGTGGCCTTATAGAGGTACAGGATATTTTCAGGTGTCAGTAGTTTTCTAGTACGGTAGAGAGAGCCTACCTTTTTCGCAGCGGCCCTGGCAATGTTTTCAATATAATTGTTCCAACTCATGTTTCCTGTGAACGTTAGGTCAAGCAGTTTGAAAGATGAACTCTCAGACAGGGAGTCACTGACCATTGCTATTGGTGGCAGAGAAGGTATCTTGTAATTATTGAATGAAACTAGTTTAGTCTTTGCAGCATTGAATGTGACCATCCATTTTTGTCCCCATTTCACTACAGATTGGAGGTCATCCTCTAGTGTTTTTACCATTTCTTTAGATATGTGTTCATTTGTTTTCCTGTCATGCCTGTAATAGAGTGTAGTGTCATCAGCATATATACCCATCTCAGAGGCAGTTTTGTCGGAGAGGTCATTAATAAATATTAGGAACAATATAGGTCCAAGGCTAGCCACCTGAGGCACTCCTGCATTTATATCACACTGTTTAGACGTACGACCGTCGAGGACAACCTGGATTTTTCTCTTATCTAAGAAGGATTTAATTATGTTAAGTATTCTACCAGTGACACCGTATGATTTAATTTTCCTGAGGAGACCCTTGTGCCATACCCTGTCAAAAGCCTTAGATATATCTAGAGCTACCGCTCTGCCCTCCCCCGCTTTGTCCAGTGAATGGTATATACGTTCAGAGATTACAATGAGGATGTCAGCTGTGAAACGGGCTTGTCTAAATCCATATTTTTGTCAGTTAGAAGTTTAGCATCTGTAAGGTGCCGGACTAGAGCATGGTTTATTATGGTCTCAAATATTTTGGCGAAAAGTGGGAGGAGGCTAATGGGGCGATAATTTGATGGGTCAGTTCTTTCGCAAGAATTCTTGAATATTGGTACCACAGAAGCAGTTTTCCAACAGCCCGGAAAGCATGATTCATTAAGGCATTTGTTGTAGAGTTTGGAGAGAACTGGAGCAACTTCGGCTGAGCACTTTTTTAATAGCACAGCTGGGATGAGATCAGGTCCACATGCTTTTGAAGTGTCAAGATTTTTTATGATAGCATGTACCTGAGCAAGGGGTGATTTTCAGATCGTCTAGCGTGGCGTCTGTCCGCAAACGAAAGTCAGGCAGAGGGTGGTTGGAAGGGTCCAGTGTGGAGTTCGAGGCAAACCGGCTGACAAGCATATTAACCTTGTCGGTTGCTGAGCAAACAACCTCGTGATTGTTGGTAAGCGGGGGGATTGTTGATTGCCCATTATTTACTACACTGTTGTAGATTTTCCAGAAGTCACGATTTCCTAATTTAGAGCTAAATATGAGGTTAAGCATAGGTTCGAATAACCTATATATTAAGTTTCACGTCTGTAGACTAAAAACTGACAGAAGATTTCGGCAGAGTAATATTTGAAAACAAATATATATACTCATACATAAATATATATAAAAAGAGGTTTATGTTTACTATGACCTTTCTTGCGCAAATATAACGCAAGTATAAATCATGTAGAATATCTGCAGGAATACAATTACACGTAATAGTTAACTAAAGATTATCATCCAATGAGATCACCGAAAAGCTCATGTAAATGATCGTTAAAAATTATATGCAAATTAGCTAAATGTTTTGCAGATAAATGCAATTCAACAACTGATATATAACTAAGTTGTATTTTTAGAAAGTTTATAGCAAACGGTTTTTTAGTATTAATATCAATACACAAAAAAAATTGATAGGAGTATATATATATATATATATATATATATATATATATAGAGAGAGAGAGAGAGAGAGAGAGGGAGAGAGAGAGAGAGATGCATGAACAGAAAGATGGTGACTACTTTTGGGTTAAAACATTTAGAAGTTAAAGTTCACATTCTAATGATATAAAATGGATAGACTACCGGTTTTATATGATTTAAAAAAAATAATGATAATTGTTTTTAGCCACGATTTCTATACCAATAATCTGTTTTAACTGATGAACGCTTGCAACTGAAATACTGCTACTATGATGCAATTCTGATCACGGGCAGGTAGCAGTTAAAGTACAAATACATTGAATAAAACGGACGAGTAATTAATATTTATTATAATCATTTTTATTGATTAAAAGCATGGGAAAGTAATAATAAATCTCTAACGGTATATAATATCGAGATTAGCGATATTTGTGGGAATTTCTGAATTACTTCTTTCATGTGTTGTATATTACCGCTGTGTTTAATAATTTCCATTCTATAGATGACGATTGTGAACTGTGACCCCCTGACATTGCACTAAACTTGTTTCAAATTTAAGTACTTAGTTTATGTTATACGGAATATATTTGCTTATGTAGAAGTTCTATGGACGTCCGACACGAAGAGAGAACTGAGGATATTATTGTATTATCCCAGGTCAAAACAAGTGGTACCAAATCAGTACTAGTCCGAAGTGAAACAAATGTATTTTAATGCACATTTCATCTTTGCAACAACGATATCAACGAAAATTAATAAATTACATGTTTTACAGTTAATTTTAAGCGATTGGAGAATCCCATATTTAAAACCATCGGTGGAGAGTGATAATGATTGTACGAACATAAAATTAGCACGATTTAACTATTTGTGTTCTTCTAATCAACTGCATAAATAATGAAGACTATCTTTGAAAAATGATTTTGCGAACAAAATCATTTATGATTCAGATAATATTTTTCATTTTTATTTACAATCTGATAACAATGTTTTACTCGTGTCCATGTAATATGTGTGAACGCAAGGTATCAGAAGAAAATTATCTGTAATTAAATTTCTCCTACCTTGCAGTGCAATGAGTTGAATGTAAAAGTGGCCGAGCAGGAAAGAAAGTGCATTACTTCCTACTTTGTCTTTAACGTAAGTAATTAAACCATAAAGGGACTATGAGCGCTGAAAGATTTTACAGTATTTACTTTTTGTTTAGGAAGCTATACCGGTCAATCAAATGGAGGAACATATTATTTCGTTTTATATATTAGAACAAGAAGAAATAACAGTAATATGACATAAAATTTCTTAATTTTCTGGAAAGGCTGGACCTGTTTAGTGATGTTCAGTATGGCTTTTGTGGTTTTCTTTCAAGAGTTGGTCTATTATGTGTTTTAACTGAGCTGATCTGTCAGTTAACAACTAATTAAGAAGAGGTAGGGTCATTGCGTTAGACATTTGGAAAGCATTCGACCGAGTGTAATATCCTGGTCTTTTAAATAAACTTCGTGGCTATTGTATTGGTGGTAAAGTTATGACGTTGTTAAGTCTTTTCTTTTCTGGTCGAAGTTTACGAGTAACTCTTAATAGAACATCTTTATCTTCTTTCTCTGTCGATACCGGTGTGCCCGAGGGCTTTAATCAATACCCCAAACTGTTTTTTCTTCATATGAATGACCTTCCACAGAATATTATTAAGAAAATTATTTATGTTGATGGCACCACTCCTTATTTTGGTATGGCTTCTCGCTCATCTTTCACGGATAAGTTGAAATATGCAGTTGATCTTGAAGTTAATAGGAGTAGGGAAAGGTTTGCTTCCTTTAATCTTTTTTGGACTCAGCTAATGTCTTTTAATCAGAGGCGTGCCATTTTCCTCCCTGAAATTCTTATGGATGACTCTGAACTCAAGGGAAAATCGAATCTAAAACTTCTTGGTCTTACTTTCCCATCAAATCTTTTGTGGGGTCCACAGATTAAATTTGTTGCTCTTTAATATTCTAATAAAATCGGTTCCCCTTATCGCTCTAAACACTTTGTTACCTATATCTATTGTTTTAAACACGTTATCACCTATCACATACATTTTTTCATACATACGTTTCCTCTATTAACACACGTGTGCGTTTGCACCCACGTTATCACGTTTCACATACATTTATGTTTGTATACATACCTTATCACATTTCACACATTTATGTTCGTAGATTCGTTATAAAGTTTTCTCACACATTTATGTTTGTATATACGTTATCATCTTTCGTTTACCGTTCACGTTTGCGTGTAAATGATCACATTTCACGTTTTCAAGTAAATGATCACATTTCAAGTTTGCATGTAAATGATCACATTTCCCGTTTTCTAGTAAATGATCACGTTTGCATGTAAATTATCACATTTAACGTTTGCATGTACATTATCACATTTCACGTTTGCATGCAATTTATCATATTTCCCGTTTGCATGTCATTTATCACATTTCCCGTTTGCATGTCATTTATCACATTTCCCGTTTGCATGTAAATTATCACATTTCACGTTTGCATGTAAATTATCACATTACCCGTTTGCATGCCATGTATCACATTTCCCGTTTGCATGTAATTTATCACATTTCCCGTTTGCATGTAAATTATCACGTTTCACGTTTTATGTAATTTATCACATTTCCCGTTTGCATGTAATTTATCACATTTCCCGTTGGCATGTAATTTATAACATTTCCCGTTTGCATGTAAATTATCACGTTTCACGTTTTATGTAATTTATCACATTTCCCGTTTGCATGTAATTTATCACATTTCCCGTTTGCATGTAATTTATCACATTTCCCGTTTGCATGTAAATTATCACGTTTCACGTTTTATGTAATTTATCACATTTCCCGTTTGCATGTAATTTATCACATTTCCCGTTGGCATGTAATTTATAACAGTTCACGTTTGCATGTAAATTATCACATTTCACGTTTTATGTAATTTCTCACATTTAACGTTTGCATGTAAATTATCACATTTCCCGTGTGCATGTAAGTTATCACATTTCACGCTTGCATGTAATTTCTCATATTTCACGTTTGCATGTAATTTCTCACATTTCCCGTTTGCATGTAATTTATCACATTTCACGTTTGCATGTAATTTATCACATTTCCCGTTTTCCAGTAAATGATCACGTTTGCATGTAAATTATCACATTTCCTGTTTGCATGTAAATTATCACATTTCACGTTTGCATGTAAATTCTCACATTTCACGTTTGCATGTAAATTCTCACATTTCACGTTTGCATGTAATTTATCACATTTCACGTTTGCATGTCGTTTATCAAATTTCTCGTTTGCATGTAAATTATCACATTTCACGTTGGCATGTAATTTATCACATTCCCCGTTTGCATGTAAATTATCACATTCCCCGTTTGCATGTAATTTATCACATTTCCCGTTTGCATGTAATTTATCACATTTCCCGTTTGCATGTAAATTATCACATTTCACGTTTTATGTAATTTATCACATTTCCCGTTTGCATGTAAATTATCACATTTCACGTTTGCATGTAAATTATCACATTTCACGTTTGCATGCAATTTATCACATTTCACGTTTGCATGTAATTTATCATATTTCCCGTTTGCATGTCATTTATCACATTTCCCGTTTTCATGTAATTTATCATATTTCCCGTTTGCATGTAAATTATCATATTTCCCGTTTGCATGTCATTTATCACATTTCCCGTTTGCATGTCATGTATCACATTTCCCGTTTGCATGTAATTTATCACATTTCCCGTTTGCATGTAAATTATCACGGTTCACGTTTTATGTAATTTATCACATTTCCCGTTTGCATGTAATTTATCACATTTCCCGTTTGCATGTAATTTATAACATTTCACGTTTGCATATAAATTATCACATTTCACGTTTTATGTAATTTCTCACATTTCACGTTTGCATGTAAATTATCACATTTCCCGTGTGCATGTAAGTTATCACATTTCCCGTTTGCATGTAATTTCTCACATTTCACGTTTGCATGTAATTTATCACATTTCCCGTTTGCATGTAATTTATCACATTTCACGTTTGCATGTAATTTATCACATTTCCCGTTTCCCAGTAAATGATCACGTTTGCATGTAAATTATCACATTTCCCGGTTGCATGTAATTTATCACATTTCACGTTTGCATGTAAATTCTCACATTTCACGTTTGCATGTAATTTATCACATTTCACGTTTGCATGTCGTTTATCAAATTTCTCGTGTGCATGTAAATTATCACATTTCACGTTGGCATGTAATTTATCACATTCCCCGTTTGCATGTAAATTTTCACATTCCCCGTTTGCATGTAATTTATCACATTTCCCGTTTGCATGTAATTTATCACATTTCCCGTTTGCATGTAAATTATCACATTTCACGTTTTATGTAATTTATCACATTTCCCGTTTGCATGTAAATTATCACATTTCCTGTTTGCATGTAATTTATCACATTTCACGTTTGCATGTAAATTATCACATTTCCCGTTTGCATGTCATGTATCACATTTCCCGTTTGCATGTAATTTATCACATTTCACGTTTTCCAGTAAATGATCATGTTTGCATGTAAATTATCACATTTCACGTTTGCATGTAATTTATCACATTTCGCGTACATTTTTTGTACCTACGTTATCACCTTTCGCATATGCATATCTGAACGTGCATTATCACATTTTACCCACATTTATTTCACTTATGTTATCACTTTTCAAAGGTATGTATGTTTGTACACGTGTTATGAGCATCACATTTTAATTGTTGTACGCACGTTATCACCTTTTACCCACGAATTTTCGTACGTACGTTATTATTTCTCACACATTTGTGTTTGTTCGTACGCTATCACCCTTCTTACAGATGTATTTTTGTACTAATTTTCATATCACTTGAAAATAGAATATTTCATAATTCACCGTTTGTGAATTTTTTGTTCATGGATGATTGCTCTATTCACTATTACGCATTATCCTATTTCTGCATATTTTCTGCATCGTGCAAAATCGTATAACATTTGGAGTTGCATTTAAAGTAAATATGTATTTCGAATAATGACTTGTCAATTTTTAGTATACATACTTACAACTTGATATATAAAGCATTTGGACTTGTGGAACAAATCTAGCCGAAAAAAATAGCAGACAAGGAGTCAAAACTGAAAAATGCTCCTTTGCAGCCGTAGTTCCACATAGTGTGTGAGCTTTACATATGTGCAGCCATACATTTTTACGTTTAACAACATTATTTTTAATGTTTTGATATCCATATTGACTAAGCTAAGATGGAAACGAATAACACCTATATGGTTCGGTTTCGATTCAAGCAGATTGCACTTACTACAATACTATGCGTGCTAACGAAAATACAATTTCACTGAATAGGAAAAGATATATTAAAATCGTAAATCTGAATGGACAAGTAAAACATCAATCGTAAGTAGAATTGTCAGTTAATAACACGATCCTATTTAAATCATAAGTTACGATGACTAGCTCGTGAACGCATTTTGACTGGCTCGTCAACTCGGGCCAAGATCACAGTGTTGTATCTGTTTTGATGCTACACTTCACCTTTTCGGTCCTCAGTCAGTGGAGGAGAAATCCTTTATGAATGAGAAAGTGTTGTCCTCTACACATTACCCCTTTTTGGGAAGCTGGATTTTCCTCACATTAAAAACTGACCTTATGTCTAACTTCGCGCTTGTTTGGATGAAAGTAAATAGGAACAATGACTATTTTAAACATGAGAGAGGAGGCATCTGAATCGAACAAAAGACCTGCTGTAATCTTTACAACCTAACGAAATGTAAATACTGCAATCTTTACGACCTAACGAAATTTGAATACTGCAATCTTTACAACCTAACGAAATGTAAATACTGCAATCTTTACGACCTAACGAAATTTGAATACTGCAATCTTTACAACCTAACGAAATTTGAATACTGCAATCTTTACAACCTAACGAAATTTGAATACTGCAATCTTTACGACCTAACGAAATTTGAATACTGCAATCTTTCCGACCTAACGAAATTTGAATACTGCAATCTTTACGACCTAACGAAATTTGAATACTGCAATCTTTACAACCTCACGAAATTTGAATACTGCAATCTTTACGACCTAACGAAATTTGAATACTGCAATCTTTCCGACCTAACGAAATTTGAATACTGCAATCTTTTCGACCTAACGAAATTTGAATACTGCAATCTTTACGACCTAACGAAATTTGAATACTGCAATCTTTCCGACCTAACGAAATTTGAATACTGCAATCTTTACAACCTCACGAAATTTGAATACTGCAATCTTTACAACCTAACGAAATTTGAATACTGCAATCTTTTCGACCTAACGAAATTTGAATACTGCAATCTTTACGACCTAACGAAATTTGAATACTGCAATCTTTCCGACCTAACGAAATTTGAATACTGCAATCTTTACGACCTAACGAAATTTGAATACTGCAATCTTTACAACCTAACGAAATTTGAATACTGCAATCTTTACAACCTAACGAAATTTGAATACTGCAATCTTTCCAACATAACGAAATTTGAATACTGCAATCTTTCCGACCTAACGAAATTTGAATATTGCAATCTTTACGACCTAACGAAATTTGAATGCTGCAATCTTTCCGACCTAACGAAATTTGAATACTGCAATCTTTACAACCTCACGAAATTTGAATACTGCAATCTTTACAACCTAACGAAATTTGAATACTGCAATCTTTCCGACCTAACGAAATTTGAATACTGCAATCTTTACGACCTAACGAAATTTGAATACTGCAATCTTTACGACCTAACGAAATTTGAATACTGCAATCTTTACAACCTAACGAAATTTGAATACTGCAATCTTTACGACCTAACGAAATTTGAATACTGCAATCTTTACGACCTAACGAAATTTGAATACTGCAATCTTTACAACCTAACGAAATTTGAATACTGCAATCTTTACGACCTAACGAAATTTGAATACTGCAATCTTTACGACCTAACGAAATTTGAATACTGCAATCTTTACAACCTAACGAAATTTGAATACTGCAATCGCAAAAATATGATCAAACCTCCATCACCTTTATTTCCGAATAAAACATAAAACATAAAGATAAAACAAAAACTGAGAGCCGGTGTAATTCCAAAAAATATTTCGTTAATTGATTTTTGCACAAAATGTATTTGTTCTAAGTTGAAAGCATTTCAGATTCGTGACCAACGCAAGGAAAATGGCACCTGTGTTCGGCATTACTTATCAATGCGAACATTTTTTTACAACTTGGAACAAACTAAGAACAATGTAAAAATAAGATTGACTGATAACCAATTCGATGATATCTTGCTCTTATCATCCACAAATTTGAAACGAAATATTGATACACTCATTTAATAAAAAACACAAAGTTTTCTAAGTATTCCTTGTTTTTTTTTCTAATTGCTTAATGTCGCTGCTAGGTATTTATGAACATATGATCCAACAATCTTTTCAATTGAATAAATAATATATATACTACATTATTTGTCTGTTGTTAATATCAATTTTTATCGCTATTCGGAACTTGTAATTAAATGTGCCTATGCAGATCTGTCAACACTTCTCAATTTTAATGGATACACATTTATTCTGACACTTCGTTACGTACATTATACTTACATGCCTCTTGATAATGTGGATAATATTATATTTGTATGCACGAATGTGTTTGCAATTTTTTACATTCGTACGTATGGGTATATGTTGTGGTAACTTAGTCATTCATACATAATATACTTTGCTATTATCTAAACTAGGAGATTAATACTCTCGTGGGGAGAAATATCTAACGCGAGACTACAGAAATAAGTATTATAATAATACATATATGCTTCATTAAAGTTAGAGAGTGTTCAAAACCATACATTACTTATCTCAGAAATTTACTAGTGTTCATTGATTAATATCATGTGATGAGACCATAAAAAGCACACTCTACACAATCACATTTAAGTATAAAGATGTTAGAGAAATAGAGTAACGCACACTATCTATAATAAACGAGTAAATTATTTTTAAATTATACTTTGCAATTATGACACGTACAAGTATCCCTGCTGTTAACTCCGCACTTTCTCTTCAATGGAATCTGTCATTGCTGATTTCTATTTTTCGAACTCTGTTAATTACATGAATGACCGATGATTTTTCATGGATTATTAAATCATTTTCTAAATAGTAAATATGTGGCATTTAAATTAAACAATGGTTCGTCTCTGGAGTATACAATATATAATTTTACACAAATAATTTGCATATATACATACATATATTCGTATATATACAGTTTTGCCCGATATTATTCATACCCCTCGGATCTTTGAGATTTCTATGAGAATATTGCTCAAACCAGAAGGTAGACAATATTACAGGGATCTCAAACAATAAATCAAGCATAAGCATTTAATTTAAACTCAACAAATAAATAAATTATGCAAGTTTGAAACATTATACAGAGAAAAACAATAATGGCACTAGTTCAAAATTATTCATACCTCTCTTACTAATAGTCAATAGCATGCCCTTTATTCTTAATAACTGCCTGTAACCGTTTTGGATATTTATCAACAAGGTTTTTACAAGCATCAACACTGATTTTTGACCATTCTTCAATGCAGTAGTTCTCCAAATCCCTCAAATTTCTAGGTTTCCGCTTTTTAACTTCAGTTTTCAATATGCGCCAGAGGTTTTCGATAGGGTTCAGGTCGGAACTCTGGCTAGGCCATTCCAAAACATTAATTTGATTATCCTCAAACCATTTCTTGACTATTTTGGCAGTATGTTTTGGATCATTATCCTGTTGAAGGACCCAGTTTGGTCTTAAATGGAGCTTCTCCGCATCCCGTCTAATGTTTTTCTGGAGTATCTCCAAATATTGCTCCTTCTTCATGGTTCCATCTATCTTGACCAAACTACCTGGACCACTAGCCGAAAAGGAACCCCAAAATATTAGGCTACCACCACCATGTTTCACGGTGGGTATGGTGTTCTTTGGGTTGTAAGCTTCTCCTTTCTTCCTCCAAACGTAAGAAGCATCCATATGGCCAAAAAAATCAATTTTTGTTTCGTCAGTCCACAAAATACTTGAGAAAACGGACTCTGGAGAATTCACATGGGTCCTAGCAAACTTTAGACGTGCTGCAAGGTGTTTTCCGGTGTGCAATGGAGTCCTTCTTGGTCTTCTTCCTTTCAGACCATTTTCATGCAGAGTCCTTTGCAATGTTTGCCTTGATATTTTTATGCCAGAAGACTCCAGATTTTCTAAAATGTCCTTAGTAGTGGTGGATGGATTTGCATTAACACTTCTTACAATATTCCTGGTGGCTCTAGCAGACAGTTTCCTTTTCCTTCCTCTACCAATCAAGTTGTTTGTTGTGTGGTGGCTCTGGAATTTTTTGATGATGCTCTGTACTGTTGCTGTAGGGACCTCAAATTTCTTGGAAATTGACTTGTAACCTAAACCATCCTTATGTGAATTCACAATTTTAGTCCTAAGATCATTACTAAGCTCTTTTTTCTTCCCCATTCTAATAATTTTTATTCTTTTATTGGTTTTCAGTTGATATCATTTTAATTTCTGAAAAATGCAAAAAACGAAATGAAATTAATCAAAGGTTGTATAAAAGCATTCAAAATAAGAATCAAACAGGAAACAAACAGTCAGAAACTCGATTAATACTGAAAAAATAAGGGGGTATGATTATTTTTGAACATTGCAGATTTTATAAATAGCTGTATATTTCTTTTATTACAAGTATCCCGAGATTTTAAAATGACGAAAATGATCAGAAGAGGTTTATTAAGAATATGTATCAATATGGGCGTAAACAATAAATTCTTACAAAGTTACACCTAATAAACTCAATTTTCAAGGGGGGGGGGTATGAATAATATCGGGCACAAGTGTATATATATATATATATATATATATATATATATATATACATATATATATAGTAATGTATAAAATATATATGGCGGTTAAGCTTTTTTTATATTTTATAAATTACTAATTAGCTCTACCTACGTATTGAGCACTTTTGAAGTAAATACTTTAAGCTTACGCATAAATCTATACTTTCGTATATTAATTTCATGTGAGTAAATGAAGTAGTTATATATATATATACATACATATATCCATTATTATACTTTGTTTGTGTGTCTATGTGTGTGAAGTCTTTTCCTATAGATTCGTAAACTGGAGGCTGATTTGTATGAAATTTCGGAGAAATATACCTTATGTGTCTGGGAATGTTCCTTGATACGTCTTGTACAGAATGTCTTCGATAAGTTTTGATAATCGAAATAATCCAATGAACAGGCGATTCTGACAAAAGATAACACCTTACACAACTTAATATCCCAAGTTCATTTGAGAAGTGCTATTGCCACAGAAGCCGAACGGTTCAAAACATAAAACCAATAGTAAGTTTTTGATAAGATAGGAGCGCGTTTGAAAAGTTTCTGTTTAAAGCACAATACTTGACCTTTGTATTTTAAACTTTAATTCAACAATTATATATAAAAATGAGTTCATAAAATAAGCAGTATGTTCGCTACAGGTTAAAGTAACTGCCGGGCGGCATATGTAGCTTCCTTTCGGGAAACCTCATGGAGTTCCTAATTAGAACAGACTAGATTTTAAAAATTGGCGATTTTACCGATTTCGATGAAAATAAAAATATTGGAGCATATATATATATATATATATATATATATATATATATATATATATATATATATATATATATAATATATATGAACGGATATGCGGAATTGATATTTATGCTATATCGTATATAAATGCATAAATATTGATGGGCACATATCCGCGTCGAAGGCAGAAAAACGCAAACGTGATTCGCATTATTTTCTCATTCCTGTTGCTAACAAATATGTAGTCAATTTATTTCCTTGTTTTCAACTCGAATAATTGCTTCGAACTACGCATATTTTCATGCGCTCATTCTATTCAAATACAAAACCAAAACAATTTTTGTTGAAGAAATGCATTCTGAAATGGGTCCTTTTCGATTCGGATGTAGTGGAAATTTGAATTACGAAATTCCCTGTTCATGGACAGTACAGAAAATAACATGTTTTATTTCTTCATTGTATATATATATATATATATATATATATATATATATATATATATATATATGTGTGTGTGTGTGTGTGTGTGTGTGTGTGTTATGTGTTATATATATATGTTTTGTGTTATATATATATATATATATATATATATAGTAAGTTATAAAATATATATGGCGAATATTCCGCGTTCTATCCACTCTAGGACTCTTCAGGCTTATGCGCGAATTTTGTGGTTGTTTGTCGTTTTTATATACGCATCTTCTATTGTGATTTTAGTTAGCCAATCAGCTTTCTAGCATCCACCGCGCCCTTCCTATCAGCCAATGAGCATGCACTTATCGGACAAAGGCCTATTTGACTTCTGATTGACCTGTTCCTTTGTGTGTGCTCTATTTAGCCTGGATAGTTTCTTGATCTGTTTTAAATCTAGGTTAGATTTTTTTAGTTTATATATAAATATATATATATAGTGTAGCTTAATCGCCATATATATTTTATAACTTACTAACTAGCTCTACCTACCTATTGAGCACTTTTGAAGTAAATACTTAAATTTTACGCGTAAATTTATCCTTGCATATATTAATTTTATGTGAGTAAATTAAGTAGTTATATATATATATATATATATATATATATATATATATATATACATATATATATATATGCATACATTTCTTTACTGTGAATTTAAATATATTTTTATTATACGGAAATTTTGAAATAGCTCGCCGTATAGAATAAGAATTGTAATCGACTATTTCAATTGAAAAAACTACAGCAAATGTAGAGGAATTCACTTAAAACAGTTTTTATTTGACTTCAATTATTACCAATGATTTTTGTTGACCAGAAATATCATCAGTGCACAAATATAAAATATAATTTTCCAGGATGAATCAAAAACTGAACTGCATTCAGAAGTCAGTCGTTTATATTTTTTGTTTCACTATTATTTCCATGTAATCCCTTTTTATTTTGTTTTTCAACTATATTGGGGAATATTACATTGCGGTTTCTTCGTGCTACATGCGTTATCTCTCTAGTGTAATTATTTTAATCGTCAACCATTAATGAAATTTCACTCAAATGAAAGATTAAAATTTGACTAAACGTTTATGGTTTTGTATTAAACTTTATTAACTTATCGAAGTATTTTCCTGTTTTGACTTATTTTTCATGCTTCTTTTTTGTTGTCGTTTTACAGTGATGTTCTAATTTATAATCCAGTCAAGCCCCAATCAACAAGGTAAATATTTAAAGATATAAACTATGTTAGGCGATATTTCATTTTTAGCAAAGTTAGACATGTAGTCAGACTAGTAATCGTGAAATGAATTATATCGACGTGAAAAATTGTTTACGACCCTAACCAGATGTTGATTTAATATGTGGGTATTATAAAAAAAATGACAACAAAACGAAAACACAAAAAGTTCAATATAATCTTAATATAAAAATATTAACAAGAGCTTACAAGAAAACAATATCTTAACTAAAAACCAGATTCAAAAAGTGTAATATTTTATTTCCAATTAGTGTGGATATGATAACATAATAGAAATCAACCGCGTACATAACGAAAATATGAAGTATAGATGTATAAAAAACTAAAGCATCTCTATTTTTAAACACTAATTTATGAATAAGAAATTATTTTGTTTTTAACGAAAATATGAAGTATAGATGTATACAAAACTAAAACATCTCTACTTTTAAACACTAAGTTATGAATAAGAAATTATTTCGTTTTTAACGAAAATATGAAGTATAGATGTATAAAAAACTAAAACATCTCTATTTTTAAACACTAATTTATGACTAAGAAATTATTTCGTTTTTACGTAAATACTAAAAATGAAACACTTACTGTGGAATGTGTGTCAATACAAGCCTAATGGAGTATTTCTACAATATTTGAGGATATACTAATCATCTTTGTTGCCTCAAAAGAGTTAAATTTGTAATCGAATGCGAGATGATCTTTAGTATTTTCCTTAGCCCTTTACTCACAGTAGAGATGTTGCTAGTTCTCCTTACTCTACCAACATTTCAACAATCGTCTCCAACCATCTGAAGGTGATGTTCACATCATCTATCTAGCAAATCTTGTTACCTGGGATTACTCTCGATTCTTTAAAAACGGTAAATCCTTACTACAGAATATATATATAAAAGTCGAGTATTCGATTATTTAAAATTCCAGCTTTTCCATGAAACCAATATTATTAAGTCCGCAGATTATTATTTGTAATATTTCAATAAAACAACGTTTCAATAAAACAATATTATAATGAAACAACATTTCAATGAAACAACATTTCAATAAAACAACATTTCAATAAAACAACATTTTAATGAAACAATATTTCAATAAAACAACATTTCAATAAAACAACATTTTAATAAAATAACATTTCAATAAAATAACATTTTAATAAAATAACATTTCAATAAAACAACATTTTAATGAAACAACATTTCGATAAAACAACATTTTAATGAAATAACATTTCAATAAAACAACATTTTAATGAAACAACATTTCAATAAAACAACATTTTAATAAAATAACATTTCAATAAAATAACATTTCAATAAAACGGCATTTCAATAAAACAACATTTAAATGAAATAATATTTCAATAAAACAACATTTTAATGAAACAACATTTCAATAAAACAACATTTCAATATAACAACATTTCAATAAAATAACATTTCAATGAAACAATATTTCAATAAAACAACATTTCAATAAAACAACATTTCAATGAAACAATATTTCAATAAAACATTTCAATGAAACAACATATTAATAAGGTGGTCGAAAGCACATTGATTTATGCATACACTACTGCTAAGAAGAGTAAAGAAAACTCTCCATTGTAACATATTTTATCTCATGTCCGTGATATTATAAAAATCATAGATATTATAAAAATCATAGATATTAAAACAAACATAGATATTATAACAAACATAGATATTATAACAAACATAGATACCTCCAAGGCTCGCTGTATTGGTCTCGCCCCTGCTATTATAATAAAGAAATGTTTAAATGAGCTATTTTATGTTAATTCCAAACTTGGCAACATATGTTTTGCCGAAACTTTATTCTCTAATAGTTGGAACATTGCCTCTTTGGTACCAATATTCAAGTATTTTTCTGAAGGAACATACCCGAAGAATTATCGCTTTATCAGTCTCCTTCCCTTCTACGTTAAATCCTCAAATTAATGAAGCGACAAATAGTTCACCATCTTTTAAATGCCAGACTTTTTTCTGGTCGACATTATGGATTTAGGTAAGTTTTTATGGATAGGTTAACGGCTATATCTGAACGCATTTATCTAGTACTGAAAAAAAGTAAGTGAAGTCTTGTTATGCAAATTAAATCATATATTAATATAACCAGATTTTACTTAGATAAGAGAAACAGTCAAGTTGTCCTCGATAGCCTAACGTCCCAGGAGCATGATATAAAATTCAGATGTGTCTCAGGGGTGTATATTCCTTATATTAATAAACAATTTCATTGATAAAATCGTGTCCGAGATGGCTGATGATACTGGGCTCTAAAATAAACATGGGGAGGAACCGAATGTATACATACCACATGCAATGGTCCGAATTTTAGAAATTATTTTTCAATTAGTTGTGGAATGCAGATATTTGATGATACTAAAGCTAAGCGTCTTTCCTTTCCAACCATTGTTTGATATGACTAATATTATTACTTGGGCTTAAGTAAGACAATTCAGTCATAGTACATAAGTAAAATCGTTTTACTGCGTATATAATCATTATTAAGGAAACATTAGCGCAAAACTTGGCAATTATAATTTAAAGAATTAGTACTTTGTAGATTATCATATTTACATGATTTTTGTAATGGACCTTGCTGCTCTTAATCGCGTCGAGCTTCTACTATCTTATTATCTGAGTAGCTTTGCTTTACTTAAAATTATATCTTTTTGAGGTTCATTTATTACTCAGTTATATATATATATATATATGTGTGTGTGTGTGTGTGTGTGTGTGCGTGTGTATGTGTGTGTGTGTGTGTGTGTGTGTGTGTTGTCTTCGGCTTAAAAAGAGAAAAAAGCGAAATGTACAATACATAAAGAAAAATAAGAAAAAAGATTTAGCAATGTCAAAAAGCAAGGTCAGATAATATTTTATTAAAGTTCGGCAGTTGTATAAACAGGTTTTACTTTGTATCAGTTTAGTATATCTAAGCAGATTATTTTTGTCAAAATGATATTAGTTCCTTCAAGGTATACCGTCGCAGGTATTCAATCCACTTTTGACTGGATTGTGATTTATTGTTGATCTCCTGAGAAGCAATTACGGAGTATGCTGAAAGATAGGTTCTCGCCTATTTTTGTTGCTGATCAGGGAGTTTTCACCATCTTCCTGTCATAAGAATTTAGCAAATACCAACTGTTGCCACTATTCTTATCAACATTTCCTATATGTTTGATGAATATATAAAACATTTGCATAAAATATATATATAAGAATATATATATGTATATATATATATGTGTGTTTGTATGTATATATATAAGCACGCACACACGCACACACACACATATATATATATATATATATATACATATAACGTCGTCATCATAATAGTATTTAAAGAAAACATTGAGATATATATAAATATATTTATAGAAACGATACGCCATCGAAAATCGTATTTCTAAAGTTTATTTTAAAGTAGAAAATAAAGTTGATGTAGTTAATATATGTATGTTCTACTGTAATGCTTGACGGCATATATATATATATATATATATATATATATATATATATATATATATATATATATATATATATATATATTTATTTACCAGTGGTGAAAAAAAACCGGACTAAAGTGCTCAATGTGTAGTCAGAGCAGTATATAGGAAATTTATTACTGTGAGTCCAGAATGAGTTTACAAATTGTTTCAACTAAAGGAAAATCCTCAAAGAGAGGAAAAATCCAACTAGCATCATCAGAATTCATAGATGGACTCTAAAAAAGTCCATCTATGAATTCTGATGATGCTAGTTGAATTTTTCCTCTCTTTGAGGATTTTCCTTTAGTTGAAACAATTTGTAAACTCATTCTGGACTCACAGTAATAAATTTCCTATATATATATATATATATATATATATATATATATATATATATATATATATATATATATATATATATATATATATATGTATATATATATATAATATCGATGGCTTTGAAAGTGTAGGGTTTTTGATAGAGAAATGTGCACCCACAGGAATTCGACTGGCGATTGTTTTCGTGCTCAAATCACCAACTCACTGAGGAAATCTATTCTGTTTGTTATTTGTGATTAACTGCAACGCTTACGTGAACATCACTGTAAATATAACCACGCACCCCATTGCTTTGCGTACAATTACATATGTTTCCTTCTGCTCTTTACTTTTCGCAAGTTGTCTTGAATTAATAATTATTGATAATATGACATATTCCAGGTGTACTGGGTTCAACAACGATTATTTCTTTTTCGAAAAACCAATCATGATTTTATTTTTTTTAAATCGAGCATGTTATGTTGATTTTTTCTACCCCTGTGCACGTCGATGTCGAGTTGATCTGGATTCAGTTGTGGATTTAGGTAAGAAATTACTTGTTTCGTTTAAACCTGTTAAGACTCATCTATTATCTTTCAATCGTAAGCGTATCTCGTTTCTTTCTGAGATTCGTATCATGGCTGTAGATGATAAATTTCCCTTTAAATTTATTTGTCTTTCTTTTTCATCAAATATTGATTGGGGTTGCATATATTAAATCTATTGCTTTTTTCTGCTTTTCGTAAAAATGTTCTTCATATCGCTTTAACATGTTTTTACTATTATTATGCTATTCTCTGCGAATCTACTATCAGATCAACTATGGAGTAACGTGTAACGTGGTTGTAAATCTGTAAGGATCCAACACGTTGTCGACTCAGTTGCAAAAAAAAGAACAAAACTCGACGCAATTTTTATTTTTTAACAAAACGGTTATATCAGGTATTTCCAACATCGCATTTTTCTAAGCTTCTTAAACAGTTCCTTACTCCTTTTCCGGATGAGTATGACTTTTGGTCTCTCTATGACGCCACCTACGTATCTCAATAACACCTCGAATCCCACTTCTCCGGACATCTGCGTCTCGAACACGACCTGTTCCTCTGTCACGTGTCTTGAACACGTCTCAATTTATCTACGTGTCGAACACGTCTCTAATACATACTTCTCGAAACACGTGTGTTCTTTTAATCTCTGCTGTGATGCAGCCGGCTCCATCATTTACATATGGCTGCTGTTGCTAAACCACAGTCAGCGTCTCTGTTATGTTACGATGTTGTCATATTTGGGCTGGAAAATCTTTGTCTCATGAAAATGTTTTGATAAATGGCAGAACCGTACCTGTAATCTAATTGCCGCCATCTTTTCCATTTTATTGCAAACTCTCTTTCTCTCAAAGATATGATGTTGTTAGTCTCAGTGTTTTCTTTAAATACTATTATGCCAATGTTCTTCAGAATTGTCTTTTTCGTCTTCCTTTGTTACATCATGCTTGACTCATTGCTTTAGTGCTATCCATCGCTTAACTATTTTAATACCTTATTGAAAAGCTTCTTATTATTGCAGTAGCTTCTTTCCAAAGACTACAAGGTCGTGGAAATCTCTTTCTGCTCACTGTTTTCCTTATACCTACAGCCTTGGATTTTCCAAGACTAATGCCAATAAGCATATCCTGTCTTTGCGATAATCATCTTCATCTTCTTTGAAGCTCCTTATATTTAATGAATTCATGCCCTGTCTCCAGTAATTTAGATAAACAAGTGTACCTATTTCTGTCAGATAACTTTTCAGTACACATTTTTATACTGCCTATTTTGGACTAATTTCCTCTTACATATATATATATATATATATATATATATATATATATATATATATATTACCTCATTGTTTCGTAATAATAGGAAGACTGACGCATGTAGTTCATGCGTGTAAGCGATATATATATATATATATATATATATATATATATATATATATATATATATATATATACGATATGTGTTATATAAATCATGGCGTAGTTGCAAATTCATATAATTTATTTTATCCCAAGGAACTAGACATTGATCTAGACATTGCCTTTTGTCTAAATGGTTTGCTATTGTACAAACGCAATAAATTTTGTAATAGCGTCTTATATATTCTATGGAACAAAATTGTCTAGAAGTCCAAGATAACTAAGAGTTTGAGGATTTAAAGATTTAAGACAAATAAATTTATAATTAGATAGCCTATGTGTTTTACAATTTCAATTCTAGGTAAATAAAATGAAAATAAAAAAAATAAATGGGGAATGAATTCTGATAGATAATTTTTATAAATAATAATTGTATTAATTTTTATAAATAATAATTGTATTAATTTTTGTAAATAATAATTGTATTAATTTTTATAAATAATAATTGCCTTTGTTTTAATAAATAGTAATTGTATTAATTTCTCTATAAATAGTAATTGTATTAATTTTATAAATAGTAATTGTATTATTTTTTATAAATAGTAATTGTATTAACTTTTATAAATAGGAATTGTATACTTTAGACACTTTTATTTGTTATGATAAAATCTTACATTTCATTTTAGGAGCAACGCCGTCACAACCATAACCATCTTTAGAGGAAGTAGGCTCTACTTTTCCCTCTAACTATCAAGTTCTATTATGCCCCCAGTAACCACCAGGAGGAATTCAGCACTTTTATAGATTCGCAACTGTACCATAAACTAATAGACATACCATAATATTTTTCGTTTTCCGATCCCAAAAGAATAAAGTCTCCACTGAATAATTCCGCTCTGTCTGATTGGCTAAGTTCTGTCTATTCCTGTATTCCAGATTAACGGCATTCGCATGCTTAACGAACGTTTATGTATCATTCAAATATGGCATTGCAAAGATACTTACTGTTGCCCTCGACGTAAATTGCTGCTTTCATTTTCTTTCATTTTACAAGGTCATATTGTATTTCCTCTCTCCCTCTTTATCTTGTAGCGATTTTTTATTTAAAACATTATTAAATCACGACTTTTATAACTCTTTAATATAAATTTTTAATATAGTTATCATTTGATTTTATTAATAATTAATATTTTTAAAGAAACTAAATTCGAAACTTTTTATACATTTTTAATTCTTTAATAGTGTGAAAAGGCAACTTAACATACACAGTAGTATCACTAACAACATAACCCATTTTCCTGTAAACGATATTTAAGCTGAATATTTGAATAGCCGTAAATTGTTTAACTGACTTTTAAATGCTTGTTCTGTGACCTCTTGTAATGAAGTTAATTTAAGTTCTTAGAACTGGCATGTATAAAGATTAAAACGCTCTTTTTTCACTTCCCTTTTTATTTTTCTTCTTCTACTTTTTATTTCTTCTTCATTTTGTCATTTCTCTCGTTTGTATAATTCGTTTGTTGCTAAACTTTGTTTCATTAATGAGTTTACTTATTAAAAGAAAAAAACTGGTACCGCCTGATGAGGTCTTTAATTATCCATATCTATTGGCCGAAAATTGTCATGATTGTGTCTCGATATCAAAACTTTAATGTGAATATAAATAAAACGCATATATGTATGTCCATATATACATGCGTATATATATATATATATATATATATATATATATATATACGTTCGTGTGTGTATATAGATGCGTGTATATAGATGTGCGTGTATATATATATACATGAACATATATATATATATATATATATATATATATATATATATATATATATATATAAATGCTGTATTTTCCAGATATGTTAAAAATTTATAGAAGATTTATATGATATTACCAAACAAAACTACCTGTTAATGTTGATATACGGACATCAACGGAAGAAAAAAATGTAATCCCTTTAGGACCAACATCGGCTCGTATATTTCATGACATATTTGACAGGATAGAAAGTAATTCTAATCATATTTCAAGATATTCGCAGGAATAGTAAAATACATCGCAACTAATTCGTTACAATCAGGCTTGATATGACAAAGGGAAAGAAAGAGAGAGAAAGAGAGAGAGAGAGAGAGAGAGAGAGAAAGACAGACAGACAGACAGACAAACAGAAATTCGAGCGAAGCAAAGACATATCATTCAGAGACTTGGGTTATATATTAGCAAATATTTGATAATGTATAAGTAAATGCCTATAAATAAGGATATGATTATTTACTGTCATTTTTAAACACACACACATACACTCAGACACAGACACACATATATATATATAAATAAATAATTATATATATATATATATATATATATATATATATATAATTCTATGATGTTATCTTAGATTATTGCATAAACCATGTCGTTTTTGACGTACAACTTTAAAATAGCATAACTCTTTTCATAATAAACTTTATTACTCCAAATACGGATCATTGGTATCGACGCATACAAAACAAGTTTATTTATCTTGTTAGCAGAGAAATCTGGATTTCTGTAAGCAATGAAGCCATCGAAGGCCAATTCGGCATCATCTCGGCTTTTGAAACATTTTTCACGCAAGAAGTTGTCGAGATGCTTGAAAAAGTGATAATCGGTGGGCGAGAGGTGAATATGGCGAATGTAGCAGAGTCTCTTGGCTCAATTTGTTCAGTTTCTGCAGGGTCAGTTGAGTAATATTCCGGTGAGCATTTTCATGGAGGGGAATTGGTCCCTTCAGATTGACCAATCTCGGGCACATACGTTGGAGCTTCTGGTGCATTTCGTCAATTTGTCGGCAGTAATTCTCCGCGATAATAGTTTCGCCCGAATTAAAAAAACTGTGATCGATAAAACCGGCTGTAGACCTATGATCGTCATGATCTTTTTTGGTGCAATTTCGGCTTCAAGAAGTGCTGATAAACTTCTACAGCATCCAACGACTGTGCCGAACGTTGTCGGTTGTCTTAGAGGATCGACTTCTTATCACACGTCACAAGCAATGGGTCGTTTTTGTTGCGCAAAAGAGGCGTAGAAGACACCTCAAAAAGACGATTTTTTCGATTATCATTCAATTAATCCGGCATCCATTTATCCTACTTTTTTACTTCTTTATTTGCTTTAAATGATGAACGACTCTTGAGTGGTCAACAGCAATCTCTTGTGTGGCTTTGAGAGGATCGGCTTCAATTAAGGCTTTCAAATGTTTGTTATAAACGGCAGTCGCCCGGCCGCGACCGTCTTCATCTTCGAGGCTCTCGTCACCATTGTAAAATTTTTGGAACCACCGTTGTGCCACAAGTGTGTTAGTGCTTCCTGGGCCAAACGCATTATTGATATCACGCGCTGTCTCAGCAGATTTTCGACCTTGTTTGGAATTGAACAAGAAAATCATGCAGATTTTAATTTTGTGCATGCTGTCAAAAATCCTGCAAAATATGAATGAAGAGATTGAGAACGGTCACGAATAACAAGATTCGATTAAGCGAAAAACGCGTTTCAAAATGATATATAACATATATATATCAATGAATTTATTCAGAAATTGTGTATTAAAGTACCATATGTGAGAAAACGATATTGTATTTTCCCCAACCTAATATATATATATATATATATATATATATATATATATATATATATATATATATATATATATAAACTAAAATAAATGTGTTCCGTCAAAAGTAGTGGCTTAATGCAGACATTAACGTGTAAGGCACCAACAATCACTATAACTTAATTAATTTTAATATAATAGCACTCAGTTACTAACTCTAAAAATAATAAGATTAACTCCTATATCTATATAGCGTGTTTATTTATACAAACATTATTGCTACATATGTGCATACATGTTTTAGTAGTGCCTCCATTCAGAGAGAGTAAGTCACCATACCAAAAATCATTTTAAGAATAAATTGAAAAACATTTTATATATATGTAAAAGTTTTTTAGGTAACCTAAAAGGAAAATAACGAATTGATGTAAATGGGGATAAAAACATGCGGTGAAGATGAATTGAAAATAGAAAAAAAAAACAGGAAAAGGAGGGGATGAGTGATCAAAAAATTTGGTTAGTTAGAATCCATATTTTCCTTATCAATAAAATTTTCCAAATAGATTTGTTTAGTCATATAAGCACCGAATGTTCTCAAGTATTTCTTCCGAATTAAAACTTTATTTCTTAGCATTAATGGCGTCAGTGTACCTAGCCTAATTTATTTCAGATCAATGATCAAACTTATTGCCTATATCTACATTAATATCGGGAACAAGACAGTTTTTGCTATGCAAACATACATATATAACGCACACCTACACACACCCAATATACATTTCAAATTTACATTCAAATATCTATATGCTCACGCAATATACTCTGATGAAACAGTATATGTTTATGCCTCATATCTGAACATATGCACACATACACATACACACAAATACACACATACACACACACACACACATATATATATATATATATATATATATATATATATATATATATATATATATATTATACAACATCCATACATGATATAGTCCGAATACACACGTAAACGCACATATATATTCATAGGAGATCTACATAAATAGATGTATATTCTAAACCATCGACATAAATACACATAAATACGAATATATATATATATATATATATATATATATATATATATATATATATATATATATACTCCTACATATATAGATACTTCTAAACTTACACGACACATATAAAACGTTAGTATTTTAAAGAGTAAATCTGAGTTAAAACTTTATTCTTTTTCGTTTCGAGACTCTTAATTTGTTCATATTAACTAATCTGTCTGAACTAAAATGTGTTTATTATTTGTACATTATATCAATTATTTTAATGAACACACACACACACAAACACACACACACACACATATATATATATGTATATATATATAAATTTAATTATATCCATAGGCGCATACTCACGAACGCGCATATATATATACAAAACACATATGTACGCAGACGCAGACATATATATATATATATATATATATATATATATATATATTAATAATAATAATCTTACCCACTACTTAATTGCTAGGAAAGTGGGGAGTTCGCTGTTTGTTTTAAACAGGCGGTTTGACCACTATAAACGGGTGGACGAATGTTTGTTTGAAATGGGTATTTGTTGAGGGTATTTACGGGCGCCGCTCCCCTGGGTCGATAGGTAGAACTACCGACTGTCAACGCGATGGTTCCTCGGCTTCAGAGAGGTGCTAGTCTAACCGCATTGATGAGTTATGATACAACGAAACAGTACTGTATGTGGATGATTACAAATATATAATATATATGTGTTTGTTTAATAATGCCATTTTCAATTATATTTCACCTTTTATTAACATTGATGCTTTAGTTTATGAAGCTCAATATAATTACACTGCATATGAACAATACATGACACACAAACACACACACACACACACACACATATATATATATATATGGATGTGTGTGTGTATGTCATCTATTTATGTAGATGTCATATGAATATATATGTGCGTTTAACTAACGTTTTACATCTGTCGTGTAAGTTTGGAGGTATCTATATATGTAGGAGTATATATATATATAGACTTGTATTTATGTGTATTCATGACATATAAACAAAGAGGCATATAAACAAAGAGACATATAAACAAATAGACATATAAAAAAGAGACATATAAAAAAGAGACATATAAACAAATAGACATATAAACAAATACACATATAAACAAAGAGACATATAAACAAATAGACATATAAACAAATACACATATAAACAAAGAGACATATAAACAAAGAGACACATAAACAAAAAGACATATAAACAAATAGACATATAAACAAAGAGACATATAAACAAAGAGACATATAAACAATATACATATAAACAAAAAGACATATAAACAAAAAGACATATAAACAAATAGACATATAAAAAAGAGACATATAAACAAAGAGAAATATAAACAAAGAGACATATAAACAATAGACATATAAACAAAAAGACATATAAACAAAAAGACATATAAACAAATAGACATATAAATAAAGAGACATATAAAAAGAGACATATAAACAAAGAGATATATAAACAAATAGACATATAAACAAAAATACATATAACCAAATAGACATATAAAAAAGAGACATATAAAAAAGAGACATATAAACAAAGAGACATATAAACAAAGAGACATATAAACAAATAGACATATAAACAAATGTACCTATAAAAAGAGACATATAAAAAAGGGACATATAAATAAATAGACATATAAACAAAGAGACATATAAACAAAGAGGCATTTAAAAAATAGACATATAAAAAAGAGACATATAAAAAAGAGACATATAAACAAAGAGACATATAAACAAATAGACATATAAACAAATAGGCATATAAACAAATAGACATATAAACAAAGAGACATATAAACAAATAGACATATAAACAATAGACATATAAACAAATAGACATATAAACAAATAGGCATATAAACAAATAGACATATAAACAATAGACATATAAACAAATAGACATATAAAAATAGACATATAAAAAAGAGACATATAAACAAATAGACATATAAACAAATAGACATATAAAAAATAGACATATAAAAAAGAGACATATAAACAAATAGACATATAAACAAATAGACATATAAACAAATAGACATATAAAAAAGAGACGTATAACAAATAGACATATAAACAAAGAGACACATAAACAAATAGACATATAAACAAAAAGACATATAAACAAAAAGACATATAAAAAAGAAACATATAAACAAATAGATATATAAACAAATAGACATATAAACAAAGAGACATATAAACAAATAGACATATAAACAAATAGACATATAAACAAATAAACATATAAAAAAGAGACATATAAACAAATAGACATATAAACAAATAAACATATAAACAAAAATACATATAAACAAAGAGACATATAAACAAATAGACATATAAACAAAGAGACATATAAACAAATAGACATATAAAAAAGAGACATATAAAAATAGACATATAAACAAAGAGACATATAA